>NC_052102.1:8084214-8178468 GCF_012273895.1 Zerene cesonia | reverse complement strand
AAATGTATAAACCCAAATGATGCATTTAAATAGCCTAAAATATTAGTTCTATTCTAGACCTAGTTCTGCCCCACGGTTTAATTCATGGGTCCATCCTATCGATCCATCCTTTCAATTTTTCTTACTACTTACGTTTACTCACATCCATTACATTTTTAAAAACCCTCTATAAAAATACAAGCTGATTTTCAAAAAAAAAAGTTTGATTCTGGTGTTTTAAACTATTGTTAAATAGATTATTTTGTTTAACGGTGTAATTGTTAAAAAAAACTTATTAACTAGGTTAGCTAATGAAAAAAAAAAGATAATTTGGCAGCACATACGAAAGACACAACATGTTACTATGTATTAAGTTATTTTAGTTTTAAACATATAGATTATAGGAAAACGTCAATAACTTTATAACGAACAACTCTTAATGTTATTAATGAGCAAATAGTTGCTAAAATACCACAGTATATATAGTACAGATAATTATATAACACTATAACAGTGCTATCTGTAACTCATAAAACAAATAACAATTAATGTCAAATAGATCAAAAAAAGTCTGTCCCTCATCATATCATCGCGTGACAGTTCAAAGATTTCGTTGCTACTTAATTGGCAATTTAACTTACATTGTGCGAGTAAATCATTTAAATGATATTCTTCATTATTTCAATGGGTGTTATACCACACAATGGCAGACTGAGGTAAGTCACGACTTAGTCCCGCGGGTGCCCACCTGTGCTCCCGAAATGAAAATTTAGTTATATTTTCTTAAATTTCAACTCATTATGGGTGCACGACGAGATCGTGCATGGAGCGGCGTCTTTGAACGTTTTTGGAATGCTGAGATTGCAGTATGGTTTTTGAATGGAGATTATTAATTTACGTTCACTGTTTCGCCCGATGTTACGTATGGTAATGGCATGTAATGAGGGTTGTTGTGCTGTAGGCGAAGTAAATTAAACATATTTAAATTATTTCATCACACTTATAATAAAGTGACAGAATCGGGTACATGCACAGCCTCTTGAGCGTTTTCGTGTTCATCTTCACCGCGCCGGTACAATTTTCTTTCTAATTTCACGACCTCGCTACGAACCAACATCATAACGTAGAATTGCATTCCTGAAATAATCAATTATTATCAATGTGATATATTATATTTCTAACTATGCACTATTATTTTTTTTAATGAGAGCTTTACAAATTAATACTTAGGAATTTTAAATGCTTTTTTTTCTTACCTACTGTATTTATTTATATTTTTAAACACGTCGCCCGTTAAATATTTTCACAAAGAAATACCCATAGATATAATAATTATTAACATTAAACACATTCAGGTTCAGCAAATTGTATATACTCTGTCAAGGATACATACCTATAGCGAAAAATGAAATAGCGGAGTCAATATAAACTCGACGAGATAGAAGAAAAAATGTGGGTACCAAAGCGGCCAGAGACGTCGTCACAGCGTAATAGTTGTACAGGCGTAACATTGAGATGTCCTTCTAAAATAAATGCAGTCTGTTGAATATATTATTGATATACGGAATAGGATACAAATTCTAATACATAGTGTTAACTATTAACCGGCGTTCCCAATAACGAAGATTCTAATTACAAAGGTATTATTTTTTGGTTCTTGGATTTGTTAATTGACCTATGTGTATGACTGGAAATTGTTGTCATTTTATCCCATTTTAGGAACGGGAGCAAAATTCCTCGCTTTTCTTGTAGAAAATCATTATATTAAATCAATGTCTATTAGTATGTTAACACATATAAGACAATGTATAATATTAGATTCTTAATAAGTTTATAAATTTCACATGTTGATGGAGCCAGAGGCTTGTTACCTTTTACTCACCCTTCCCAGTCTATTCTTTCTTAGCAGTCGTATACCCTTTTCTTATCCCTTACCCCTCAAAAGCGGGCAGAGCATTCGCAGAGCCACTATCTCAATAAACGCATATGGGCGGTGGTGATCGCCTACCGAAAGACCAGCTCAGCTGCCCTATGCATATAGTATCTCATAACTTCAAGTTGCATTGTATATTGTACAATAACTCTAATTTTCTACCTATTTTTTGTCTTACTTGTACATACCGCCCTTATGAGTATGATTTACTAATAGATATCGCATTTTTCATATCGGGGCGCTTGTAGGTAGAAGGTATAATAGTTATAGAATAACAAATGTATAAATAACAAACCTGATAAGCTGCCACTAAAAGTAGAAAGTTAAGAATGACTCCCATCCCGAGGATACTGAACAAGATTGTGGAGGTCAGAACCTCCACTGACGAATCGTTCGTTAATGTGTACTTCTGTATCTCTGTATTTATAACAAGTACTGCTACCGTTAAGACTAAGAAAATCTAAAACAAAATAAAAATGATATTTTTTCACATATATTTTATAGCCTACTTACAATTATGAAGTACTAGCTGCGCCCCGCGGTTTCACCCGCGTAAGTGCGTATCCCGTAGGAATATCGGGATAAAAAGATGCCTATATGTTATTCCAGTTGTCCAGTACGTACCAAATTTCATTGCAATCGGTTCAGTAGTTTTTGCGTGAAAGAGCTACAAACACACACACACATCCTTACAAACTTTCGCATTTATAATATTATATACTAGGATAGGATAGTAGGACTAGTAAAACTAGCAGGATTAGTAAGTAAGTTACAGTTGCGATTGAAATTTTATCTACCCATTGAATAAACTGTAATTGGACTAAAATTTAAAATGCTCCTTCATATGTCATTAATAAATTTAAAAAATAATAATAAATCATATATTAGTACACGTTTTAAGTAGCAAAAATACTTACTATATTTATGTATGCAAGGATTATAATCCCAGAACGTAATGGAATACAAAAGCAACATCTTTTGACATCTGGAACTTTCATTTTTAATTTAGTAATAATTTAATTAAAATCACTGAGTACGCGAACTAATAACAAGTTGAATTAAATGCGATTACGCAAATAGCGTAGTGTTTTGTTATTAAGACTGCGTGCTAAAATATGGTTAAAGTCGAGTGCATTCGAAAATCAATTTATTATATATTCAGATAAGAACTGTATTCCAAAATCCAAGCAAAGATGACATATATCATCATAAAATACATGAACCAACTTCAATAACCTTAAACAAAAATAATGTGATAAACGTGCATCAGTTCAATGACACATTAAAATGCAGCAATAAGATGCAGACGACACTTATCGCAGAACTTAATTCAATTATTTATGAGAACATTTTAATATTTTGGATTCCATGGATAACAGAAAGCTTTTTACACATATTTAAAAATATATATTTATTACACATACATAGATAAATTAGAGGGTCACTTCTCCGTCAGCCGTTGAAAGGTAAAGGGCCTTTCCTAGTGCTTTAATTAAAAAGTACAAATTCCATTCATCATTTTGTCAGTAATATTCCCAAATATATTATTTCCCTTGAACTAATAAATAAATAAAAACTTGTCTAGAACGATGTACAAGACATCAGATATAATAAGACAATCGCTCCTAATTCAATCGACCGCGGCCAGTGTCTTGACAAAGTTCATAATTCACTTATTAATGTTATTGCATAATTGAGCCACCCATGTCCGACCCTCAACAGACTTGCGCAGATTATCCCCTCATCGTTTGTTTATTTTTCGTTCAATTACCATCTGGTTACTGCTAACGCTAATTCGATTAACAATATGTTTGTGTTAAAAATTGTAATGAATTTAGCATAAGAATTTAATTATGAGGAATAATGTGATTTAGTTTGTTGTAGTAGAATTTCACTTTAACAATGCTGAAACAGACAAAAGCGAACATCTTAATTCTGGTATGGGTGCGTTGTACGTACCCATATACTACATAATCAATTGATGAACGGGGCGAGTTTCTTAACTTGTCTCATACCTACATAGTAACCATTTACTAAATAGTTACATTACAAAAAGTTTACCTATGAGCACAGATTAGCAATCTGTGTTCAAATGTTCACTTGAGAATCATACCAAGTTTTCGCCACTTAATGTATTTGTTGTATATAAAACAAATGTTAGAATAATATGGAAATTTTATTAACGTGAACAACTGCTACCGCACAGTATTGTTTTCATACCTTATCTCATCTCCACATTACCAACTCCTTCGTCCTGCGTTCTGACTGCATCCAACGTCGAACATCTCGAATCCAACCAATGACTAAAGATCGGTGGCTTTCCGATAGGCTGTTCATTATCTTTACGAATAGACGTTATGTCCTTTTGTATTTTGCACTAACTCGTATCCTCGACTTTGAACGTGTACAATCTGGAGGCTTACAATAAGATTAGGCTTAAGGTATGGATAAAATACTTGTCTTCCCGAATTTCCGCAAATATCTTTGGTTACAACATCAAATATTCCAGATCTGCATTATGATTAGTCGACACAAAATTCTCATCAGAGTGGAGGACTTCGAGTTCATCGTACATCGGGAAGTAAAAATATTCGATTTTTAGCTGAGCTAGAGGTAGCTCGAGTTGCATATCGGGTGTTCCAGATGTTCAAAGTAACAATCTCAGCAGAAATTGAAAAGAGTCCTGTTTCCTTTTTGCCCTTCCCAGTTCATTCCTAATCTTTCCAGTCGTCAATCCTTTCTTTATCCCTTATCCCTTTAAAGCGGCCAGTGCACTTCCAGAGACACTACCTTTGCGGATAGTGATGGGCGGTGGTGATCGCTTGCCATCAGGCGATCTTCCAGTTCAGTTGCCCGCTTATGGCATAAAAAAATGCTCATCATGTGTAACAATATTTGTTAAGGCACAATTTTTATATATCTTATTAGTTTAGGTGTTATTGAAGTTCTGCATCCTCCTTTGCTTCCTCTAGAATAAAAAAATAATCTCCACATTAAAAAATAAAGCATCTTTCCATGTAGATAGATAGATAAAACTAATTAAATACACAAAACTATGATAATAAATAATTAAAATCACATCCCGTGATATGCCCGTGAACTGAACATCAAACTGTTTTATTAAACCAATAATAATAGTATTCATATTTTCAATAATATAATATAATGAATTCGAATTAAAAATAATCATTCTAATGATCGAAACCTATTTAAACCAAGGAAATCATAATTTTAACCTACATAAGTATAATTTTGACAACTGGTATTAATTATCTGCACTGCGAGAGAAATTTTTTATATACTCTGTGCAAGTTCGGAGTTTCAGTTTCTCAATCTTATTAATTCTTACGTGATTCAGAATAGTGAACTTTTGATTAAATATAAGAGAATATTGATATAGTTTGCAATAACAAGCTTAAGATATAAATTACACATAGTACAGGTAATGTATTTTGGTGTTTTTTGATGGAAATTACATACAAACTTATCACTAATGCGGTTTTGAGGTTATGTTTAAAATATTTTATGAAAAAAATGCTACATACATCCAATACACCCCTAGAATTCCTCAATAAAGTCAAAAATTTTCAATATTCAATGTTTCTATTACTTTAAATTACTAATGGTTATTTCCACAATAACTATAGACGCTCTACAGCAACGCCGATAAACATTAATTGCCATAAACGCCTTATTTGCTTTATCAATAGTCAAATACATTTTCAGGATGGCTGCACAGCTTTTCAATCGTATTGGCCAACTTGGCTTAGGAGTCGCTCTGGTCGGAGGAGTCGTAAATTCAGCTTTATACAATGGTAACTATTTTATTCTATTAAAATACATGAAGAATAGTGAAGTTGTCTATTGTGAACAACTTTGTCATTGACTACATAGTAATAATGATGTTATTTTTAAAATATGCTTGCATCACCTAACAATTTCTAACAATTTTTTTATTCCTTTTATGCAATATTTGAATTATTCTTACAGTCGATGGTGGCCACAGAGCAGTTATTTTCGACAGGTTTGCTGGTGTCAAAAACTTGGTAGTTGGTGAAGGTACTCACTTCTTCATACCTTGGGTACAAAGACCAATTGTCTTCGACATAAGATCTAGACCTCGTAATGTTCCCACCGTTACAGGAAGCAAAGGTATGGTGAAGAAATTTTATCAGTTGAAATTATTGATTTAATAGCTACAAATCATGTAAAAATTGTACAACATTTTTTTGAGCAAACTTTATTCAATATTGAAATGCCTCTGTTACAAAACCATATTTCAGCAATGATGACATGTGAGAATTAACAAAGAATATTTTTATGTAATATATTACTTTGATTAAGTGTGCCTTTGTTTTAATGTATTTCTTTCAATCAATGTATTTTTTTTTTTAATACCATAACCGGGCAACTGAGCTGGTGGTTCGCCTGATGGTAAGTGATCACCACTGTCCATGAACATTGTGCTGCCCTCTTTTAAGGGGTAAAGGAAAAGGATTGACCATTGGAAAGATGAAAGGAGTGGGGATGGGTGAGGAAAAGGAAATGGGCCTTCAAATAGTTATGCTTTAGATAGTTAACAAGGTATTATATATAATAAGGTATAAATAAAAATTTTCAGATCTCCAAAATGTAAATATCACCTTGCGTATCCTGTTCAGACCAGTTCCTGACCAGCTACCAAAGATCTACACAATTCTTGGTATTGACTATGATGAGAGGGTACTTCCTTCCATTACAGCTGAAGTTCTGAAGGCAGTGGTGGCCCAGTTTGATGCTGGAGAATTGATTACACAGAGAGAGGTTGGCATTTTAACCACAATTTCCAATCAGAATTAAGATTCTCAATTATTATTTTTATTGCTGGTAGATTCAGATTCAGATTTCAAACATCTTTCAAACCTTAATTTACAAATGATAAATGATATATTGTGAAAAGTATCATGGGTAATTTGCATTTTATGTTTTTATAATATAACAGCAAATTTGGCTCATGCAAAAAATCCGTGAGTACTAATACATAACAAATATTTTATGGTTTGTGAGTTAATATCATAAGTTTTTGTGCTTATATTTCATAACACAATATGCAATTAACAAAAAAAACTTTATCAAATGAAACCAACATTTTGACATCACATTGTTTGCTTCCATAAAAACAAACAAGTTCATAGACATTAATGAGAAAATCTTTCATAAAGTATTTTGTATAAGAATTCCTATAAGTATTGTAAAGATAATATGAATTATTTTCCTGTCGATATGAATAAACTGAAGTGCACTCAAAATAATAATATTCACAGTTCCTGTTTTTCAATCTCAATGATATATTATGTAATAAATCATAAAAAAAATTATGTTAGACCAACTTCTTAACCTTATATTATTAATTCAATAGTAATAAAATAAAATGGTTATTGTAACTGCTACCCACTCATTTATATGAAGTCGGTGCCAACAAAACCAGTTAGGCAATAGATAGCAATGTGAGTTAGTTGATTTATCATTAATTTCTCTGAGTTTCCATCATCAGATCCTAACTTAATGATACTGGGACCACCTCCAGAGTATACTAGATTTATAAAAAATTCTGAAATTGGTTCAGCATTGCCAAAAATATGGTCTAACTATTAAATAAAAAATACATGCCGTTGAACATAGAACCTTTATAAATATGCTTCCTTTTCGTTTTTGGAAGGTGTTTAAAAATAAATGAGCTACTAAGCAGACTTTGTATGCAGCATATAAAAAAAAAATTGTTTTTATTTCAGATTGTTTCACAGAAAGTAAATGAAAGTTTAACAGAAAGAGCATCCCAGTTTGGTCTGATTTTGGATGACATTTCCATTACACATTTAACCTTTGGTAAGGAATTCACGCAGGCCGTTGAATTGAAGCAAGTAGCACAACAAGAGGCCGAGAAGGCTAGATTCCTTGTAGAGAAAGCCGAACAACAAAAGAAGGCAGCCATTATTTCCGCGGAGGGTGACGCCCAAGCCGCTGTGTTATTGGCGAAGTCTTTCGGCACTGCAGGTGAAGGTCTTGTAGAGCTTCGACGTATCGAAGCCGCTGAAGATATCGCCTACCAGTTATCCAAATCCCGTAATGTTACTTATTTACCTCAAGGCCAAAATGTCCTGCTAAACCTTCCAACACAGAACTAAATGTGTTCAGATCTTTAATTCATTACTGATGTACAATAAGATGTGATTGGTACTGTGCAATTGCATTTGTAATTACTTAAATGATAAGAAAACTGCATTTGGAGATGTTATGGTTACAACAATAGACTGTAGTATGTATTAGCTTTATAAAAATTATAATTATGCAATAAACTATTCTTTGTTGAGTTCTAGTTTTTTTGTTTGTTATCGCATCGATATATTATATGCAAACAATTTAAGGATTGCGTAAAAGCTAAAACGGTAACTTATTACTGCAACTACTACATGTTGATGAGATGTTGCACTTGACCGAGTATCTGTATTACAATATTTTTAAATCTATATACATATAAAAGCGAAAGGTCACTCACTCATCGCGACATCTCAAAAACGGTTGAACGTATAAAGGTGAAATTTGGTAGTTAGTTGACATCCCCTAAAAACGAATTTATACTACAATATTGAAATTTGGCAGAGAGGTCGTTAACAGTCAGTTGATGTCGAATTTACTGATAGGGCTGCATTAAACGCATCTAAGGTTGTCAAAAGTTTGTATATAATACCAACATAGTTTGCTATAAACTGAAAATGAAGAAAGTTGATAGTTATCAACGTCTGCATAAAACGCTGGCGCTGTCTGTCTGCCTGTCTGTCACTAAGTTGTATCTCAAAAATCGCGATAGTTGGGAGTTGAAAATTGACTACGCTGGCGAAGCTGCAGGCAACATCTATACTATATAATACTCTCAATAAAAACGTAGGCACAATTTATATGATAAAGACAAATTATAACGATAATTATTTTTATTTCAGAAAAGTAGTCCTATATATAATAGAATTGATATTATGAAGAAACAAAAAGCTCATTTCCTTTGATCTTAACTTTTCCTTAATATAATATCACAAAAATGCACTCCTTGCTCAAGAAACATTTAAGAATTCATTTAGATATAGCCATAAGTATCAAATTCTTTATTTTCTAATTCTATGGATTTCCCATCATCTTTATCTAATAAATAATCTGCTTGTATTTTATTAAAAAATACATTTTCTCGAACACATGCTTCTTTAATATATTCTATTTCGAAAGAATTCATTCCTGCAGGCAGGGTTAACTTGCACAAGTCCATATTTTCTTTGAAATTTTTAATTAAACTATCAACCTCCTTTTTAAAGTCCCTGTCCACAGTATCCTTATCAGCAGATCTATTTTCCAATGATTTCTTCAGATTATAGTCATTACTGGTTTTTTCTAACAAGTCAAATTCTACCTTTAGCTCATTATTATTGGGACAAAGGTTTATAGCCCGTCTAAGCTTTTTTTCAGCATCATTGAATTGTCCTATCATTCTCAAAGCTTTAGCATTCTGATAAAGCACTTTACCATTATTCCACAAACTTCCCAATCTATTTAGCTCATTGCATGCAATGCATGCTTTATATGGTTGCTTTGTAATATTATAACATATTGCCAGATTAGTGTATATTTTAATTAACAACTTCTTCTGAATTTCTTCTTCACTCTCATCTGCTAAACGGCAACGATGTAACATACTGACACCTTTCCTAAATAGTTGAATTGCAGATGTAAAGTTGTTTAATTTATGCCATTTTAAGCCTGATACATACAGCATTTTTACTTCCTCATGTACCCTAATAAAAGTGTTTGGCTCTGAAAGATTAAGTAGTCTGAAAAATGAAATATCAACTTCATAATTATGTTAACAGTTAATCAAAGCATTTCATATTATTTCAATAATATATACCCTTCCTTTGGTGTTAGTATACTCTTCATTAATTTTACATAGAAAACACATTTTGCCTTTGGTTTAATTCTTGGAGGTACACCCAGCTCACCATACATTAATTCATGTGACAAAAGGAATATTGATGTTTCGCCAACTAACATAGACTTCACTGCAAGTAAAAGCCCAGGCAACAAACCATTGTCTTTTAGATCTACCACCTATAATAACAAGTATAATGCTCATAGTATTTCAAATAAAAATTCAGGCAATTTATTGTTTCAAAGAAAAGGACATAGGAAGCAATCGCAAGTAAGCACTGATATGTTTCTTTTCTTATTTTTAACAGAAATTTAAATTATCAGCAATAACTTTAAAATATTTGTATGTTTACTTTAAAATATTTATTATGTAACAATAATACTAACCATAGGTTTACTGGGTTTCTGTATATCAAATGGGTCTGGTTCATTTTCCCAATAACCAGAAAATGCTATTGAAACTGTGCATCCTTCATGCAAAGGCATACCCCCACCTTCCTCCAATACCTTTTTCTTCACATAGCCCTGTACATCCACATTTGTTAAATGTTTTTCAATTGTACTAAATGATTTAACTGGTTCACCAATTATATCAATGTCTTTATTTTTTGCTTCATCAGTTACTGTTTTAGCATTATGGTCTAAGTCATCATAATCTTCGTTTATTTGTAGAACAGATCCTGATGTCAACAGTTGCCTAAAAGTACATTGGTTACTTTTAAAACATAAGTAAGTACTGAAATATTATAATAAATTTATCTAATAAGCACTCAGATATAAATAATACAACGAATATTTTGCGTTATATGTATTTACTTTATATCCAGTCCATTTTCTAAAGCTACAATAGGCGCCATTTCGTCCACATTCATCAAGTTTTATGGCGGGTATCATTAAGTGAACAAGTTTCGTTTTAGTTAAATGTAATCAAGCCTGTTTTAAATTACTGTTACTGATCCAGAGGTGGGTACTTTATCGAATGACGGAATCATGAATCAAAGCTCTGGGTTTTGACACAATTTAAATTTAAACCATTTTACATTAGGTAAATTTTATGTAAGGTAGGTACTAGCGATTCAAACATCATTGGGAAGTAGGTAATTTAATCGAAGTGGTCTTTATTGCAAAATTAATGTAAGTCGTAAGAACAAGTCAATTATTTGTATGCATTTTAATTATATTTTGTATTCACATTTTGACAAATGACAGTTGCAAATTGAAATTCGCAAAACGACAGAGTGCGTTAGTCGCCACCAGCCATATAATAAGAACTGCCAACGGCCACGCATAGATAATATTTGCCCCGAAAGAAGTCTCGTAATCGCGTCGCCAGGCCACAGTGGGCGTTTTCGGCCCAAAAAAAAAGAATAAATAAACACCTAAAACAACGTTCCTCAGAGATGGGGAAAATAAATCAGGGTGATTTCATCAATTATACACAATAAATATAGGGTTATAGAAAATACCATTCATTGTTAATGTAGCCTCTATGGATGTTTATTTATGTTATGGTATATTTTACGCAAGAGTATCGAGACAAAGAGAACAATTATAACAACTCTATTATATAGCTCTTTTATATTGTCATAGTCGATAAAGGGGCTGGTTGGTCGCCTATGGTAAGCGCTAATACCGCCCATGAACATTTGTTACAACATATAATTAAAATTTTAAAAAGTTCAAAAATCAAGGGGGGGCAAATTCAGTGAGTCCAGTTCTTACATAAATCTTGAACTGATGTATAATCTCGATCTGATGTTCAATAAAAAAAGAGGCAAAATATTTATCTCAATTTCAAAATATTGTATTGTATCTGTAAATCCGTCAATCAACAATAGTTACACAGAAAAGAGTAACACACAATGATTAAGCTTAATGATATTTTCTTTTCTTTATTCAGGAATATATATTTTAGTTTATTAATGGCAGACGCCATGCAGAGAGTCAAGGCAGAAAGACTTCTTTCAACTTCTGGAAGCGCCTCTAGACTAAAGGCCCGATTGGACCGACACTTCCGCCCCCAGTTGGCCCGCTTGATTTCTGTCCAATTAAAAAGAGTAATCTAGATGACAGGAAATAGAACTGTGTCTATATGCAGTAATTATAACACTCTAAAAATTTTGCATAGACATTTATTTGTTGTTGAAAAATATAGTTTGTACAAATTTGTAAATTAAAACATTTAAATAGCTTTAAAATATTAATATTGCTTGCGGGTCTTCTGGTTTAATGCTTGTCGTAAAACAGCTATGTATGAAGAAATAAGGTCATCCATTTTATATCCTAAAGACGTTTCGCATAATATTTTGGTACCTCTCATAAAACTTCCCATTGTCATATGAAAGAATGTATTACCTGATGACCAATTCGACAGTTGTGAAAATGGATATGTTACAAGTACATCCTGAAATTAAAACGCATTAATAAATAATGTTATACGAAATTGTCAATTAAAAATTTAAAAAAGTCAAACAAAATAACATTTGGATTAAATCTGGATATAACCAAGAACAAAAACTTAAAGAGAAGAAGATCAATAAGACTGACCCGGGTTTGTGGGTGAATCACACTAACGCCTTGCTTATTTATTCCAATAACAACCATTTCCGGGTACGAAGGATCCGACGTTTGTTTAACTTCAAAGAACGCTGTACCAAATGTAGGTAATTGATATATCTTTTTCAAAAATTGTTCTTTGGCCTCGTTCTCTGTCATTTTACCGTGCTTGAAATATGCTGCGCTTATCGATGATTTCCACTGCGAATTCGACATTATTTTTAACATATCTGCGGGTACAAATTCTTCGAGCATATGGGTGATTTGCGGTAGTAGAGACTGATCATCTCCAAATCTAGATCTATAAATGAGAGCAGCTAATTCGATTAAATCTTGCTTCGTTGTCTTATGATAACCTCGCAAGTATTTCGGAAGTTCTTGGGGGAAATAAAAAATTTCATCTGCGTTCTTGTCTTTACCAGGAACCGTGTTTATCCACAATTTTTTCATGAAGAATATTTGGTAATTCATTTGTAATTGGCCACCTAAAAATGAATATTGATTATAAATACATACAAACAAGAACTAGTTCATTACTCATCTATTAACATAACGCATTACCTCCACGAACTGGGCGTGTCTGTTTCATCCATTCCACAAGTTCATGTATGAAATCAAAGAAATAATAATTTTCTGGAACTGAAAACACCTTATCCGCAATTTTAACAAATAAACTAAATCCATCACTATTTCTTAGATTAAGGCGACCAGTTATTTGTTCACATAAATCCCTCGCTTTTGTCGAAGAGTCAACTTCGAAAGCCTCATCTGTATCATCAGGGAAATACACCTTATGATAAATTTGCATACTTCTGTGCTGTATGGCTTCTACCTCAACAACATATGGGGCATAGAATCTTGGTCCACCTCTTTGAATTTTAAAAACTCGTTTTAAACAATCTTTTGCTATGGGATGTGGTCTTGTTTTTAGAAATTCAACTAATTCTTTTATAAGGGTTTGACCACAAGCAAATATACCAGTAGCCAGCCACATTAATTCCCATCCTCTTTCTTCACTTAACTGTATTTTATTATTTGTTAATTGTTTCATTATTTGGCAGTAAATTTCGTCACGTAATGAAAGATCTTTCAATCCTGGGTTAAATATTTCATCAGTGTATTCTGTGGTTGACCTAGCTTTCGGAGAAGGCATATCACCCATATATTTTAATATAGCATAGAATGCTGAAACTGCAGCTTTACATGATTTTTCGTTATCCATCAGCTTTTTCAATAAAGGTAGCCTAATTGGTTCACGTGTGTGAGCCCATAAGTCACCCAATACTGATTTCTTAGCCATGGTAAGCGTTGATTGTTTGGATACTGTAGTTTGTATGTCATAATTTTCCCTAAAGTATTCCTTTGCATATTTTTCAAGTGTATGCATTCGTCTTCGTTGCAGCGTGTTATATTGAGATGTAACCTTCTTATCATTATTTATATTACCTTTCTTGAAAACTTCTAATATAGAGTTGGATGGCAGTGAAAGTGTGGGCAATATATAAACCTGTTCTGTTGGGAATAAGCCCTCTTTCCCATTACATAGTCCATGTCCCCATGTAGCATTCATAAGTGTTTCACCATTAAATTCTTGTAAAAGCGTAATTAGATCACCTTTTTTGTATTGCAAAAATGAAGCCGCATCACTATAACCCTGTGAATCACTTTGTGCAATGACATATATTGAACGCCTTTTAAGGCCATCAATAAGATATATTATAAGTGAGCTCATTTCACTTGCTTCAACACTTTGGAATACAAATTCTTCCTGTTCTATAGTTTTAATCGTAACTCTTCCAATATTTTCATAATCTTTATCATCACTATACGCTACATACGTAACCTCCGCATACGATATTTCTAATAGAATATGCTCTGATTGATCCACAATATATATTCCAGTCCAATTGATTGCAACTATAACAATGTCTTTATTTATTGAATCGCCCTTTAATTTAATCGCTTCAAAGAATCTAGAAAATAGCATAGGCCATTTTATTTTTGCAAATATTACAATGTCTTCTTTACATCGTAAAGGATTTACTTTAGATCGTATGCTTTCGTTAGTTTCAAATGCTTTCGTAACAAGATGCTCCCACTTTGTTAACGCTGCATCATTACTTTGAATGAATTGGTTAGGTATATAATTGACAATAACTTTTCTCAGAACATTTGGTTCAATATGTGGTCCATATTCAATATAATGCTGTTGTGCGGCAATCATAGCTAAGTCTCCTTCAGTGTTGCAGCGGTATTCACCGAATTTTACCCCTTTAACAACTTGGTGATATATCAAAGTTGTCGCAACAGGGTCATC
This sequence comes from Zerene cesonia, assembly GCF_012273895.1. Lineage (NCBI taxonomy): Eukaryota > Metazoa > Arthropoda > Insecta > Lepidoptera > Pieridae > Zerene > Zerene cesonia. Next base: position 8,163,733 of record NC_052102.1, on the reverse strand, counting down.
TACAGGATTATGCCAAGGAGTGAACACTTCCTTGCGATAGAACAATCGCCATGGTGCATTCTTTTCTGGTGTGCCTTGCTCTTTGGCATATTGCTCGCACTGAGAAATTGCATCCATAATATGTTCTCCTTCACTGCCTAATGACAACACTTTATCATAAAGTGTTATATAAAGCGAAAATCCAAAAGCATCAGTTAAACCAATATTATCGGCAATTTGTAAGCAAACTTCTTCAGAAGTTGTCGCTGAATCCGATTCAATAGTTTTTATTGATTCATCCATCAGTGTGACAGTTAAAAGTATTGGTTTTTTCGATTTTGTAGCTTGTAATTCGAGACAGCTGGGCGGTTGTGTCCTGGCACCATTTTTGAAAGTTCTCATTAAACGTCCTTCACAGTATGGAGCGTATCCAGGAGGACCATCCCTGATAAATGACCTTAAATATTTTACAAATCTTTCTGAAGGTGGGAAACAGCCAACACACAATGACAATAATATCCAACCACGGGCATAAGACGCCTTTGACGGGTTATTTGTAAGCTGCTTACAAAGCTGACAAAATATTTCATCCCTGAAACATGTATATTATTGTAAATGCATAAAAAAATAAGTTTAAAATAATATTGTATTTACATAGTTCATAATTATTGTGCTGCAGCTGTAGCAGCTTAAATTTTACCTTAATTCTTTTCTTATTATTCCGTGACCTATAATGAAATGTAACTTTTCCAGGTTAGAACTACGACGGGAATATAACCAATTGTTGTACATTTCTGTAGTTTGTTCATCATTATATAATGACTTCATGAATTCTTCATCTAATTTTGACTTATTTTTCAGGGTTCTTTGAACCAATTTACTTTTAGTTTCACTGTTATCTCTTATATATTCCTGAAATATTTCATAAATATCAGTTAAAGTAATATATGTATTGTTTTACTTATGTATATAATTGGTTGTTACTATGTATCTATTTAAATGGCTATGATTTTAACAAATAAGTTATGATGAATGTTAAGCCACTATAGATAGTAGAAATATAATAAAACCTATGACAAATCCTGTACAATAAATCTACACTAATACTATACAGATAAACTTTTGTATTTTTATATGTGTGTAATGTTCTCATTTACTTACAAATAACGATAACTTGTTAAAAAAAAAAACAAGAAACAATTACATTATTCATTATCTGTTACTACACCTGAAACAATTTTAATTAAACTACAAATATTAGATAATACGAAACTTACCTCAAATTCTCTGCTTTTTTGGAAAGCGCGACCAACCGTGTCATTCAATTTTGTCATGATAGGAACATTATCTTTCTTGTCATCAATATATTTCGGTTCAGCAATATCACCCATGAATCTTAAGATTGTAATCCAAAGCGCGTGCGATGCTGCTTTATCAACTGGCGACGGTAAATCAAGTAATGAATGTTTTAGAGGCTTACGAGAATATTGGTGGCTCATATTTCCTAAGAAATAGGTAGCAGCAAACTTCTTAAAGTTAAACTCGTCAAATGGTTCTTCTTCAAACTCTTTTTGTAAGGGAATATTAATGACGTCCACGATTGAAGGTTTCTCGGTTGATTCCTGAAATCGATGTAAAATTAAATGTTTTAGAATTATATATTTTAAGCGGAGTCAAATAAACTTTACACATATTACAAAATGCATATTACTTCAACGTATGTTAGTTAAGTACATGATGATATTATTACCAGGTACTGATATTAATTTAATAAAAGGAACTTACTACGCCAAATCCTGTCCCTCTAATCGTCCCAGCTGGAGTCGCAGTATCCTTTAAAAAACCAAACACATCATCAACATATCTATCATCAATTATTGTCGTATTTTGCCCATTTCCATCGACGCCTAAATCTTTTCCTACCCATACAGCTCTCATAAGGTCAGAATACTTTTTCTCGTATTCATCCTCTCCCCTGCTAATGTTATGATTATTTTGTTTTTCATTTTTGAATTCCGCCAATTTCATTTTAATAATATTCCTCTTTTCATTAATCATTTTTCGTATGAGATAGCCTTTACATTGAGCTTGGAATTTTGTGAAGAAAACTCTCAAATTTAAGAATGTTTTTCTAAGTTCTCTAGACTTCAATGTAGCTTGTAATCGCAAATAACCGCGGCGCATAGCCAAATATTTACTTCGGTATCCGCGCGCTCGGAAATGTTTTTGTATTGTAATCGCTGCCGCACGTAATCGTAAATATCTTCGTCTATAGATAAATCTCCTTCCATTCGTTTGAACCCTTAGTACTGCTGCTATGAGTATTTTATGTCTTAATTCTTCTAACATACCATCATGGTGATCTTTGAGAAACACTTTCGTGTGCCCAAGTCTGAACTCTTGATCTTTAAGTACTCCTTCGCAAATCTTTTTAGCAGCCTGTTTACAATCAGCTTTCTCTACTGGTGGTATTTCTGGAACTACAAGCCGGTAGCGATGCACAAATTCAGCATACGAGTATCTAATAGGATATCCAGCTTGTCTTATTTTTGCAGTTTCCATTAACCCGGCATACCTTAACTGACGAACGCAAAGAGGTCGATCAAAGATCTGAAAATAGTTAAGGAAAAAAATAATCGGCAATTCAACTATAAATAAATGTATAAACTAAATAAACTATAAAAATACGTTACTCTTGGCTTTTTCAATTCATTTGGCTTGATACAACGAACGAAAAAGGGGTGACACGCGTACAAGGTTTTCATAAGCGATTCGAGTGACGCCTTAAATTGGTGACTCAGTGATAATGTTTTACGACTTCCACTATGTCCAGTCACTGAATCCAAATCAAATATTTTCTTCAAGAATGTATTTTTTGAATCCATTATCAGTTCCCTTAAGTCGGTTGTTAACATGTCTCTATTCTTGTCTAGAAAACCTAAAAAAATGGAAAATAAATATTAGGATCTATTTTTTGTATACGAAATTTCATTTCTTAATTTTATGTGTGAAATATTAACCTTTTACGTTATAATAAACGTCGCCAGCAAAATGTTTTACACCAAACCTATGGTCACGTGTTGATTTAGGAGACATATAACATTTTTTACTGCTATGATTACTATTTAATTTGTCGAGCAAAGTTATATCTGTCCCTTTAGGGAATCTAGACTCTTCATCAATCAAAGATAACAAATTCATAGGTTTTATACCAATAACATCAAGGTTTTCTTGATTATCCACATAGTTAATGTTTGTCCATGTAATACCTTCTTTTTTATACTGTTCTTGTTCAAGCTTAAATATATGCCTAACAAAGAATTGTTGAAGATTTTCATTTGCATAATTAATACAAAGTTGTTCAAAGCTATTGCTGTCGAAATTTTCAAAGCCGAAAATATCTAATATACCGATTGAGTTACTAGAGAGCCTTTCGTCTTTGTGTAATGTTTTATTTATATTTTCAACGATATAAACGAAAATGTGTCCATAAATTGCTTTAACTAATGCGTCTCGTCCCTCTATTGCTGAGGATACAGATATTGTGGAAACAATTTTTTCTCCGTGAGCAATTAATGTTTTTCTTGTTAAGGCCTCACATAATTGTGCTTTATTTACCCCAAGCAGGTTAGCAATTCTGTTAGCATTAACAGCGTCCGCAACTTCTGATGATTCTATATTATTGGTGCTATATGATTTAAATTTCAAATTTCCCATGTGGAGGATACCTGCCAATAAACCGAATACTCCCCAAACTTCCTCATCTGAAAAGTTCAACACTTTAAATGCTGATCTTATGTCTGAAAACTCTAAAGCATCATTTCGACCGTCGCATGTTAACATATTTCCCGTATTGAGATATTCGTAGTCTTGGGGTCTACTCAGCTCCAGTTTCTTTTTTTCATCAGCCGATAAGCCCGTCACAAGTGAATAGAATATGTGGTAATTCCTCTCCCCCTTGTTTTGTCGGACGATACGAGATTTTTCCAGCAAGTATTGATCTATATTTCCTCCTTCAATCACGCCATCTTTAGTAAAATAAATATTTATATATTTTCCAAATCTGGAAGAATTATCGTTCTTTACCGTCTTTGCATTTCCAAAAGCTTCTAAAATTGGATTAGTCTCCTGAATTTGCTGTTCTATCCATGAATGCTTTCCACTTGCTGCTGCCAGATATTGCAGCAACAATTTTGTACTTTCGGTTTTTCCCGCTCCACTCTCTCCACTAAAAAGAGTAACTATTAATAAAACTTTTAATAGCAAGAAGTTATATTAAAAAATAATTAATATGTTATTACTTATCGAAAAGAATGTTGTTCGTAGCAATAACAAGAAGATAATTGGTTAGGCTGCACCGTGATTTGATTAATTATTTTCATATTACCTGATAACAACACATTGATTTGAGCCAGATTCCACCAATTCTCTATAAGAATCACTCCCAATTGCAAATATATGTGGTGGCATGTCACCAATATTTCTTTCTTGATAAAAATGTATTTGATCCATTGTGTATATAGGCAATATTTCGTAGGGATTGATCGCAATTAACATGGATCCCGTATATGTCTAAAAAAATTGAGACAAAACTTTTTAAAGACAGTTAAAAATACCCAGCGAATAGCGAACCACATCGTTTTTTTTAAGGTCGGTTAAAAATGTGAATATGTAACAATCTAAGTCAAGTGGCACTTATATTACGTGTCATAGTCCTAGATATATATAGTCGCATATAATCCATGTGATAAAAATATATATTACACAATGCATTAGAAATAAGAAGTCAAAATAGTATACTATCGATATAAAAATCTACCTTTCGTTTCTACAAATAAAGTTTTGTGATTTTGCGTAGATTTTAGTTTTATAAATACTTTAAATAAGAATTGAGAGTTAATGCACATACATGTTTGGGGAAAATTACAAATAGGAAGGTACAATATTAAAAAAACGTTGACCAAAGAATTCCCGAGACCATCTCTCTTTTTTGGATGTGCAATCAATCTCTCCACTGAAGCTTAAAAGTTGAAAAAATGAAATGTTACTTCACATTATTTAAACTACACGTCACAAATCTCTGGTTGTGTCGGGTGCCACCATACGCTTTCTTTATGAATCATGTAAGAAATCCAGATAGGTGATACAAACAATCAGCTTTCATTGGCGATACAAATAAGAATTTTTAAATGTAAAATGTTGGTCATTTAAATAAACAGAACAAATTTAGATAGAATGTAGGTCCTGTTAAGGAATAAATGTTTGATACTCACATAAATTAACTGTTCATTATATCGTATATGCAGATTACGTAAAATTGTATACTCTTGGAGTTCCCCGAGTGTGATCATATCTTCGACGCTTGTAATAGATGTGGCATGTAGGGGTTTGAGAACATTCGATATTTCCGTAACAAATTTGCGTCCATCGTCATCCCTTACTTCAAGTTTTCCTCCAGAACTGTTTAATACCTTCACTGCGAGGGGTATGTCAAATTCGGACTTCCCCTCTGGTTTCAACCAGACCAAATCCTACAAACATTATATGAAATTTACACAAAGCATCAAATGAGAAAATTAATGTTTAACTATATATTTACCGATAACTGTATGTGTCCTGCCATTTTGAGCTTTTAAAATTGTCTTTTTATGTTAAATTTCATAGTCACCCCAACGCACAACCACCTAACCACATGATGTCATTACAAAAACTGACGTTATCATCAATGTTCTAGATTACTTATCATTATTTTGTTCATGATAAGTTAAGCTATCAAAAGTATTTCTCGATACTAAATGGCTACCTATTAAAATATCCGTGATAATGAATTTAATATTGTTTTATAAGTAATCTGACAAGGCTGTTTACTAATACAGGTTCACCCAATTATAAAACATACAAGTTTATTAATTAAATTTATTATTATAATTTGAATTACAAACAAACTTAAAACTATAAGCTATTTTAATTTACTTCTTTTTATCTTCTTTATCTTTCTTATCTCCTTTTGCTTTGTCTTCTGACTTTTTATCATCCTTATCATCTTTTTTCTCTTTCTTATCCTTGGCTTCTTCTTTCTTACCTTCTTCAGCATCTCTATTTGTGATTTTGTTGTTAATAAGGTTATGCAGTGCGATTATGGATCTCACAAGTGCAGCTAGATATACAACAAGGGATTGGTCATTTGTTTTAATGTGAAGATTGTCAGCAAAGTTATCACTGGATATATCGGGCAAAAGGTTGAAAATGTCTTGCAATTGGTAGATAATTTGATGATTCATTGGGAGAGAACCTTGACCAACTTGCACTAGGTAATCCCTTATTTCGCTCAACTGTGAATGGAGACCTCGGAGTCCAAGCAGTTGGTTAGTAATTCGCTGAGATAGACTTCCGACAGTTGTATCTTTAATATCTCTTAATAGGTGCTCAACACCCACTTCTTCAGCCTCTTCAGCTCCAATCTCACTTGGCACATGCTCAAATGTGCGGGTGGTGGGACTGCCATCATCATGTACTTCCTCAACTGCTTGATAAGCCTCAGTTGGCAGACCTAAGTCTTTTGGTTTGGCATCAATGATGACAAGAACTGAATTTGGACAGTAACGTCTAATCAATTCATTTATAGCAACATCATTTTGATGAAGTTTAGGTCCTGTGTGATACCATCCAACTACTTTTTCTCTTGCATTTACCTTTTTAAACATGCCATACATGTTTTCTAAGTAATCATGATCCAAGAACCAGACAGATTTGTCTTTGTCATCTTCATCAAATGGCACTGTAAAGAAAAATAAAAATAAATTTTAGCCCTTTCGACTGGAGTTCATGAAAATCTTCTGGAGTTCATGAAAATCGTTACATACGATTGGAGAGATATATATGTTCATGTTATAGAATATTTTTTATAAATTATTATGTATGAATTACATCAATGTGACAATTGTTATGCATGAGATATAATATAAATAAACAAAAACAAAAAGCAGCTGTAAAAATGTCATGTTTCATATAATTTCTGCAAAATTTATGTTACAACAGCATATTTGTTTTCTACTAAGCAACAATCTTAGTTAAAATTTGTTTTGCATTATACGAACCTGCAAAACTGTTGGACACATCCAGTACACCTTTCGCTCTCCAACAGCCAAGAAGTACCCCTACAACTCGCTTCTGGTTTCCAATTTTGCCCATACGATTGAAATGGTCAACAACACTGAGTAATACTAGTGGATGGACCACAACTTTAGTGGTTACAACTTCTTGACTAGGCATTGTAGTGTTTATTAAGTTTTAAAACAAGAAAGTTTTACCGATTACTGACTACGAATGAGTATCTATTTAAAAAATAAATCGGCTTTCAAATATTCACGTAAACGAAGATGAAACAGCAAACTAAAATTTGACAGTCATTATAAAAAAAGGGACATCTTGTCTATGGCAAAGAATAGACTTTACTTATGCTGCGTACACACAGAATTATGAGCAAACTGAGTACCTAAGAAACAGTTACGCGCTTTGATATAATAGTTATTTAAGGTACATACATGTAATGATTCGATATATTCAATGAAAAATAACTATTTATAAAAATTCAATACACCTTTCATTGAACGGTATCTATATCTACCTAATTCATTAAATGCCATTATCAGTAATGTCAAGTGTCAACATCACAAGCCATGACAGCTGATTATAAAGGTTAAGTTACATGATCACAATTCACAGAATCATTAATTTATTAATTGCATTTACTTTCATTATTTAAAAATTAGTTGAACTTAACATTTTAATCAAACGCCATCACAGTTATCTACATGAAAATGTCCCATAAAGTCTTGACATTTGTTACGGGAAATGTAAAGAAATTGGAAGAGGTTAAACTTATTTTAGGGAACAATTTCCCTCTTGAAGTAACGAATCATAAATTAGATCTACCAGAATTACAAGGTGAAATCAATGAGATTTCAATTCAAAAATGCCGGGAGGCAGCGAGTCGTCTGAACAAGCCAGTGATAATTGAAGATACATGTTTATGTTTCAATGCTTTACAAGGGTTACCGGGTCCATATATTAAATGGTTTTTGGATAAATTGAAACCTGAAGGCTTACATCAATTACTAGCTGGATGGGAGGATAAGTCTGCAGAAGCTGTGTGCACATTTGCTTACTCTTCCGGTAAACCTGAGGATGATGTTATATTGTTCCAAGGAAAAACTGCAGGCACAATTGTGTATCCTAGGGGGACAAGAGATTTTGGATGGGATTGTATATTTCAACCGGATGGCTATGATAAGACTTATGCTGAGTTACCAAAGGAAGAGAAGAATAAAATATCTCATAGATACAGAGCATTAGATAAGTTAAAATATTATTTTGCTCAGAATAGTAGTTAATTTTTAAATAAAAGACAGTACCATAGTCTAATCTATATTAAGGAAACAGTGTTAATGTACAAAGTGTAATGCTTAAAGCAATATAAATTGTTGATATAACATTTTTTGATGTTCTTGATTTATGTACACCTGGTGCTATGAAGGGTTCTAAATTAGTCTTATTATAGTTTTTGAAATACCATTCTTTGTCAGCGTCATATTGAGGTTTAATTTTAGTGTTCTCAAATTCTGAAAACCTAGTCTTCGCTTCTCTGTTTATTACTGGAGAGTAGGTACTGCGTAAATCGTAATGTTCTGCATGGGGCATGTTAACCTTAGTTATTGTTGCTGCTCTACTATTGTTCCATTTTAAATCATTATCCTTTGGTAGAAGAATTGCAGATAATGCTGTAGGCTGGCTTTCAATATGCTTCTTCATTTGAGGCTTTGTTATTGAACCTGGAGTTGGAATTGGATTACTAGTTGTATCAAGCCATGTTGGAAGTAACATATCACTACTTGTGTCTGTAGTTATTATCCCTTCCTTTTCTGTTACATGTGTTATTGTGAAGTTGGATTCCATCATATTGTATTTACTTAAATTAGTTGGGTCACTGTTTTGCTCCTCTACATTCTTTGTTCTATTATATGCTATATGAGTACTATTATCATTGTCCAAAAAAGCTTGGACTTCATGAACTTCACTTTTTGTTTTCTTATGTGTTGTGCTATTTTTAACCGTATTTATAGGTGGTTCTTTATCATATGCCATAAAACTTTTATTAACTGTCCCAACATTTGCATAGCTTATTTTACCTCCATCACTTACTACCATTTTCGTAGCATTTGCATTTGTAGGATGTGGGATGGGTAAAAGGCCACCAGATGTTGGAGGCAACATTGGAGTGAAACCCCCAGTTTCAAATTTTGGTTGTTCCGTAACAGGATGCTTTTTGTAGTGTTCCTGACCTATTTTGTCCGACCAGTCTATTTTTCTGCCGGTATTCAATAATTTTCCTACATCTAAAGAAGGTATAGGTAAACCAAAGAATGTAAATCCACTCTTAGATGTTGATTCAGGGGGCTTTATAGTACTTGACTTTTTATCAGTTATATTATTCATTGAAGCATATAAAGTTGGGGTATTACCGAATTTCTTAATGTTGTTCGTTTGATTAATATTGTTGTAATCAATTAATGTTTCATTGTAAGGATAGTCCACATAGTCATCATAAAAATAGTCTGATTCTTCAGGGGAAGGTTTATTGTTTATTTTATTTGCATGATACTTGTTTTCTATATGTGTCGCATAATCCTTTATCTTATCGAGAGAGGAGAACACTTGTGATGTTGCCAAATTGGGAAGCAGCGCCTCATTTTCATGAGTCAAACAACTGTTTTCGGCGTTAACTATTGGAACATTGTTGCAGTCTCTTCTATCGAAAGGCATCTGTTTTACGTATGTACCATCCGCACATCTTGGTCCTATTGAAGAAGATTCAGAGAGCCAAGCTTTGAACCAAATTATAGCACAATTGCAGATGATCGGATTGCCTAGAAAATTTAAAAAGTTATTATTATTTATAATAATTTAAATTATGTGCATAAAAACGTTAGGTAAATGTTTACACTTACCATCAATATCAAATATTGCAATATTATGCCTTAGTTTTATGAAACTGTTCTCAAATACAGTGGTTAATTTATTATGTCGTAAGGATAGCACTTTCAATCTTGACATTAAATCAAAAGGATGACCATTTATGGAGCAAATATGGTTATTATCTAGATTGAGTTCAACAAGCCATTCCATGTATTGAAATGATTCTCTTGTGATCATAGTTAATTTATTGAAACTAAGATCTAAAACTTCTAACGATGTCAATTGTTTGATGCCTGAATTTTCCAGATTGATCAGATGATTATTACTAAGGTTTAAATACTGCACATAAGGCAAATTTTCAAACGCCCTCATAGAAATGTATTGTAGTCGGTTGCCTTGTAGTTCCATTATTCTTAATCTATTAAGATTAGAAAATACTCTATCTGGTAAATTGATTATGTGATTCCTGCTCAAGTAAATTGATATCAGGTTTGGCAGATTTGTAATTGCAAGAGGATGTATCACTTCAATTTGATTATTATCTAAATCAATAACTTGTAAATCATGGAGATCTTTAAATGTACCAGTACGTAGTTCAATTATCTTGTTGCTTGGAATTTTTATTTCTTTAAGAGTTTGTATATTATTAATAGAATTTCCGTCAAAGTGTTTCAAGTGGTTATTGCTAATATCTATTACTTTTAAATTTGATAACATATTAAGGCTGTTTGGCAATTCATGTAAATTGTTTGAAGATATATTCAATATCTCCACATCCAGAGCCTGTTTTATTATACTAGGAGATATGCTTTTTAATCGATTTTTGCTTAAGTCTATAGCTGATAGTGCAACATTATCTTTAATTGCAAGAAAATCAAAATTTTCCATATTGTTTCCGTGCAAATTCACTTGTTTTAATTCAGTCAGTTTATCGAAGCTACGCGGATGTACCGATATTATTTGGTTTTCACTAACATCTAAAACTTCTAGGTGTTGTAAATCGCTAAATGTCATAGCCTCAACCTGTTTCAAACCATTTCGTTTCATAAACAACCTTCGTAAATTGTGCAAAGTTTTCATTCCACCATAAGGTATCTTTTGAATACCGTTATTAGAAATATCTAATGTTCTCAGAGAAGGTAGATCTAAATCTGGAGAAGGAGGTGCGGGTATGTTTGTTATCTGATTTCTCTGCAAATACAATTGCTCCAAGCCACGAGGAAGACCCGGTAAGAACTCTACTAATCTGTTGGAACTCGCATCTATCTCGTATAAATTTACCAAGTTTCTAAAAGTAGCTGGGTGCAAGGAGATAAGCGCATTACCAGAGATATTAATATGTTCTAACAGAGGAGACTCCATAAACGTTATTGGGTCAATTATGGCTATTTGGTTATCACTTAGATTTATTCTTCGTAATGCTGGTAAATTATAGAATAGTTTTGGCTGAAGGCGTTGAAAATAATTTTTGGACAAATCTAATCCTTTTAATGTGGGAAGATTCCAGAATGGACCTTCACTAATATCACTTAGTGAATTATTACTTAAATGCAATTCTCTTAATGCAGGCATAGCAACGATAGCATCCATTTCAATAAAATTTATATTATTTTTATTCAAGTGCAGGCGCTCTAAACTAGGGTGTCCCCGAAGTGCTCCCCTAGGAATATCTTGAAGGAAATTTTCACTTAAATCTAAAAACTTAAGTCGCGGTAGAGCGTCCAGTAATGATCGAAATTCTGATATATGCCTTATTTTGTTTCCAATAAGAGTTAATTCCTCTACTCCACTTCCAGACGGTTGTAGAAAAGATTCAGGGTGTATTCTGATTATTTCGTTGTAGTTTAAATCCACTACTCTTAATTTAGGAACACGATGAAAGGCTCCATGGTGTATGATATTTATGTTATTGTGCGATAATAATAAGACTTCCAACATAGGTTGATCAACAAAGGCACCTTCACTTAATTTCGTTATATAGTTGTAGCTTAAGTTTAACACAGAAAGCATGGGTAAATCTCTCGTTGCTCTCCCAACCATTGTAGCGTCGGAAATAAAATTGTTACTAAAGGATAATTCATTCAATACTGGCAGTAGCGAAAGAGCCCGCATGTGTATATTTGTAATACCACAATTTTTTATTTCGAGTTTCGTTAGCTTCGGTAAATCGTAGAAGGCATTTTCTTTAAGACTGTTAAGATTAGAGCTCCCTTGAATGAAAAGTTTATCCAAACTAGGTAATTTTTCAAATGTATGTTCTTTAATACTGTTTAAACTTTCTGATTGGATATTGATATATCGCAATCTGTTTAAATTTGTCAAAGTGGGTATTCTTTTTAGACTTTGTGATTGAATAGTGAGGGCTTGCAAATTTTGTAGTTTAGTCAAACTTTCCGCGGGTAGGCTTTTCAAATCATTTTCTACAATGTATATTTCAACTATATTTTTTTCCTGTGTTTCAAGCCACGCTGCTGAGACCCTTTCTAATCCATTATGTCTTAACATTAATCTAGCAATATTTACATTTTGAAATACTTTTCCAGGTAGTGAAGGAAGATAGTTATTTTCTATTATCAATTCATCTATTGGTTTTTTTATGATTTGACCTACATTCTGAATACCCTTCGTCACTTGAACTAAATCGCTGTGCGTGCACCTAAAATCATATAAAAGTTATAAAGGGTGCAAATATAATAATAATTTATTTGCTAATTATCACACGTCTTACCATATCTGAAGGTCTTCGTTTCTACTTGTACATATGCATGGTAATATACTTTCTGGCGCAGGACACAATGTCCCAAGACCAATTGAAGATTGTGTTATCAAGAGAGTAAGCCACAATAATATTCTTTTAGAATCCATTCCTTTATTTCTAGACTTGTCATTGTATCATAGTATTGATTTCTGCAAAGTTTACCTGAAATAAAATTTGTTTTCAAATACTTTCATTACCTATTAAAATGATCCAAAGATTAATTTATACTCGAAGTTATAATTGTTTTGGAATGCATCACGACACTTTCAAGTATGAAATATAACCTATAGTTACTTGCACTTTACAAACTACATAAAATAACGGATTTAAGTTAAAAATGTTATCCGGTTGCGTCAAGGCCGGTACCGATTAAACAATAAAATCGGGAAACAATAGCCCGGTGGATCAACGTGATTGTTGGGTTACACTTTCACTATTGTTCTTATTTAGTAGTTTAGGTGTTGGAGCCGGTACATTATCATTAATGATTACATAATAAATACTTCGAATTTAAGGAATCACACAAAAATATACCTATAGTACTTGAAGTAATTGATTTGTCTAACTTGGCACGAGCATAATTGCTGGGGCGCATTTTTTCATGGACTCGGGAGCATCTCTACGTACAAAATATTTTATCGGAAAATCAAGGATGTTTTCCTCTTTCAATCACGATAACCTAGTGATTCCATTTATGTAGGTGCCTAATTGAATTGGAAAGCCTATTATGAATTGTCGATTCCCATGATAGTTTTGCAGCAATATTATAAAAAAATTGAACTGTATATATTATGCACAGTCTGCTTAGTGCTACCAGTGACTACGGTTAACGCCTTCACGTTTCTCCTTGTATGAAATTATATATAACTTAGGGAAACCGCAATAAAAGTAAGTAGCTTAGTATATCACCAACAATTTGTTTGGTCTAGACTTTTTCTTATTTGTTCTTTCTAACCACGTACCGTAATGTGTCACATAATAATCTATATAACGTAACCCATATGCAGTCATTGAGACGAAAGATCATTGTAGTACAGTTACGCAGTTATCTCAGCCTAACTGTCATCAGTGGCGACGCTGCATCCGTGAATACGATAAACATTTGATTATAGCCTTCTTTATGTACAGATACTTTAATAATTGTTTTATAAACTCGACTTTTAGAAAGCGCCATAGATACATAATGTGTGTAATTATATACGCAATTAGTTGTTTTTATTCTGACGATCTTATTTAAAATATGAAAATGTTCAATATAGTATGAATTAACTACCTAAAAATGTATGCATTGAACCAACAACTAATACAATTTTTCTTTTCTTTGAAAATACTTCGCTATGCCCGTTACCGTTATAAACTTGAAATGCTAATATAAACACCAGTCACATTTCACATTTATCATAATATTACTTCACGGCTCTTATTTCTATCCGTGTTATGCGAGTGACCCAAAATATATGACCAAAATTAACGATAACCAGTATCAGATACCGTCCAAATGCACTAAATAATAAGATGGAATTTTGACATTGTACACAGACAAATTTTATTTTATTTATCGGTAACAAATGTCTCAAAATAAATGTGTGAGCTTATTGATTATTATTATATTTTATCTTGATGTAGAGAGTCACATGCTATTGATTACAGTTTAGATAAATGTTCTTAAGCTAACCAATTTTAGTAATGTTGAGCTGAAAGTTCTAATAATGCACTTTGATTGAGACAGTCATATAATTTTCATTTAAGAAAATATAATATTAACCATATTTTTAATATTCATTCCCAGTATTTAGTGATTTCAATGTCATGACCTTTTTACTATTTACCAACAAAATTAACTATGAATTAAATGCATCTTGATCAATATGTGTTAGCATATCTCATTATATTTTACGTTACACATTCTGGTGCCCCTTACGATTTGGCGCCTAGAGGGTCTTGCCGGATCTGAGGAAAAGCAAGAAGAGTTGTGGCCTCTTTTGGCTCTTCCCCAGAGCCGGCATCGGTTGTAATATAAATATTTTCTTTTGTAAATAGAATTTGGATTTCTAGTTTCTACACTAATTTTATACAGAAGACACTTTTTCGTAGCTTTGTAACGTTTTCACGCAAAAACTGCATAACGGATTTCAAAAATTCCTTCACCATTAAAAAGCTGCAACTTCACTAAGTGACGTAGGCTATATAAGTACCACGGGCGAAGCCGGGCCGAACAGCTAGTATTAAATAAAGCCATAAGGCGTAAAAGTACGGCATTTTCCCTCCCATCGTAGATGGCTAACGTGATGCTAATTTGCATGTGTTAATACACAATCAGATCGCTAAATATTAGAACAATAAATAAATTACAATAGGAGTAGTAACCTAACTCCAATATTTATTTAAACAACAACAAAACTATATTTTGAAACTCTACTCTAACTCTATCTTCATATAAGTTATAAAAAATAATAGCGTGATTAATAACAGAAGGTTTTCCCAGAACCAGGAAATAGCATTAGAAAAAATCATACTTAGGCATATTAATTACTATAAACTTACTCACGTAATTCACTTTTGCTTTTATTTCGTTCACTTGCAATTTTTCGGTTTTGTTTGGTATTTAATATCACCGATCAAAGATAATTACGCAGAGCTGTCGAACTTTATTGAAATATTGTAAATAAGCACTAATAAGTACCGCCCTTGTTAAAGCAATGATAGACAAATACAGACTGGGATGTTGGGTGTATTTCGCATGCAAACACCAGACTTTCGGTTCATGGCTCGATGCGCACCAAGTAACTTATCTTTCACCATTGTGGCGCGTGCCACCAACGCCAAACGTAGCATCAACTACGTATGGATGTAGATGTGGAAATTGGTATAAAACTGTATAGATATGTTTATATGTATTCCTTTATTTGCCTAATAATATCAAACAAAATTATTATTAATCATTCACATCATCATTGGTAAGCGCTACCACCGCCCAAAAACCTTTGAAATTAAATGGATTTCTGACTTAAAAAGATAAGGGATAAAGGACCCTTATCGCTTAGTAAGCTGCGGCCACACTCGAGTTGTACCCGGGTAAAAAGTAGTCTAAGAGCAAATCCTGACTATTTTTTTTTTTTTTTTTTTATATAATAGCGGGCAAACGAGCAGGCGCGTCACCGGAGATTAACGCCGCCCATAGGCGTCCACGCAACCTGGAGAGTTGCGGGAGTGTTGCCGGCCTTTAAGGGAAGAGTACGCTCTTTTTCTGTACCAAATTTCATACATATTCGTTAAGCTGTTTTCGCGTGAAAGTAAATCATACTTACACACTTTCGCATTTATAATATTATCAGGATCTTATTGATGAAGGGAGAAAGAACTGGCATAGTTAAACAAGTACAGTACCATTCTCATGCTATTATTAAACGCCGACCTTCCCTACAGTTCCACATAGCTATAAGGCTATATCTATGTGTAGTCCATATAGGTATAGCCTCAAAGCATTCAACGGTAAATTTTTAAATCAGTACAGTTCCTAAGATTCGCGCACTCAAAAAAACAAACTTTACAACTTATAATATAGTATAGATCGGTAGAGTCAGCTTATTACCTCACTTTAAAAAATATATGAAACGTAATAAGTAAAATCGAGTCTATTTAATCAGTAATCTTTGGCTACTAATGTTACAAAATAAAGATTGCACACTCGTTTATCTAGATTAAATCCTTTGATGTTGTAATAAGGAAGGGTCGCACAATGAAATTGACATGTGTTATTTCACTTAATTATTCCGATCATAAAATTACGATGCGATTAGATGTTAACAATTCAATAGAAAAATATTTTGTATGTACTTTTAGCTTATTATTTAAAATTAATACTAATTAAAATGTGAAAGAGTTAAATTATACTGGCCACAGATGAGAAAATATTTACTACCCCTACCACGTTTTCAAGTCAAGTAATAAATGAATCTGAATACTGGCTCTACTATGTTGTAAAATTTCGTTGAATTTTCCTCATCAGTCATATAAAATATGAAAAACAGATACATACAACAAATGCAAGAAAAGAATTGTAGTGATAAGTAAGTAAGCGGACTTCTATCAGGGTAATACAATATTACCGTGGTCTTATCTACTATACATAGTTACGGCATTAATTCAGTTCGCCCGTGGTACAAATATAGCCTATAGCCTTCCTCAGTAAATGGGCTATCTAACACTGAAAGAATTTTTCAAATCGGACCAGTATTTCCTGAGATAAGTGCGTTCAAACAAACAAACAAAGGCTTCGGCTTTATAATATTAGGATAGATTATTATGTTCATACTATTCCAATTTAAAACTGAAAAAAATGCAATAAATTAATTATTTTTCTTACTTCAATGTAACGGAAAGGTTTTCAAAGTAGTATCCCTTTATGAAATAGCAGTACCTACCTATTTTTCCACTATTAAAAGATTAAAAATAATTTATTCGTACTCGTTTTTCGCGCATACGTTCCGCAAATTTAAATGGGCAATTTATTATTAGTCTAAAAACCGGTTGGTGGTGTGTTGTTAGCTATTAATATTCGCATATGTTAGGTAGATCGCGGAAACTCTACCAGTCAAAACATGTTTTGGAAAAACTTATGTTTGTCCTCAATCAAATATGTGATGATAAATGACAAATGATATTTTCTTATTGGAATGTTGAAGTGTGTAAAAACTTTTTAGTTTGTAATTTAATTTTTACAAGATGTAGATATATATATGGAGAAACGCTGATATAAACATTTATAAATATACCTTTATAGGTAGGTACCTGTACAATAATGACTATAAAACTTTTTACTGTGTTGATGCATATTTAAATGAGTTTATGAAAGTAAAAGCAATTCGATTAGAAAGTGTAAAGTGCATTGTGCCTTCTGGATTCTTATTATTCTCCCGCTTTCAGATTTTGATGTAGAATTAAAACAAAATCGTTAATTTTAAAACTCTTTAATTTTAAAACTATATAAGGGGGTATAATACAGTTTTAAATACATACGACTGAGACATTTTTAATGTCAATTGAATTTAATTAGCATACACGGTCAGGTTTTATTTTAGATAACCTTGTTATTAGGACTCAATTCGCAGTTCCTTAATATCAACCTCTCAAAATTCTTATACTTACGTAGAATTAGACACACCCACCTCGGCGTCGAATGAAATTGATTAACCACGAACGGCTGTGCTCTGATAAGGATTGAAATAAAGTTCATTTTCCTGTAAATATTACATATTCTAACGTTGAGTCTTGTGAAAATGACGCGACCTGGTATAACCAGTTCCATTTGAGGCTCGAAATCACATAAACCATTATTGCTTTAGTATGCTATGATCGTTCGTGGAAAGCAGATCTAAAATCGTTCCTAATTATTTATAATTTATCACAAACTTATAAAAAAGCCATGACTTTCCTACGAAATTTATGTCAAAGGACATTAGCAAACAATTTACGTGCATATTCTGTGAAAGCTATTATTAAGAAACCGCCAAAAATTTTGATTACCGGTAAGTCATAGATTGATAGGAATTAAAATAGAACTTAAAAATTTAGAAATTAAAAACTTTTCAACGGATTTTAAACGCGATTTATTCATTATATTATTAACCCGACGTTTCGAACACTTTGCAGCGAGCGTGGTCACGGGGAGACACAGTCTCCTATAATAATATAATGAATAAATCGCGTTTAAAATCCGTTGAAAAGTTTTTAATTTCTAAATGTATAATACTCGCGTGAAACCAAACACAAGAAAACTTAAAAATTGTCAACTTCAAGCGAGCCAACAATAATTTCTGATACTGCCTTATTTGTATGAAATGATTTCAAAATCATTATCAATGAATATACTTAGGTAGATGCCATGCGCCAACACAAAAACGAATAAATGAAAAAATTAAAGTACCTAAATGGAAATAAAATAAATGTAGTCACATTTATAATTCTTCACGTGTAAACATTGTTTTTGTAATTTTAGCTTATGCAGTCTTTACATCATTTTTCATAAATTTTAAATAATAAAATTAATGAAAAATAAATTCTGGGATCGATATCTATAAATATAGCTTATACATATTCATTTGTGAAATTAAAATTAACAACAAATTCTTTAAAAAAAAACGATCGAAATTTATAGAGCTATGCTAAAAGTGATCCTTAAGTAAAAGGTGTCCATATTAATTATCACCATGTAGTAGGCTCGCAGTTGTGGTTACTTTTATTAAAAATTGTATAAATAGCCTAAATGGCCTTGACTTCGAAAATTTATCCGGTTCCGAATCTAACTTATTTAAAACACTTAATACTGACTACGTAACATATAAAAAAAAATATTACATTCCGTTTGTGTGCCAGTTTTTGCACGAACACGACGTACGATTATTTAATCACAATATTTACCTCGATGTAATATTCGAAATAGGTTGAAATAATTGCATAATATATCCTGTTTTCGTCACGTGGTCGTCGTCGTCGTCGTTTCAGCCTTTTAGGACGTACTCTGATGGTATAGGCCTGTATGACATAGGCCTCCCCCAAAGATTTCATCACGTGGTAAGAAATAATTCTTATACCATGTCATAAAATGAGAAGGATCTCAATTCGTTCGTATTTTTTGTATGTGTTCTCTTAACTTTTTAGGGTGATAATTTTTTTTTATTTGTAATTTGAATCTGGTGCTTCTAATGTGGTTTTGATTAAATAGGACCTTTTTTTAGTTATCTTTATTATAGCGAACTTATATTAACTTCGTCTGCACCATTATTTGAAAGCATTGTTTTTTTTATTTAAAAAAAAATAATATAAGACCACTTTATCTGGAGAAATAAGCCTCAGCGAAAAATTGCCTTCTACTTTATTTAAAAATGCCTTTTCTATCGATTTTTGATTTAATTTCTTTGTATGATCGTTGAGCATACCTATTAAGCAGATTTTAACAAGTTTATGGATTCCTCTTAATTTATATAGTGGTGTTGGAAAACATGTTATTTTATGACAAGTTTATATGAATGTTTTATAGCCTGTAATGTTTCGCCAAACAACCATAAACAAATAAAGATAAAATGGAAATTTCATCTTATTATTGTACCGTTTTTCATGAATAACTGTAAAATGCAACTAAAGAATACTTTAGTGGGATAAAAATGAAGAGTCACAGTGATGAATAAATGTGCTTATCATTTTTAGTTTAGTAAATACAAAAAAAAATGGATCAGAATGTTAGCGCGCAAGTAAGCGACCCGGGTTAAATTCTGATTAACCTTGAGCATAAAATGGCAGAAAAAAAACTTAATATTTTTTGTTCGGTTAGAACAAATAAGTTTAATTTATTATTAGCCGATATGCTGCGACTTCGTTTACCTGTGCGTAAATTCAAATTTAAATTAAATTACTCAAAATAAATCATAGCCTATATGTTGCCGAGTCAAATACTTAGCTATATCACAAAAAAAGTTCCATCATAATCCGTGCAGTAGTTTTTGCTTGAAACCCAAAACAGACAGACGATAAAGAATGTTAAAATGATTTTTTGGCTTGTGTTAAATGATGAAGACCACTAGAAGCATTTTTTTAGTTTTTATTTAATTTAGGTACAATTGACATCTTCAGTTTTATTATATTGTGTAGGTACCTACGTAGATATAGATTTCTTACTCAAACTTCTTCCACTTTTTCTGAAAGAAAAGTTAAATCATATTTAGTGGTCATATTCTACGTAAAATACAAGGCAATGTATACAAGGCTCTATTGTAATAAATAACATTATCTCAAAAGCCTAAGTACCTCCGTCATTATTGGTCCAGACCATTAGAATAATATAATAATTCATTCTCACGGATAAATCAAGTGTGTCAGTTGTATTTGCGATGTCATTTTTTTAATGAATACCAATGTTGTTTTATAAGACTATGAACAGTTTATATAGGTCACTAGGTCTGTTACTAATATTCACGGAAACCGAAGGAAATCCTGAAATGTATTGATTTAATAATAAGAAAAAACATAAGTTTTTAATCAATTGAATACAAAAAAAATGCTTGTCCTCACAACGAATTTTTGAAATATAAACAACAAAAATAGTACAGATTTTATTACGTATTTTCTATATGCATTGAAATATTTGTACTGCCCCATTACTAATAACAACGTCAAACTTGGTTTTATAGAAGTATTTACAGTTCATAAAAGATGAATATCATGTTTACTTTTGTCTCTTGAAATTACGACGTATTAATTACGTATAGAATGCCATGTGGTTATTGTCGCGTAAATAGTAAATACTATCTACGTAGAACTCGAATACGTGTTTATGTTATAAAGATATTAAATTACGTAGCAGAAATATTTAGAAAGGGAATCTATTGCTTATTTGAGATACTATAGTTTATGTTCGGAAATCATAACGAAATTTAAAGTGACAGTTTTACTACGCATATGAAATAAGATATATGTCTTGGTATAAACAACGTGCAAATTCTTAACTCAAAGAAATAACAGTTTATTCATATATCATAGGTGCAAGCATTAATTCGCATAAATTAGATTACAGCCGGATGTTTATAATTTTTACAGCGCTTCTTGTTTAACGTGCTTATCCCAATTTTCGTATATATTACATGTATGAACTATCACCTTTATATTATTTACTGCTGCTCGCCCCGGCTCCGCTTGGAGAGACATTTACCGTTATTGAAATAATAAAAACTATCCTATATTTTAGGTTGGATCAAACTACACATGGTATGCGGATTTGATTAAAATCGGTTGAGAATTTTAGGAGTACATCGCGGACAATCAACGTGACACGGAATTTATATATATTAAGATAAAATAATGGCTCGTGTTTGCCGTTCTAGGGCCCCTTGTCATGTGTCACTGATCTCGTCCACTCCTCTCATTCTAACTACTGAGGTACTACCTTGAACTCATTTAAGCGAATATATTTACCAGTTTTATTATTATTCGCAGGTGGCCTCGGACAACTTGGTGTAGAGTGTGCAAAATATTTAAGAAGAAAATATGGTCAAGAAAATGTTATCCTATCGGATATAATCAAACCATCCACAGAAGTTGTTAACGATGGCCCCTATATATTTGCGGATATATTAGATTTTAAAGGACTCCAGAAAATAGTCGTTGATCACAGAGTCGATTGGCTGATACATTTCTCGGCTCTGCTTAGTGCCATTGGCGAACAAAACGTTCCACTAGCTGTAAGAGTTAATATAGAAGGCATGCATAATGTCATTGAACTGGCGAAACAGTATAAGCTAAGAATTTTTGTACCAAGTACAATTGGGGCTTTCGGACCGGACTCACCAAGAAATCCTACGCCCAACATTACAGTTCAGAGGCCTAGAACAATTTACGGAGTTTCGAAAGTGCACGCGGAACTATTAGGGGAATATTATTATCATAAATTTGGTTTAGATTTCCGTTGTCTTAGATTTCCTGGTGTTATCTCCAGTGATCCACCCGGTGGTGGTACCACAGGTACACAAGCATATTTATTTCTATTGTATTATCTGGAAACTGTGGTGGTCGTACACCGTACGTTGATTTTTGACGATATCTACTACTCTCAAAGGAGATTAAGGAAGTAGTTCAACACAAGCATTTCTTAAATTAAACTTAAAAACTTAAGTTTAGTTTATTTTAACTTTAACTTAAGTTTTTTTTTTAGTATATTTTCCTCATGAAAATACTTGGTAAACAGATATCGTAAAGGAACTACATAATGACGCAATTTTACTAAGGAAAATCATAAATTGAAAAGAGTATCACTATCTATTAAAATCATAAATTTTCTAAATGTGACTATAAATTCTATAAAGTGGTTGAGGTACATTAGACCCAAATCATCTTAAAGCGCATTCAATCATACAAAGATATTGCTTTTTCTGTGTCCTAAATAGAAAATATTTTTTTTTTCCAGATTACGCCATAGCTATATTCCACGATATCTTACGTAAAGGTCATTATCAATGTTACTTGAAACCAGACACGAGGCTTCCTATGATGCATGTTAAAGATGCCCTCCAAGCCCTCTCGAACTTCTTGGAAGCACCAAACGAATTACTGAACAGACGTGTCTACAATGTAACATCGATGAGTTTCACCCCCGAAGAATTAGCTGACAAAATTATTAAATACGTCCCTGAATTCAACATAACGTACCAACCTGATAGTAGACAAGATATCGGTAAGAAAATGTCTTATAATATGTTCTCTCATAGACCATAGGATATTACAGATATCTAATGAATATTAAAGAAAAGGAAAGTCGAAAGCTTTTTATGAATCACATAAAGATAATATGTAGAAATTCGACTTTATATACAGAAGTGCATATTTTTCCTCATATATGTTATGTTCCAATGAGTTAGGTTTACATACATTCGTGGTGTCAGAAAGGACAATGTACATTCAATTTCGTGTGAATTAATAATAATTAACTTAACATCGATTGTCGACAGTTTTCGAGTAAAGTACAAAAATATTTATTAATAATATTATTTATATTAATTATATCCCATACAAAAAATAAAATCACACACACAGCAACAGTCCCTAACAAATTCTATATAAATGAGTGAGTAACTAGTCTACATCAGTTCAGAACAAAGAGATGTGCGTTCAGTTTGTATATAATACCTACTCATAACAATATTTCTTGATTACAATTAAACACTTTTAGATATACGAGTATATGTTATAGAGAAACAAAGACTACGTAAATAATATTTCCTGTGGCGAAGTCTGTACAATTCTTTTAAATTCTCTTGGAATTTATTTGTTGCCGAATATGCCAAGGTCATTTTTGTTACTAAGACAATCATTGTATAGTCTACACATTCGCACTATCGGATTATAAAAGGAAGTGATGTTTTCAAGTACATTCAACATAAAAACATTTTTTTTTATGTTACAGCAACCGAGCTGGTGGTTCGCCTAATGAGTAGTGATTCACCATAGCTCGTAAAAATTAGCGAAATGCTGTTTTTGTTTTGTATTAATTTCAACTGTATCAATTTTCAGCGGACTCTTGGCCCCAAGTATTTGACGATAGCGAGGCCAGAAGGGACTGGAATTGGCGGCCCTCCGTGGACTTAGACAACCTCGTCGAGCTTATGATAAAGGAAGTTAAGGAGAAGATAGCTGCCAATGAATAAAAAAATCGATACTTAATTTTTTACTCACACGTGTTAATCTTAAGGTAGATTTTTCAATCTTTGATTAGAATTTAGCTGTCCAATTAAGTACTATCACAACATAAAGAGAAAGCATACTGCAATACAACCCTTTTAGTAGCAGGCATGTACCATTTTATGACGTGATTAAATATTACTTTCAATCACATACTAAATAATTAAGTAATATAGGATACCTACAAAACATTATACATGCGCGCAGCAGCCGCTAACTAGTGTCCCGAGCTGCTAACATTTCGTATGTAGCTCGGGCTGGTTCTCTCTCGTCTCTCGCTGCGAGATTACGTCTCCTTAAAAAGACTCTATGGATTTTACTATGGTATTGCATATTAGAAATGTCGAAGGATGAGCAATTAGAACAAACCTATGAATTATTGTATGCTAATATATTCGACTAGTTACGTTTCAACCACTGATTGAAAAATCAGCCCTTAATCGCAAATATAGTTCAGATTGTTTGTAAACAACTGATTATACTTTAGAATAGCTCTTAAGTTGTGAAGGGTAATGTAAATAATTTTTCTTTTCTGGACACTTTTGTAATCGGCTTGAATTAAAATACCTAAGCACTTATAAACAAAATAAAAAACGTATTTAAACAAATGCATTTATTTTTAATCCAATAACCAATAAATCTTAATTACACTTTCAGTTAGTACGCCTTGTGATTATACAAAATTAACAAACATGTATCTATTTGTTACATTATAACACATATAATAAAATAAAATAAAAACTCATTGAACATGTTCACAATATTTTGTAACAAAAAAAAAGTCAGTATTAATGTGCAATATTCATTGGATAACACTCCGATCAAATATAATAGTTTTTACATAATCAAAAATGAACAAAAACATACCAATTTTCCACACATGCCGCTCTTAATAACAATACAAATAAAATTAATTCAACTTGTTCACTAGCTAGCTCGGTCGTCACAAGTTGTTACATAACCTTAAATGTGTGTATGTGTATAAGTATGTAATATGTGCGTGTGTCAATATATGTAAGTATTGTATGTAATGTTTTTTTATTGCATTATATTAAGAAATTGCATTACATTAAAAATGACTTATTAGCTTCTCTCTGTTATAAACTGCTTTCCATAAAGTGTCATGTACCAAATTTCTGACTTCATAAGAGGAGGTTCGAACTTTTACATAATAATATACATACAGACACACGTTAGTGAAAGATAACGTCAAAATTATAATCAACAACAACACACTTGGCCAGCATTGTGAATTATGGCCTAAGCCACTACAGAAGGCCTGTGTGAGCTGTGTGAACAAATATAATTCTTATGGTTTATGATACATATGTGAAGTAGTTAAGTTTTTCTATCTTACATAATAGAATCAACGGAAAAAATAAAATAATTTTAACAAAAAAAAAAACATGCGTAGCACGAAATTATACGTTTGATCGAAGTATTATGATTATGAACATTTACTATCATAAACTGTGTGCATACAAGTATCACATTGTAGCAAGCTTATGATTTATTAAAAATGTACCTAGAACACTATTTTAGGTATTTTCAAGAGTAACATTAAGTGATGTAGATTTGCCACACTATGAACTAATTTTTTGTCGCCTTACAAACATTTCAACTGGGTAAATAAGTTTTTATAAAACAAAACTATAACGTTATTTTATTCCGATTTTGACTTAGATAAAAAAATATGATAAGATTTTTTAAAAAATTGTGTGAAACACATATTAATACCACGTCAAGTACGTATTAATTAAACGTCCCGTTCAGCATAGTGCCTAAACATAACATATGTATGTATAATTTGACTGTTAATTTTAACTGTAACTCTACAGCACATTGCACTATAAAATAAAAAAAAGCATTAAAACTTAGCCTAAACGCTTAACTACTATCTAGCTTTACTATAATGAAAAGTGAATTACGAATCACATACACATTCAGTCTTCCATATATTTTCAGTGATCGGCAAAGGTTTCAGCTTATATATATAATGGACAAATTCTGTAATATTTAGGCGTAGCTTAATATTTACACAGAGTTAATCAGGATTTTTGCCAATTTATTAGATATTTGCATAATATACTTTACTGTGCAAGAAATATTGTGGCTGATTGTCATCGATTTATAAAATGGAACATTTCTTAAAAAAAAAACAAAATGAAATCAATGAGTGAAGTTATGTCTCATTAAAAAAACGGCAATCATTTGAAATGTAATATTTAAATGGTAAACTTAGGACAATCGATATACCTAGGACAGTGTGTTTCAATGTGCAACTCTTCAATATACACCATATAATGGGAAAAAACAAGGAAAACGGAAATAATGCATGATTTTATTTCAAATTTTTATAAAAAATTGTGAGCGGGGCCTTACATTATAAAACAAAACGCAGGTGGAGCGCCCCGAACAATCGAGCATCTTTTATTTTATAATATCAGGGCAGGGACTTAACTAAGCAGG
The DNA here is from genome assembly GCF_012273895.1 of Zerene cesonia. NCBI lineage: Eukaryota > Metazoa > Arthropoda > Insecta > Lepidoptera > Pieridae > Zerene > Zerene cesonia. The sequence continues at coordinate 8,137,326 of NC_052102.1, read as the reverse complement.
ACTTAACCAGTTGCATAGGCACAAACAAATTTTACAGTTTCAACAATTTTTTTTTTGTATCGTTATAGCTATGAATTGTTTCATGATTTGATATAAACTTTGACCGATTTAGGTAATAATTTGTAAAAGATAAACAAGATTATAATAAAAAGTAAGACATACTCTTAAATTACGTAAATTATACTTATAAACATATAGTTTTTTTTAAATTAGTACTTGACGGATGAAAGCAAAAGAAATAAAAAGCAAAAAAAACCGATATTCACAAATTCTATTCACGTGTCGAATTTTGATAAAATATATATTTAGAAGCGGCGGTGACAAATATGGAATTTTTAGGTTATTTAAAAAAATATACCCAAATCCATTTAAAATGTAAAAAAATACATATAAACTGAATGCACAAAGCACATTGTTGTGATGACAAGTTTATCCCTCACACATAAATTAGATTCTCAAGCATTATATAAAATGTCCCAAACATAGAAAAAATAGGTATTCTAAGTTCTAGAATCAAATTCAAATTAAAATAGTGTTATTTGTTGCAAATAGAATTAAATATAAATACTTGAATAACAGACGAGAAACTTCTCGACAGTGTACAGCTAATTATTGTTGCTGATAAAAGGAAAACTCATTTGGGCGACCATAAGCGACCAGATGACCAGGTCGCACGTGGTGTTAGGCTTTTCTGAAGCGGAACACTGTGAGATCACATAGACAAAACATCAACTAACTCGATCAAGATTTGTAAAGCTGTAACACAAGAGCAGGTCACAACATGGTTTCATGAGGTTCCCTAATATATTAAAAGAAACCACCTTGAAACCGTAAAGGTTCCTAGAAATAATATTTATTGCAGATGAGAGCGAATTTTTTTAAACCCAATCCTGGCCATACCTTGGTAAAGAAAGACAACAAACATGTACATAGCGCCTAAACGAAATATATAAATATAGTTAGTTATATTTATATGTTTATACGCTATATATTTCGTAATATAACTATAAAATAGCGTATAAACGAAAAAGTGCAGGGAAATTGGCCCATTAGATAAAGGAAGGAAAGAGAAGGGGCTAGCTTAGAAGGTGTGAAGGGTGAACAGTGATTTTATTAGCTGAGCAAAATTTTTTGTAGGAACGTTTAATCTCAGACAATTTAAGAAAACCTAATAAAGACTGATTGGGACTGATTGTTAATATTTCGTTGTAATAATTTTACTTGTAGGTTTTGTCTTTTTATAAGAAAAAGTGATTTGAATTAAAATACAGCCATTACAGCCAGTATTCATCTGTTCTGTATTGTCTTATGTTCATTCCGGGTGTCCATCCCTGGTTTATACCATGTCCATCACTAGACTTTTTTTTATATTTCCTAAAAGCCCTGAGTCAAGAGATATTTAAGTCATCTATTTTTTTTATTATTATTATAGGATGCCACACTAGTCTATGCGTCTTTATCATAAATAATTCTTTACATTTAAAGTAAATTATATATTTAAAAAATTATAAAACATAATTTTTTACGTTACACTGTCCATTAATGGCACGTTTAGGTAACCTACCAATACCTCTTCAAACAACGTAATTCTTAATGGAAATATTAAAAATAAACTTGATATGGAAACTGGTTGAATGATGGAAAAAAATATTACTTATAATATTCATATGTGAATGTGTGCTTCACAAAAATTTATGTATCACCATAATTCATCATTCAATAAATAACTGTGACGAAATATATTTTGATTATGTTCCCAATAATTACGTAGGTTCGCAATCCGTAGCGTATTTATATATGTTATCAGTATAGCGGAGAAATGTATCTGCTGTATAAAATACAAATTAAAAGTAATGATACATAAGTATTAATAGTTAAGCTCTTAGCATTAAGTACATATTATCAATAAAAGTTGTTTCATTGAACACATTCAAAATTGCCGTGATACTTTGCCGTGTTAGGAATATCGATAATTTCACAATTGCTAACAAATTTATGTGATCCGTTAGGTAATTACTAATTATTATCCAGATATTCTTTTATTCGACGGATAATTTACAATAGTGACACGAACTTATCAACAATAAATGTATATACGATTAAAGAGTTTTGTAATACCTGAACACACGCGAGCAAAACATCGAAGTCAAGGTCAGGGTCAAAGAAGCGTACATTATTAATACAAGAATAATAACTTGTAGCGGTTTGAAGAAAATTTATCATACAGTCAGTTTGATAAAACCTAAAAGCATTAATAAACACGAGTGCATATAGTTGCTAGTTAGTTAAATAAAATTTCAGTTGTTCAAACCAAGTAAAAAAGCGCCTCGTTAAAAAAATTAAATTGTTACCATTAAAAATAAGTATAAAAATGACAAGGCAATTATTGCACAATGACTGTATTTTACGCCATTTAGTCCCGAGCCAAAACAATTATTATATGCACTTATAAGCGACACGAGTACAGATTATCGAAATAAAGGAAAAATCAATATGCGATGTATATTCATTATTCGTTCTTAGTGTAAAGTAACAATTTCTAGTTGTCCTACGAAGAACTAACCAAGATATACCCGATAAACCAGTATTGTATCATATTCAATGGTTCATCTTATATATAAAAATCAATTGCTGTTCGTTAGTCCCGCTTAAACTCGACAATGGCTGGTCTGAATTTTATAATCATGGTTTTGGTACATTCTGAATAGTCCAGGGAAGTTAAAATGGTAAAAGGTTAGAACAATACGGAGGCGGGCGAAGCCGCGGGCGGGAAGCTAGTTGGAAATAATGAAGCACGATCGAAATTGAAATGAAAATATATATGATCTACGATCATATATTCAACTTTTAAGCGCGCTATAAATGTAGTCTTAAATTTACTATGTGCTAACATTTCTCAAAAACTAATTTAGAATCATGTATAGTGGCAATCCCTGTATCTCTTAGGACTATTTATTATATGGCAAATGATCAACCTTGCTGAACAATACTAAAATCACCAATAACAAATATGCAAAAATTATTGCTGTTTACGCAGTGCTATATCAACTTGTGCAACAACATACTCCAGCGTACGGCAAGTATCGCAAAGCGCAACATAATTACGAATAATTAAAATTCTATACAAAAAAAAAACAGCCAACAATTTTACTTCTATCACTAGCAAATTTCAAACTCCTACGCAACGTTGTAAACCACGAACGTTCTAGCAAAAATAATTACATCTTTAAACTAAAATTGACTCGATTACCTACACTAATCGGACTTGGCGTGTTGCATCGCTTCCCTGTTCATGTTGAGTTCTTTGAGCCTCTGACGTAGTTGTGCCTTCTTCAAGTTTGCCATGATCTGCGTAGACTGGTACAACCAGGAACCCTGAAAGTTTTGTTTGATCGATTAATATTTGAAGTTTTTTGCGTTTTTATGAAGAACTAACTGCTCGACCCGGCTTCGCCCGTGGTATATATGCAGCCTATGTCACTCCACTGAGTGACTTGTGAACTTTACTAAGTTGCAGCTTTCTAATGGTGAAAGAATCGGTCCAGTGGTTTTTGCGTGAAAATATTAAAAACATAAAAAAAATCTGCACAAAAAACAAAAAAATATAAAGAAAAAATCTTAATAATATTATAGTGCAGAGATATTGAAAAACTTATGTTCTACGCCATGTTTTGTCTGTGAAAATTAAATATTAAGCGGTTTAAGCCATCCATTTATAACGAACTGAGGTTTGGCTCGTGACTTAAATACCGTACAATCATACTCATGATGTCACGTTTATTTATAACAAAACTTATTCGAATGAAATAACTCAAAATAATGCACATGATCAAGCTATAAATATGGATGTATAAAACTGATGATAAGGTTAATTGGGAGTAAAATTTCTGTAAAATTAAATTCTATAAGATTTCTTGTAGATAACAATTTTAGAGAAACATTACAGGTAACATAAATATAATACGTTTTGTTTATAATATTTTATCTCAATTAAATTAAAGTAATTAATAAACATTTATGTTCTCTCTTAAAACACGATGAAGTCAGTTTAATTTAGTCAATTAGACTTAATTTTATTTTCATCATTAGCCCGTTAATTAACCGGTTCAGTCTTTCTACTGTCTACTTTTCAGAAGTCTTTGCTGAAAAAACTTTGGTGTTTTACTTAAAATTGCTTTAATTGTGACGTTTTCCGTTTTTCTTTTGTTTTTTTTTTCATTAACAATAATCAAACGTAAATTTCCATGCAAATGGTATAAAATAATTTTAATTTCTATCACGGTCACATTTCATCGATAAGGTATACTATATATATGTATGTATATTTATAAAAAACTTGTAATTATAATTGATACAATGTGTCATGAATATTGATGCAATCTATTATATCTTTAAGAACGAGTACTCTACCGTTATCTGTATAAAATTACTTTACGAATACATTTTAAGACAAGAATAGCTATCGTGAAATGTATTTATGAAATTATAGGCTCATCTCCGAAAATATACGATTAAAAATACTATAAAATAACGTCGGTACCTTTAAATAGAATTCAAGTGCTTCAACCTTTGAAAGTCCGAGTGTACGCATCGCTAGTTGCTTACAAGGTTATAAATAACAACGCATAATCACATCCAGTTTAATAGTACGTTAAACTCGTGACTCGTTTATCCATTTACAAATCGAGAAACAGCTGTTCTTTAATGTTTTCAATCAGTCCATTGCGATTTGGATTGAGATAGGTTTACCTAAACTACTGAACTGTATTCATAATAATTAATTATATTAGAAATTGTGGCACATTTTGGGGGAGGCCTATGTCCAGCAGTGGACTAATTCGGGCTGAATGGATGGATGGATGGATGGACTGAACTGTATTCACTAGATTTTCAATCCGAATGATATTATGTTAAATTGAAAATATTTTTTACATTATTACAACTTGTTACCAGTACCGTCTCTATTCTATTGGAGGCTCTGAATCACATGTCACTTTTTAATTTTTAATTCTATACAAATATATGAATCTTTGTAAGAATACTGAAACTTCGTGTGTGACACACTATGTCTGTCACCAGGCTGTATCTCATAAACCATGATAGTTGAACAGTATACACTAAAAATAGAGTAAAATTAATATAAAAGGAGCGAGGTTTCCTATATTACAAGAGTAATTTTTAAAATTTATATTGATTTATGAAATATTATTGTGTAGCGATTTTTTCTTTTTACCAACTCGCCTGAGGAAATTAGTATGGGGAAAAAAAAATAAAAATATCCTTTTATATAAGGATAAGTCTCGACCTAGTCATCGTCATAAGTATAAATAAAGATGACATGACGTCTCCTTCCACATTACCGTATTCGAAGGTGTATCTGGTGCTAATTATATGTTTAGTCATTATTTAGCTTACGTATCAGTCTTACTTTGTCAATAAAATAATGTTTAGAAAAATATAAAACACATGTACTAATTCACTTACAAGAAAGCTAAAAAGCAAGTATTTTTAGTCGTGATTTCAAAAATAAAACTTTCTTGAAATATACCTTGTTAGATAAAAATAGTAATATTTAGAAGGCCTGACAGGAATAAGCAGCGCAGTATTTTCAGGTAGGCAGTTTCTTCATCATAACTTAGAACGTCAAGTTATGATTAGATTGAGCTCCTTTTAACAACATCCTCCTAGGCTTGCTTCCTTCCTTTCTTTCTAAGCTTACGGTCAAGCTACTCGTATTTTCGATTCTTATGCTTAGCAAAACAATTTGACGATTAATTTCTTTATATGAGAAGGACTTAAATGTTTGTATATCCATAAAAAAGTAAACACTATATTTATTTATTTTTTTGCATTTTACATCAGCAAGGTAAAGTTACAGTTATCTAAATGCCAACCTTAAGTTGTAATTTCAAAGCATAATACTATGCACATTATATATAATTTATGCATTGATACTATTGATCTTTCGAACGCGTTGATCTCTTGGCATAGTACGCCCTTAATAGCGCACAATTGGACAGAAAGTCGCAGTTGTTAGCTTCCATCAGAGCTCATAATAAATTAACGTCTGACAGCTCTTGTCTTTCGCATGGAGGTATCAATGCTTTTTCCTACCAATATGTATTTAAGTGACTCCATATGCCTGTCTCTTCTTTACGCCTAAACTACTGAAGCGATTTAAATTATACATAGATTCAGACACGAGAAAAGACAGGATAGTTATATCCTGGAAATTGTTTTGCTTCGAATTATTTTGCCGTTCTAAAAAAGAATCTTTTTATCTTCCTCTTTATTATAGGTAATGAAGCCAAAACCATTTCACCGAAAAGAAGTGTCTACGCATTCGTAACTTTTGTCGTAAATTAATTAGATCTTATCTCCCACCTTAAAATTGTTATATATCGACAAATCGTGATTATAATCTATCGATGTGAAACCGATACATAGTTAAATAGTTATTCTATATGATGTGGTAAGATAAGGATTGATTTAAAACCTACACAGAAATAGGAGCCCCGTAAAGCTAACCTCGACAAGCAAGCAGCACATGATCGAGGTTCGGGAAAAGTAAACTCTCGCCAAATACATATGTGCCATATATTTGCATTAATGTCTGTGTAAAATAACGCGTGAAATTGCTAGCAAATGTAACAGATCACAATTTGTTGACAGATTACAATCTCGCAAGTTAAATTATAATCTGACGGATTTTACATTCTGCTGGCTTGGCTAATATTTAAATTAGCACATTAGCACAACATATGATAGCGAAACCTAACCGTATTGTGAAATGAGAAACAGTCTAGAATATAATGTATAGACGATGTAGTTTATAGTGAGATATTAGTTATAATTATAAAATTTGTGGGACTGCTTTGATAATTACAACATGCATTTAATCAAAATATCCTCAGATAACCTATATTTGTATTTATATATTATATAAGAATTTGGTGCCAATAAATTATTATCTCAATGCAAACCAGACAGAGAGATAAATAACTAATCAAATGAATCAAATATATTGGCTAGCCGAAAGCCGTGATTCGAACAGGTGCAAATCTTTCAAATAATCTAGTTACACTATGATAATATTATACTTCAAGATAAGTATCATTTCATATCTAATTTAGTTCATCAGTGTAAGGAACCTTATTAAGAGAATTAAAGAATTACAGTTATATGGTTTCAAATGTCGAAAGACACATACACAATATGAGTAGTATATTTATATGGATAACACTTTAATTTCTATTAAAATGGGTCAAGTGCGAGTCGGCGTCGCAATAAATTAGGGAGATAATCAGGAATATGTGGAAGTATTTTATTTATCTTAACTGCATTGCACGGCAGCCGCCCAGTGACTGCCCCATTTATTCTTGGATCTCTCAGAGGTCTTGAGGGCAAATAAGCTAAAGAGAAACTACAAAAAGGATAGGTCACCGATCCAATTTATATTCATGCCAACCATTGCTTAACCTTTTGTTATTATTTATTACAGCATCAACAAAAGTATATCAGTCTAAAAATTACTAATTAGTTAGTTACTATGATTTAAAGTAACTATGTGTTATCCAGATAATAATCTAATGCAATACAAATTTTCAAACAAAAAAAAACCAATAGGGTGTTGTTTTATTATAGGAACAAACATCCACCCTTTTATCCTCTTATCTTCTTATCAATAATAATAGTCTTTATTAGAGACGATAGGTGTTGACTATGAAGATTGCCATACAAACTATATAAGATATATAAAGAGCTAATTAAAAAAATAAAAAATTACTCACCACCATTATCATGCAGTTCAATAGTATTGGTATACAGAATACCACTGATATGAACAGTCCTTTGCTGTCAAAATATTGTTGTCTTGAAAATAATGTCCAATTTCTTGCGGCCACCTCATTGATATTTTCAGAGAAGTATACTAAAAGTACTGAAAACGTTTATATTGATTAGAGTTATGTTTTATTAAAAATAACAAATTGCTAAGACCCTACTTCTGCAAATGTTCATGGGAGTTGATGATAGCTTACCATTGAGCGAACCAACAGCTTAGATAAGCTTCCTGTTTGTCTGCAATATTTTATATCAATGCTACAATAATCTATCACAACAATATCATAGATGAGAGTTTTCATTTTTTTGTTTTCATACTGCTGTTTATGAAAGATTTGTTTAGCATTATCACAACACAATCATTTCATTATCTATTGTAGAAAAATCTAATTAGTTAAGAATCATTATTTCACAATGATAAGGATTATTAATTCATATTACACAACAATAAACAAAATAACTAAGTGTAACTAATATTTCATTTAAAAATAATGATAACACTTGTATTTTATTAAATTATTACATGTGAAATCTTGTGACTTGATCACATATTTAAGCAGCTTTACATATAATAAAAGGAAGCTATTTTTCATACAACGTCTTTGCATAATAAGTTCCACCTTCTGACCTTGATGGTTTAAACAATTGTAAATTACTCACAGATAGAAAATTAAGGCAGGTCTGTTGCTGATAAACAATTTCGAATTTGTGTGAATCTAATGTGTATTATGTACTAGCTTCCATTAGTAGCTTTGCCCGCATGGACTTATAACATTTACAAATGATATAGTGACTGCATATTCCTGGTTTAAGAGTGCATTTTATCAGGATAAAAAGTATCCTTTCACCCAAGTCAGCTTATACCCTGTCTGTATAAAAAATTCATTAAAATCTATTCAGTTGTTTCAGTGTGATTGATGGAGAAACATCAGTTTTTCAATAACAACAACAGTCAACTGTGTAGCTTCAAATTGGGTATTAAATAAAAATAAATAAAAGCACTTCAAGCATACTCACAGAGTGTTATGAATAGGACAATTTGAAAATTTCCATAGTTTCTAGTTGAAAAGCAGGTAAATGTAACCAGAACATGAAATGATAAGAGGGCCATTAACCAAGGGTCACCCCATTCAATCTAAAACAAAACAATTTTTACTCACTATATCAGGACCTCATTTAAAATTCAATATGTACAATAAATGGATATACTGCAACTGATTTAATAATAATTCTTATGACAAAGCTATAATATATATACAACTCTAATTTTTGGGTATCCAACTAATCCTACTAATATTATAAATGCGAAAGTTTGTAAGGATGTGTGTGTGTTTGTTGCTCTTTCACGCAAAAACTACAGAACCGATTGCAATGATATTTGGTATGTAGACAGCTGGACAACTGGAATAACATATAGGCAACTTTTTATTCCGATATTCCTACGGGATACGGACTTACGCGGGTGAAACCGCGACGCGCAGCTAGTATATATATATATTTACTTTGATTGAAATGTAAGAATGCACATACTTTTGAAGCAAGTATCTTTTTTGAAACTTACAAAAATGTATTTTATCCACAAAAACAATATAGATTTCAATAATAATTTGTATTATTGAAATCTGTCTTATAACAATATCACCTTGAATTACTACGATACACAAACTAAAATTGATTATCATAAAAATTGATCGATATATGAAGGATGCAATTCTGCTTATAACACAAATTTAAATTTCCAATCGTTAAAATTGTATACTTACACTTTTAATGTACGAAACGAAATCAGAAATTTCGTTAACTTCAATAGGTCCTTCCATATCCTTTGTTTTTTTCTTATGAACAAAACTTTTCAAAAAACACTTTTCTACTAACAATTATCAACACCAATAAACAATCAATTCGAGTACAAAATCACTAACAACTAGTTATTTGTACATCGCATTTGCGGTTTAGTAAATGCTAATATCTCCACCTCCACTAGATGTCAACAACTAGTTAGTAGTTACTCGTAAGGTAAGTCGTAGGATACCAATCATAGATTATACACTTATGTACGGTACCAATGATTATGTGGATTGACAATTGTGGAATATATGATTGTGGACTGTCGTTTGTCGGCAGGGCTGCCACTTTCTTATACTAAAAACGTCAACTCGGTCATCTAGACAGTGCTAAAAATTAAAAAAGCGATCAATCACGAACAATGCAGTCGCGAATACCACTAGAAAGTATGAGTGAGAGTTTTCTGGTTAATTATAATGCCGTAATATAAGTATTATAAGTCATTATGACTACACAATTTCAGTGGCCAATTAGATCTCTCACTTCCAAAGAAAGCCAAAAAAAATTTGTAACTAGATGATATTACAGCATTTTAATAAGGTTTCGAAATGATTTAGTCAGCGGAAACCATGCTTCTTCCATTCTCAGAATAATTCCTAGTTGCGATATACCTATTCTTGCTATACTCTAAAGAAAAATAAAGTGTTAAATTGGAAGCAAATGTTAGGGATCACAAGTTTTCAATAATTTGCAATCTCATGAGTTTGATTATAATCTAACCATTTTTACAATTTTACGGAAACATTTACACAGATTAACAATAATAAATAAATAAATAAATAAATAGCAAAAGAATTGTTTATATGATTTACTCTATGATGCCAGCACCACGAAAGAATGGATATTGTGTACACTCCAAGGAGTAATATAATATTACCTACACCGATTCACTTAAGTTCTTCAATGTCAATTCTTAATTTCATACGTGCCCATGATTTTTACCCTTTTTTCTATAACGTTAAAATCATAGCAGTAGGGGTACTCGTAACTCGCCGGCCTCAACCTGTCAAATTTAGCTCAGACTATTTACTAGTATAGTATTATGTGAGCCTGCTCATACCATGTTCACACCTACGTTATGACTTGTTTCGTTCCGATACTGTAATCAATTATCAAACTGTCATAGTCTACTGTCTACATCAAATGCCAAATTTAACAATAAAAGCTTGTAGGTATATTTTTGCTGATATTGACAAATTTTTCATGAACTCAATAAAATGTGATAGTGAAATAATTCTTTAACAAATATAAAGCGATTACAGAAGAAAAGTATTTTTAGTATGTGTAGTGCTCGCAAATGTAATAATATTTAAAAAATATCAATATTATATTGTTACAACGCAATCTTTGACCGGTGCTTTAAAAATGATCTATTTTAAAATTGTTTGTGTTCTTGTGATAAACTTATTGAATTGTGTTATATGTACGCAGTCTCTTGGAACTTTAAAATCGGCAAGAGAACGATACAGAGCAGATTTGGGCGATTGTGGACCATTTGAAAAGCAATGTTCATATTTGGATGATGATTTAGCTCTGCTGTCTTGTGCACTCAATATAACACACAGCAATAAAACTCAGTTACCATTTATTTGCCAACACAAAGTATGGTTACATCAATCAGAGCTGTTAGACAGTGTTTTTCTTGAAAGCAAAATAAAATCAACCTGTTTGAATGAACCAATAATTTTAGATTGCTTGAATTCTGTAGACAATATTATCGACTGTGTTTTTAAACGTAAACCAAGTGTTAAAGACAAAACTTGTTGGAAAACTATTAACAAAATTGAATTTTTAATATTTAATGATTGGCAAATAACTAAAAGTTTTTTGAAAAATTGTTTTGATGACATACAAGCATTATCATGTGGCCGAATACCCCCAGACCCAAGAAGTCTATCCCAGATGCACACATTAAAATGTATTCAAAACCATGAACAAAGTTTAAAACCTGAATGTCAAGCGGAAATTACTGTACTTCAGGAAATGAAATACAGTACCCTTCAAATGGACAAATTAGTATTTGCTGCATGCAATTTAGATCAAAAAAATTTTTGTCCTGATGAAGTACCTGGTACTCTTTCAATGTATAAATGTCTGACTAGACATAAATATGAGAATGGTAATGGTTGATTTTATTAAAAGATGTATAATAACTAATACTTCTTTCTTTTTTCTTTTAATTTGTATGTAAAATTAAACTATTTCATCTTTTTAGGTATGTCAAAAAGATGTCAGGACCAACTCTTTTATGCTCAAAGAAATATAGTAATGAACTATAAAATGAGTAAAGGTCTAGTTAAATCATGTAAAGAAGATATAAGAAAATATCATTGTCGTAAAGGTGTTGTTGATGACAAAGATGTGCGCCTCGCACAAATTTTGCTTTGTTTAGAAAATGTGGCAAGAAATGAGTCATTGAGAGTAACACCAGAATGTATATCTGAAATGACAGAACATAGAAAAATGCTCATGGACGATTATAGGCTTTCACCAGAGCTAATGCAAAATTGTGCAAATGACATTACAGCTCTGTGCAAAAGTGTTGAAGCTGGTGGGAAAACAATACACTGCCTAATGGAACATGCAAGACCAAAAAGGCGAAAAGACAAAAGAATAAGCTTAGCCTGTCAGAAGTCTTTAGAAATATTGATTCAAGAAGCAGATCCAGTTGAAGATTGGAGAGTGGATCCTATTTTACGTAAAGCTTGCAAACCGGTTGTCGATAGAGCATGTACAGAAATCAATGGAGGCAATGGTAGAGTTATGTCATGCCTTATGGAAAAACTTGGTACTGCACTTATGAGCTCAGATTGTGAAGCTGCTCTGATACAGATTCAATACTTTGTATCAAGGAATTTCCAATTAGATCCACAATTGTATAAAGCTTGTAGGTATGATGCGGTCACTCAGTGTAAAGCTAAATTGCAGTGGGCTGATGCCAGTGAGCATCAATCACAAAAGGATCCACTGATTCTCCCTTGCTTATATAAATATGCTTATGAATCTGAGTTAAAAGGAATGTTACTGCCTGCATGTGAACAACAAGTAAGGAGAGTTATGCAACAAAGAGCAATAAGTGTTGACTTGCTCCCAGAAATTGCTGATACTTGCATAGATGACTTGGCAAGTTTATGCTTTGAAAATACAGACAAAGGTGAAGAAATACAATGCCTGCAAAATAAAATTAAAGAGTTGGCACCAAAATGTAGAGAGATAGTCACAAATTTTACGGAAACTCAAAGTGGCCACATTGAACTAAATGCTATAGTCAGTACAAATTGTAGAGTTCCCATAGAAAAACTATGTTCATCTGAATTGAAAAGTAAGACCGAAATGGATGATGGAATTTTAGATTGTCTTATTAGGCGTAAAAGCGATCCAGAGATAAAAACAAATTTAAAATGTAGAGCTGCTATTGAGCATGAACAATTGATCTCATTAAAAAATTATAGATTTACAAGAAAATTTAAAAACGCTTGTAAATCTTATGTATTAAGGTTCTGTCCCAAAGCACAAACTAAAAGCCAGGTTGTGACATGCTTAAGCGAAATTGTGAGAAATGATACGATAAGTAAAAGAAAACATACAATTTACAAGGAATGTCGCCAACAATTAAGGAGTCAGCTCTTTCAACAAAAGGAAAATGTGGATTTAGACCCTGAACTTAAGGAAGCTTGTAAAAAGGATCTCTTTGAGTTATGTCCTAGAATCCCACATGGAGAATCAGCAGCTTTGGAATGCCTACAAACAGCAAAAATTAAATTAAGTGATTCTTGCCGAAAAGCCATATTTGTAGTAAGAAAACAAGAATTTACCGATAATGCTATTGACTATCGTCTTGTCACTACTTGTAGTGATATGATTGATCTGTATTGCCATAACACTGATCCCTCTACTTTACTGGATTGCTTGAAGGTACCATTTAATTCGGATGAAATGTGACTTAAATACTCACAGGATAATGGAAATTCAATGTTTTCTTTTCATTTTAGGTGCATCGAGAAGCAGCCGAATTTGATAAGTCATGTAAATTTGTTGTGACAAATAGAATGATCGAACAAAATCTGGATTATCGTTTTAACAACAACCTACAGAATGCTTGCAAGGGAGATATGCAAAAGCACTGTTCACAAATTATATGTAAGGATATTAATATTATTTAAAAGAAATAGCATTCACCCAAAATAAAATCATCTGACTTATGATCAAATAATGGATGCATTTTTTTTCTTATATTTCAGTAAACGAACCACAGGAAGAATTACAAGGAAAAGTCTTATATTGCTTAAAAGAGCAATTTAGAGCCTCGAAACTTGAAAGGGCATGTGAGAATGAATTGGCTAATGTACTCAAAGAGCAAGCATTGAACTATCGCCTTGATCCTTTGCTTGGAAAGCTGTGCAAAGCAGAAATACAGACAATTTGTGCAATTCCCAATGATTCAATAACCAATTCGGATGGACAGGTATTGTGTTATATTTTTTTAGTTAAAATAGTTCTTTTTTTTTGTTTTGTGTGCTTTATTCAATGGTTTTATCTCACTTATAATAAATGTTATTGTATATATGAAATATTTATCATAGATTAGTATGATTATTAAATCATTATCAGCCCTAAAAATATCTGGATGATTTATGTGTTTGGAGTTGATTATGAAAACTTCTGATGACTTTTTGCATGTACTCTTAGTGGTGTTTGTTATAAAATATTTTCTTTTAATAATGAATTGTATTATATCATGTTGAAGATAACAAATTTATTCGTTACAGGTAGAAGAGTGTTTAAAAAATGCTCTTTTAAATCGTAAAATTGTATCTGCTGAATGTAAAAGAGAAGTCGTACAAATTATAGAAGAAACTGAGGTGGATATTGAAGCAGATCCATTACTAGAACGAGCTTGTGCTTTAGATTTGCTAAAATATTGTAAAGATTTGGAGCACGGCTCTGGTAGACGTAAGTATGAATATTATTTTTATGGGATTAAAAAAGCATATATACAAATTTCGCTAGAATACATAAAATCAAAACTTGTAACTGGCTCGCCTTGGCTTTAACCAGAATAAATATTACGCGTTCTTGTAAGTCTTATTTTTTACTTCCTTTTTAACAATTTAATATTAAAAACGTGAACCTTCCTAATAATACCATGAAAAAATGCATAAACAATTTTTCCTTCTAGGTTTGAAGTGCCTAAAAATAATACTCAACGACGGTAATAGAAAATTGGAAGCAGAATGTGAAAAAGAATTATCCAGTAGACTAGAAATGTATAAATATGTTGCAGCTGTAAGTAATACTCGTAGATCCATACCCATCCATTACTCAATACTTCGTATCCAAAGAGTGAAACAGAACACTTTTACTAATAGTATACCATCTGTCTGCTTATGAACCATAAAAGTTTCGAATTAGTTAAAAAACAAATATCGAGGTTAAGCAACAGTTGATGTGGTCATGAATTTGATGGGTGACCAATTTTCCTTTTTTTTTTATTTTCTGAATATGTTTTATAAATTATTCTATTGTTTCAGGTAAATGTTGTTGAAAATCTTGGTGATGTGTACAATGAAATTTCAACATCACCATCAAAAAAATATTTTTTAGTTGTAGGTTTCTCAATTATAGGTTTAATTTTTATATTTGGTTTGTATTGTGGCAGAGTAACAAAAAAAGCTATGTATGTAAAAAGGAAATAAATAAAATAAGAATATAACTCAATTTAGTATAAATACAGAAATTACTATTGTGAATTGTTTTTTATTAAAAATTTTCATCAAAATCCATTTCTTCTATACATTGCTCCTTCTTGATGACAGGTTTGCTTTCCTTCTTTGGTTCCAACTTAATGTCACCTTTGATTAATTTTTGACTTTCTTCAAAGTACTGATTGGGATGATTAATCCCTAAACCTAGATCAGTGTTGTGCACTGCGTCAAAGTATTTACTACAGGCTATTTGATAATGACCTTTCTTGGCCATTTCCACTACATCATTGATAGCTGAAATAAAGAAACATTAATTGAGCATTTAAATAGACAGTTTGCATTGTTGAAAAATTGATTCATAGATTTTTCATTTCCTAAAAATATTTTATGAATACTGCCACATAGAAGAAGTATTACCTAGATATAAAAGCTAATATGCAAAGGTTCCTAACATATGTATCTTTTTTAAATTCTCTGTACATTTTTACATTGAGGGTTATAGTTCTTGTTATACATTTTCTTATTTAAAATATGTTTTCTAATGTAACTTATAATACATTATCATATTTATTGCCCCACTAGCAAACATAATATTAAAGTTTGTACAGTCATAGAAAGGTTCTTTTACAAATTACAAAGAGTTTAAAGAAATATTATCATGGAACCAGATGAATGCCTGTAATAAAATGTAAATAAATAGATTTACCTTGACCATCATATCCATATCCTTTTAATTTGTTCTTTAAATTACTTGCATCACAGTGCTTAAACGGACAGCCATGGCAATCACCAGGCCCCACATTGCCATTAATTATTCTTAAACAATTCAACGGAGAGTAATTCTTTTTACTTCCCTCTTTACCATAATTGAATCTGACATTATAAGCATACTGCTTTTCAAACTTATCCAAATCCATTAACTTTGTGAACTCTTCCCGCCAGAACCTTAATGAATCTTCTAATGTAACCCCTATGCCCTTCAGAAACAAGCCATATTGTAATCTGCCTCCATGTTTCAAATGATGTGCTGATCTAAGATTCTCATGTAGTTGGCGCATACATAATGGGAATGATTTAACTGAAAGTGAATCAATACTTTCAATTGGAATCACAGCTTTAGAATCACTATAATCATTCCCTGCATAAGACTGATGCAATCCCTTCAATAAACAAACTAATCTCTCATCCTGTTCTATTTCACTTAAATGATGGTATGCAATTGCAAGACTTTGTTTTAGGTGTGCTCTGTATTGTGCAGTTAATACAGATATAAAGTCTTTATGTGGAATGTACGCATACCCTCCTTTTATGTAAACCTTTCTTGCTCTGACTAAATCAAGAACTTCATAAAATTTAACTTTGTAAAATTTCATATTATCAATGTTTTGATGGTGGGTTGATTCCCTTAAATTTACAATAACCTCATTTTTTTCTTCGTCTGATATATTTGTGTAATACAGATGGTTTAGCATAAAGAATTTATCTACAGCATCACTGTTCATAGCCATAAATCGCATTCGAAATAATTCTAATTCCCTTGAAATAAACCAACGCCTGAGTTCTTCAGTTCTGCAATAGGCTAGTCGAAGTATAAAATGAGCTATATGATCTTTACGTCTAGCTTCTAAATCTACTTCCGTTGTGCCACAAGCGGATTTTTCACACAACCTAACATAGTACTTTATTCCCTGGTTCCGTAAGTCACTTATAATGAAATCGTTCCATTCATCAGAATATATTCGCAGACCTTTTAAAGTAGTTGCAGTAGCTAGGGTTCTTAATAACGTAAGCCTTTCTAATGCTAAAGTTTCAAATTCTTGCAAGCTTATATCATCAATAGGGGGAATTTTATACATTTGTAAATCATGAGGATATGTTTCTATACGACTTCCTGTCACTGCAGTTTTCACAGATTTTCTTTTTATTTTGAAATCCATTTTTAAAATACACACTTGATATTCTCTTGAGTAATGTTTATTCAATTCTGGAAACAGTAATACCTTTCCAATTTCTAAATTTATAGTTTAAACTAAAATGATTGTGAATTGTTATTGATTCATTCGCGCCAAATTTGTTGAAACTTGAACTTGACGTATATGTCATAGTCAAATATCACAGTCACTGAAATATTAATCTTGATCTGTACAGGATTTGATTATTGGAAATTGACAGAATCCGTCTCTTTTGGGACCGGGATGATCATAGATATTAAGAAGAAAAATTGATTATAATCTATCCCGCGAGTCAAAAGTAATCTATCGATAAATTCAAACTCCTTATTGTATATTACACATAAACATATGCATAATTTTTCAGTTGATTAATATTCAATACTGTGACACCGTTAAATTGTGGAATGGGTGTTCGATATGATATGTTTAACCTGTAAACCTGAACCTTATGGACGTTACTAAAAAAATGCGTTTAAATTGCAATGAAATGACACTGTTCACAATTGCTCGCAATATTAAATTTTAAAATAAAATAAGATAAATTGTTATGTACAAATGGTCATACTATTGGTGGCCAGTAACATACTAATTATTCAGTTTTCATGTGAAATAGCTATTATACACTTTGAGAACAGTTCATATTTATTTTATTTTTTTTATTGACGCAATAAAAACGGTACGGAAAACTTTTAATTTCGCACCATGCTATGACTAGGTGCGTTGTACGTATGCGCCAATGATACATTATTTATAATTGCTATTAAAAAACTCAGATGTATTATTTATCTGATTTTATTTAAATTAAAAGACCAATACTGACCTAACGATAAAGAATGCAGAAATATAAATATTAATCAGTTTCGGTTTCAATGGAAGATATATACTAAGACTTATTTTTTGGTAAATTACAAAAATTATTATTGAAAAAACTAAAGACGCAAGGCATAACAGTTATTGTGGACCTGTATAGATCTAACGTAGACCTATCAATTAAGGTCATTTTGATTTAAAAATTCCTTGGTACTAAATTTGTGTAGGTTATTAGAAGTATTATCCTCAGATTAATTATACACTTACACACATATTATCCATTTAGGAACGTATAATGGGGCTTAGTTAATAGTTAATATAATACTAATACTAATATATATATATTTATTTTACCTAACCATGAACTTATTATATTGAATTTAGCACTTATATGAACGTGTGTTAAAATTGGACTGACTTTTGCACTGTACCTTAATCGCAGTGTATATCGGAACAGCCCTCAATAATTTATAATTGTCATCTGTCAATACTCAATTCGTCAAATGATGTGTTCTCGTGTCACAGGTTATTTGAAATCAGTTTAGTGAATTTTTAATTCATTCTTGGACTTTATTTATGTACGACATGTATTAAGCATATGTTAAGCCATGTACATTAAAATATTTTCTAAATAACTCTTATATTCAAACAAGTTGTTTATCACAGAGTTTAAAAATGGTACTCAACAAGCAATCGTCATTAGACGATTTAGTCCAATACACACAGTTGTTTAAACCGGTGGCGACTGTTTTACAAGGAACTATATTACCCTTTTTGATCATATATCCTATAATTTTCTACTGCTGGATATTTGTGTATGGTTTCAATGAGAATTTTGAGGCAGGGTTTGTAACAGTTGCTGTTGTGGCAACTATTCAAATTTTAATTTGTCTCTGCTGTTATTGGAGTGTTCATATACAATGTTTCCTGTCTTGTTCACCAGTAAGTTGAATTATATTATTTCCATAGTTATTGCAAATTTTTTATCAGTTGCTCAAGTATAGGTTATTGTTTCAGGAAAATGACCCCATACGAGCTGAAATAGTTAAAGTAGTTCCAACATCGAATAATGGCTTTCCGGAAATTGTCAGACTTCATCATACAAAGGTAATTAATCATTGGTCAATGTATGAGTGATAGTTGATGTGTTTGGGAATGTGATATTCTCCTATCCAAACTTATAAACAAAAGTTGAAGAGTGTATTTGTTTGAATACACTAATCCAATGGCTATGGCACGGGATCAATTTAATTTTTCTTTCCCTTTTGTTTAGGATTGACAGGCAAAGCTACTAGTGTTTTTATAATAACTTATAATAATTCATGTGATTTCATTAATTTTTTCAGTCAACAAAGAAAGGTAGTCCGACTCCAGATGTATGGTTTGTGTTTCAAAAAAGCAAATATCTGTATGATTGGGATAAAAAATCTTTTCATACTGTTGAATTTCCTGTCAACAAAACTTATGAAGAATACTTGGAGTCCAAGGGTTACTTGGATGATGAGTCATTGGAAGTTGCAGAGAAAGAGTTTGGCAAGAATGAAATGATTATGGTACATTACTTTTCACTTAAAACTTTATTTTATCTGTAGGACATGCAATCTTGATATGGTTTATTTCTTTTTTAGGTTGTTCCAGAATTCATGGAACTATTCAAAGAAAGAGCGACAGCACCATTTTTTGTGTTCCAAGTTTTCTGTGTAGCTCTATGGTGTCTGGATAAGTACTGGTATTATTCTATATTCACTCTTGTGATGTTGGTCATGTTTGAGTGCACTCTGGTACAACAGCAATTGAGAAACATGGCAGAAATAAGGAAAATGGGAAATAAGCCATATAACATTAATGTCTATAGAAATAGAAGATGGCGCCAAATCATGAGTGATCAATTACTCCCAGGTGATATAGTTTCTTTGACACGTTCTGGTAATGATAATTTAGTTCCATGTGACATCGTTTTGATAAGAGGTTCTTGTATTGTTGATGAATCCATGTTGACTGGTGAAAGTGTGCCTCAAATGAAAGAACCTCTGGAAAACGACAAAGACATAAAACAGAATTTGGACCCGGAAGGTGATGGCAAACTGCACATGCTTTTCGGTGGTACTAAAATAGTACAACATTCCTCACCAAGTAAGAATGTCACATCTGCCCTCAAAGCTCCAGATAATGGATGTATTGGTTATGTAGTACGTAATGGATTTAACACATCACAAGGAAAGCTTTTAAGAACAATTCTCTTTGGAGTTAAAAGAGTAACTGCAAACAACTTGGAAACATTTGGTTTTATACTTTTCCTTCTAATTTTCGCAATTGCTGCTGCAGCATATGTGTGGATAAAAGGGTGTGAAGACCCTGAGAGAAACAGATATAAACTATTTTTAGAATGTACTTTGATATTGACATCGGTAGTGCCTCCGGAACTTCCTATAGAATTATCCTTAGCTGTGAATACTTCTTTATTGTCACTGTCTAAGTTAGCAGTGTTTTGTACTGAGCCATTTAGAATTCCGTTTGCTGGCAAAGTTGAAATTTGCTGTTTTGATAAGACTGGCACATTGACTAGTGACAATCTAGTTGTGGAAGGTGTTGCTGGTGTTGGGGATCACACAGATGCTACTGTCATACCACTATCAGAAGCACCTATGGAAACTATTCAAGTACTAGCATCTTGTCATTCCCTAGTGCAACTTGATGATGGTGTGGTGGGAGATCCTTTGGAAAAAGCAACTCTGAAAGCTGCAGAGTGGAATTTAACCAAGGGAGATGCTGTTGTGCCAAAAAAAGGAAAGTCCCCAGGCCTTAAAATTGTACACAGAAATCATTTTGCCAGTGCTTTGAAAAGAATGTCAGTAGTGGCCAGTTATCAGGTCAATGAAAGAGGTTTTGTAGAATCACATTATATTAGCAGTGTGAAAGGTGCACCAGAAACTATAAAGACTATGCTGAAAGAAGTTCCCGAACATTATGACCATGTCTACTTGACATTGTCAAGAAGAGGTGCTCGGGTTTTAGCTCTGGGTTATCGAAACTTAGGAAAACTGAATTCTCAGGAAGTGAGGGAGTTGTCTAGAGAGGATGTTGAATCCGATTTGACATTTGTTGGATTTGTTATTATATCATGTCCTTTGAAAACAGATTCTAAAAAAGCCATTGCTGAAATAGTGAATGCATCCCATTCTGTTGTGATGATAACTGGTGACAATCCTCTAACTGCATGTCATGTGGCGAAAGAGCTTAAATTTACGCAAAAAAATGAAGTTCTCATTCTGACCAAAGCAGACGAAGATTGGAGTTGGAAATCAATAAATGATAATGTTGATCTCTCTGATCAACCGTTTAAAACATCCAAAGAATTGACTACCAAATATGATCTGTGCATAACTGGGGAGGGACTTACATTCCTGATTGACCATCACTATAAGTTTCTATTAGAGATAATACCATTTATAAAGGTGTTTGCAAGATTTGCACCCAAGCAGAAAGAATTTGTTATAGTTACATTGAAGTCTCTAGGATATGTGACTTTAATGTGTGGTGATGGTACAAATGATGTTGGTGCCTTGAAACATGCTGATGTGAGTACATTTTTAAAGTATTAATGTGATCTCTAACTCTTTTATGAATTGTTATGAATGGAGAAATTATAAAATATATAAATTTAGCTTGTATGTAAATGCAAAGTAAATATCTTAAAGGGCCATGAAAAGAAAAAGATTTTATTTTATTTTAATTTTCTATAAGATATAAAAAAAGTATAAAATTAACTGCTAATATTATTTATCTGATAATATAGAATTCACATTCATACAGTGTAAATTCCGTATCTTGTGAAGGAGAAATACTTAAAACTTTACAAGGAGTTGTCTTTACAAGGAGTAAAGACCTTTATCATTTTACCATTAACAATGTGTATCTCAATTGAATGGCAACATTTCTTGTAAACCTGTATAACAGAATAAAAATTTTACAAAATCTCCCCAGAACTTTTAAAAATGTTAATTATTTAAAACATTTTAGGTGGGTGTGGCCATATTAGCAAATGCTCCAGAGAGACCACGGGAGAAACCTCGTGAATTGCCTCCTCCAGAACCGGAGATCCGGAGACCGCCAGGACCACGAGATCCTCGCGCGGAAGCCAGAGCGGAAGCAGCAGCTCGCCTCAGAAGGGCCATGAAGAAGCTGGAAGAGGAAGACCAGCCCCAGATTGTGAGACTGGGCGATGCTAGTGTAGCCGCACCATTTACTAGCAGACTTTCAAGTATTTTTTGCAGTGAGTGCTTTTCTATTCTTAATGGTCTGCAGATACTGTTTGTTATCAATTTGTTCTTACATTTCAGTAAAACTCATTCTCAAAAAATGTTATGCATGTAAACTTTTACATTTTTTTTTTTGTTAAAAAGAGCTTATTTGGTTATTATAGTATTCCTGACAAAAAAAATCTTTATTTGGCAGAGCAGGGATATTTGTTTTTCTTATAGCCATAGAGAAAAAAATAGTATCAACAAGAAAAAAAAAAAAGATGTTTATTTCAGGAATAGTCAAAAATGTTATCATTAGGTGGGATAAGAAGCCGCAGCTTTAGCTTTACCATAACGATACTTTGAGCATTTATTCATTAAGGTCAAAAATGTGTTTTCCAGTTTGTCACATCATTAAACAAGGACGCTGTACACTGGTCACAACACTACAAATGTTCAAGATCTTGGCTCTCAATGCGTTAATATTGGCTTACAGTCAGTCGGTTTTATATTTGGACGGTATCAAGTTTAGTGATACTCAAGCGACTCTGCAGAGTTTATTGTTGGCATCCTGTTTCCTCTTCATATCACGGTCTAAGGTGAATAATAATACTATTTTCCTTAACTTTATTTCTACCATACATTTATTAATATAATATATATTTAACTACTTTTTATGGCTTTAAGTTATGATCAATATATCAATAAGTTTTACAATAAAAAACAGACGAAATTGTAATGGATCTGGGCGGTTACCACTCTATGCTTTAAACTCAATGAAATTACATATTGAGGTGGGGATATCATATTTTATAAGATTCACAATGTACATAGGGTACCATGACGTCTTAACGGTGTACTAATTCCAGTGTGGGAAAAATACAGTAAAGGTTGTAATTTTCTATCACTTTCTATAGCATATTTTGCATAATTTGACACAATTAAATGACAATACATAATAAAGTCTATTCAGATTTTAATAATCAATATGTATTGTTACAAAGTGTTTTAATTGAAAAAATAAAAAGTGAAAAATTCAATTTTTACAGCCTCTGAAACAACTGTCGAAGCAGCGCCCTCTACCGAACATTTTCAACATGTACACAGTTATGACGGTGCTGTCACAGTTCGCTGTTCACTTCGTCTGTCTTATATATTTGGTGCGTGAAGCGACGTTGCGTTCTCCAGATAGGTAAATATTGAATTCTGAGTATTTTATGTGCTGCAATGTCCCCACCATTGTAGTTTGGTGCAAAATCATCCATGAATGAATGACTTGATATGTGAGGTTTTGATACTTACACTTTCAACCGAGTTCAAAGAAAGAGGGTCGAAATTCGAGTGTTACCTCTGAAATTTCGATTAGGTGAACCGATATCCGTGTGGTCTCTCTATTTTCGAATTAAACTTTGCTCTAGTTCCGGCAATTTGAAGGCGGTTTGGATTTTTGTTAAAAATACTTCTGTTTATTAAATTATCAAAATGTTAGGAATCTTACAGTGAAAACTGTTCGAGTTCAGATATTTTAAATATTTATTAAGTTTTGTAAGAAAAAAGTTCCAATAAAAGAATATTGAAGATATCATTTATTTTATTAGAGATCCAACACCTAAGCTAGACATGGACCTAGCCGAGGATGAGGAGCGCCCCTTCAAGCCTGATCTCCTGAACAGCACTGTGTATATCATATCAATGGCGCTACAAATATCTACGTTCGCGATCAATTATCGGGTGAGTTAACTCAATAAAAGTTTTATGCCTTGATTCTTCTGTCAAAAGTAAAATCCATAAACAATACGTGATATATAAAATCAAGAACGAGTCTGTATCTTTCGGTGTAAAATTTCCATTATCCTGGATATTACTAAACTAGTAAAAGAAAAGTGACAAAATACGCTTAAATGGATATAATTTGTACTTAAAAAAAATGCACAGAGAATTTAGATATTGTAATCGAAATAAAACTAAAGATTGAATTAAATTATATTGTATATCTTAAAAGAGCTTTAGCTTCTCGAATATATAAATAGAATTTAAAAATGCGATTATTTGTATATAATTTATACAGGGTGAGCCGTTCATGGAAGGTCTGCGCGACAACAAGCCTCTGTTGTACAGCATTCTCATATCCGGCGGAGCGGTGCTGGCGCTAGCCGCTGGCGTCTTCCCAGACCTCAGTAACATGTTCGAAATTGTCTATTTTCCACCTGATGTGAGTATTCTACAGAGTCTAGATTAAATTAATAAAACTTATTAATTAGACAAATTTTGGAGCGAGTTATAACTAAGTAATAAGACCCGCGGCCCACTGTGGGGTATGGGGCAAGTGCATTATCAAATCAAATCAAATCAAATCAATCAAACATGAAGATAATCAGCCTTCAGTGTTCAGTCAGTCATTTCGTTTTAGTCCCCACATGGAATCAAAACAACGACACGACCACTTGCTAACCACTGTACTAAGGGGACGAAGCTTCTTTGCTTTATACTTATACCTTTATTTATGTAGTGAAGTAGCCTTGATAAATATCATCATAATACCATAGATATTTCTGTACGTCTACGCTGTCATTCATTAAACAAGTTTAAAATAATCATACTTTTTTCATTACAGTATCGACTAATTCTAGTACAAGTACTGATAGAAGACATGCTGTTCGCGTATTTGGCGGACCGAGTTTGTCTATGGTTGTTCGGCGAGGGGAGGGGCTACGTCGCCACGTAGCATAGACACGGGCACGCACACATCGACATTTAAAGAAAATAATTTATTTTATATACATTTCCAAGGGTATGTCACTATATGCCGCTTGGTGTGAGTGTTCGTATGACTACCCGCTCAAATAAGATGTGCATTTAATGTATGGATGTGTCAGTGGTATTTTATTTATGGTAATAAATGTGTAGTTAATTGTTTTGGTGGTTTTATTCACTTGTTGTGCGTGTATAAATATAATGTATATTATAATCTCTCAATAAATGAATAAATTGGTACTTATATATGTGTATGTATAAATGACTACCGGCATCGATTTCTGGTTTGAATTATTAAATAAATAAAATATAATTTTTCGCAATATGTACATATATTTTAATTAATTTAGGGTCATATTTACATAATCTACCTTAACTAAACTATTGTTTCCGCACATAGTACCTTATATTCAGGCTGAAGGAAAAGCAATAGTTTATTATTGACTATATTGTACATGCCCTGCTGTCTTGCGTTTAGCGTCCGTAGTATCCGTGGCCTCCTAGATTCCACGAACCGTCAATATGCCCGTTATAACCGAGTCCATGGTGGGATAAACCACTAGCCCAATTGTAATGATCGTAGCCGTCATTATTGTAGTCCACATTGCTGGTCGCGAATGATGATGCGTGTGAAATAGGCGCATGTGAAATAGGCGCGTGTGAAAGAGGCGCGTGAGATATCGGCGTTGCGTACTGTGTTACAACCGGTTGGACGACTGGTCGGGCGACTTGTGGGTGAACCGCTTGGCCGATCCGTCTGACGATCGCGTTGAAGCCCGATACAGGATCGGCGGTGTAGTCGACTACTCTCACGGTACCGTCGGGCTCAGCTAGAGAGTATGAACCCCTGACGTAGCCTCCGTCGCGGGTTTCTGACTGATGCTTGTTGTCACCCGTCACTGGGTCATTGACGGCGTAGTTGAAGTGGTAGCGAGGCACCGCCTGTAAACACAGTTAGTTACAGATTCAATGACTAACTTTAATTAAAAGACAAACTTTAATAGTAACTATAACGACATGAAGAATATTGAATTACCAAAGCATTGCATACAGTATGTATGCAATGCGTTGGTAATTCGTACGTACTCATACGTACTTCTGGCAAATGCACTAAGCATCTGTTTCTCTGCCTTACATCCTGCCAGACCGAAACATTTTTTTGTTAGTCCCCACAGGGAATCGAACCCAGGACCCTTCGAATTCACGCTCACACTTCATAATACCAAAGAGACGGTCAATTGGAAACTCGCTTAGCATTTGGGAGATCTTTGTTTTAATTTTGGTTAAAATCATAATGAAATCTTAACCATGTTTTTACTATTTTTTTAATTATTGTTTTTCGATTTATAGTATATGTTAAGGACATTCAGAAAATAGATGTTACTTACGTCGTAGGTGGCAAGTCCGACGTCGCCGTGATACGGAGCTGCTGTTGCCACGACGACGAGGCACGAAAACTAACAAAGAAAACATACAATAGTATTATTATGCGTAATTAATTAATGCGTGCATGCGTTGTTAATGTTATCCGCAAATTTTTCTTTGCAGTAATAAGGTGGAATGGCACTATCGTTTCCTTATTTCTTTCAATATAGTTAGGCATAGTTACTCTTCCGATAATTACACCCGACAGATTTCTGGGTATCAAGTTATGTATTGTGCTTACCGCGATAAACGAAAACATTTTCCACAAATTTCTCACTAATATCACGTTACTAAACGTACAGTTGCAGTGTGCGATATTTATTATTTGGTCTGGTTTTATACTAGTTACGGCTCCTCGTTGGTTAATTTCTAACTATCCTTCAGTTCACGCTTATTGACTATTCGTACTACAATATTTTCGTAATTTCATAAGTTTTATTTATAACCATTAGTTAGTATCTATAATGAATTTAATTGAGACTTAATGTACATAACGTCTAGTTGGATATACCTTTTACTTACATTTCATTAACGAAAATACACAAAGCCTTCTAAGATTTAGTTAATTATGACGCATTTAACGGTTAGTAATATACTACATACGAATACTGAGCTTCGAATAAAGACTTATTGCTTTTTTTTCTTTTCTAAATTAATACTTTGTCGACTTCACTATCTTATTTAATTGACATTTTAAAGGATAATTTGTGTGCTTATAACATATGCATTTGAGAAGTAAGTAAGTAATGTTGAATATTTATTAATACATCAAACTTTTTCAGCAATAATTCTGCGTATAGTGTTAATATGATGCATTAATTTAAAACAATGAAACAGATAATGTGAAGTAATGTTTGATTTATAGTCCTTTGAACCGTAATTACGGTATAAACAATTTTGCTTGTCAAGTTTAACAATCCAATTAGTTAATTAGGTTTCTGTGGTATGAAAATGTTACGCAAATATCAGTCTATGAAATTGTATTCATTTATTCGAAAATTCAAGTAACAGTTTCACAAATCATTTCTTCCCATTTTAATTGAGAATTGTAGTAACTAGGTTTTTAATGATTGTGATTGTAGCAATGTTATATTTTCCACTAGGACGCCTACATTTACGAAGTTGATGAAGTACTTAGTACTACTAATGAATTCAATTGTGTATATTCTTGTATAATGGGTGAATAATTGTCATAATTATTAGACATGTTTGGTATAATAATTAACAACATTGGTAGTTTGTCATACGTTGAAGTATGACTGGACAATTAAAATGTAGAAGCAAAAATTTTGGATTTTTTAACTGCAGATTTTGAAATAGATAATGGGGAAGCTGTTTTTTGTTTTCTTGTAGTCTTAGTATATTCCATAATACTTGTAATATGATTATGAAATATCTAATAGGTAGGCACCTAATCAGCCTGTATTTTTTTCCTTATTTTGTCTAGATTAAATTGGAACCGGTGCTTCGAATGCTATTAAAGTTAATTATAAATATTATTGTAATGTTAAGGAAAGTAGCTTCATTGCAGGATAAAACTTAAATATTACATCTTAATCATGCGTTTAAATACGCCATTTAAATATTTTTAATTTTTTAAATACGCAATCTTTGTAAGAAGGTATTTTACATATTATTCTATCCTCCATATAATTTGTTACGTGCAGTATCTACTAAATTATACAAAGTTTCACAATTTGTTGGCATTTAATACTCTAAAACTATAAATAATTAAATCATAATACGACGTATACAAAACATAAAGCGGATAATTAAGCAATTTTGCAAGCAAATTGTAATTTATACGATGCAATTGCAACTAATTCGGCTCCTCTCGACCGCCTCATTACCTCTTTTCAGTAGAAACACTCTTTCCACTCAGACTTACACAAATTCACATTTGCAATCAGACCTCGGAGAAAAGTTCGAGCCACCCCGCGGCCGCGCCCCGCTCCATGCCGCCTTTAATTAACAGAAAGTGGTTCATTAGAGCTTATTCATTAAAGCAAGGAGTAATTAGCGAACTCTAATGAATGCTGTAATAATGTAAGAGCGGCCGCCACGGACTGCGCTCGACTTCTAGATTAATCTAGGAGCTGAGTATAATTTAGTAATGGCGTTAATTTATTAGCGATTGCGGGATAAACGATCTATTGGAACTTCCAAATGCCGATATCAATACCTACGTTATGACGTGATGTTATGCAAATTCGATACGTAATTAGTGAGAATTTGAAATAGTTTCTACTATTAGATAATACATACGGTAACTATTCGTAACAGTTACCTATATGTTAATGAAAGATCGTTATTTATTGGAATTCGGAACTAACAATTACCTACGCGTGTTTTTGTTATAAAGTAAATTTAAATTAAGGATTGATATTAATGTACTTTTATGTATATTTATGAAATAAGTATATTCAACCTGAGCGGATGTTCCGTAGAAATATATTAATTTCAGTTATATAGTATTTAAAATCGGTTACAGGATGATACTTAGTAGGAACTATTTAAATTTCAATACAACCACAATGGTTGAAAATGAGAAATTTATTTAATTTTATAGTATGTACATAGTTAAAGCCCGCGACTCCGATCACAAATTTAATGCTCTGTTTCTTGTACTATCTATGTCCAAAAAATCTCTCCAGAAATATTCGAAACCGTTGCTTATTTTACATCTACAACGTGAAGGTAAAACAAATTAGCCAATTAACTATTCATATTTTCGCAGTTATAATTTAGTAATATATTTTAGATATACTGATTTAATTTAAAAATAAACCAAACAAGCTTAACCTCACCTAATTAGATATTAAGTACATATACCTTTTCACTGTCGCTCTCTATACAATGATAGATAAGGAAAAATGTGTTTTTGTTTATTTATTTAAAATAAATCCTCCAACTGTTTTCCCCATACATCTCAATGTCTCTATTAGTACATGTGCCCAATTAGCATAAAGAAAACAGAACAAGGATCTGTAACAGCGGTCCTGAAACGACTCGTTATGTCGTTAGGTAAATTTTCTTGCGTTATGGCATGTTCGATATGCCTGGCTGGACGGTGGACAAGTATAATGATGTATGCCGAGATTATTAAAGTGTATCATTATAAGTCGTGCATGAAAATACACTGCGGACATATATAGGGGAACCCAAAATAGGTATTTTTGTCGTCTCAGTTTCTGAGATTGATTCCGATAAAGTCTATGAATCATTATATTCAGTGTATAAAGTACTTACGCTAACGAAGGATTGGCTGTGCGTAGGAGTATTGGCATTTGATGGAAATTACTTCCTATCCCTAGCACGTTGTTACAAATTCAATCTTGTGTACTGGGGATAATGATTAATATTGTAAAACTTGCTAAGTTGGATTTGCGTGGTCTTAAATTTAAAATTATAGATGAAAGTAATTGTTTTGTTAATTTATACAATACATGAAAATACATTCTATTAAATGCTTGTCAGGAATTAAATAAGGTTCACATTAATAAAGAAAAGTGGTCTAACTAATGAAATAGCAACTAAGCGTATATGCGTTCCTCTTAAAGTGTCCATGAGTGTAAGATACGTTTCGTAAAAGGGTCAGTAAATAGTAACATAAATACAATTCTCAATCGTAAAATCTATAAATCAACTGAGATATTCAGTATTTTTCAATCGACTTCAAAAAATGGAGTTCGTTATTAATTTGTCAGTTTTTTTGTGTTTTTACTAATTGAACCGATTTTTATGATTTTACTTTCTCTTTTGAATTTGGTCTAGATCTAATAATTTGAAGGCAGCTTAGTTTTTCGTTAAAAATTATTAGTTGTCCCTATCCCTATAAACGTTATTTTAGGATTACAATCCTTAAATAAGTTTTGATTGTACTCTATTCACATGATAGGTGCAAAAGGAATGTTACGTAGGAACACATTACTATTTGATAATAATATTATAAATGCGAAAGTAAATCTGTCTGTTTCTTCACGCCTAAACCAATGAACTGACTACGACGTTTCGATGTTTTGTCTTTAAAATCATTCAATTGAAAAGCTTTTTTTGCATGCGGTGATCAAATTTTATGTTTTATTTAATTTTTTTTTTGCACTTATGGTTTTTAAATGATCTTAACGCTTTAAATATAAAAATAATTTTGCCTCCGTACCTAATTATCACAGTTTAACTACAATAAAAGTACCTATTATGTTATCTGGGGACTAACACAATCAATCTGTATGTGGTAGTCGAGCACGCTTCGGCACGAATTGGGCCAGCTCGCACCGGGGAAGTACCACACCCCCACAGAAGACCGGCGTGAAATAGCATTCTGCTGTGTTTCGTTCGGTGAGTGGGGGAGCCGGAGGCCCATATCCTTTTCCTTACCCTTCCCAGTCCTTTCCTTTATTCCTATCGCCAATCCTTTCTTAATCCCTTCCCAAAAAGTCGGCAATCCACTTGTAGAGGCGTCAGGTCTGCAAAGGACCTTATGCCTCTACAAATGTTCATGGGCGGTGGTAGCGTTTACCATCAGGCGTCCCACCAGCTCCATTGCCGACTGTAACATAAAAAAAAAACAGTCTAACACAGGCAATTATGATACTAATGAGTTCAACAATGTATACAGTATGAATGATTAAACATCTTTTTATATTGGAATGATACTGTATCAATAATGTATACCAATTATTCAATAAACATTTCTTAAGCCCAACAAAGTAGAAAATGAAATTGCAAAACTCACAGCATGATATGTGGTTGATTTTATTTGACGAAAAAACAAGTCTGATACGCATCGATTCAGCATGTTATTGTAACTGGATAGTGGATACTAAAGGCAGGTTTGTGGTAATGAACTTTGTAAGAATATTCTATTATTATGACTATTAAGTCAATTAGATTTGTAATTTAGATCTGCAATGTGTTCCTTGGAATTGTTATTTTGCGTGCTTTTGTCAAACTTGCAAAAACATAAGAGATGAACATCGTTTCGTATTTTTAAAGCATTTGAATGCTTAAGACTAATAATTAAGCATGATTATTAATTCTGAATGGAATGGATTCAAACGATGTTTTTGTCCATGTGTCTGATTCTGTTGAGTTGGTTGAAGAGGTTTTATGGGGTTCCATATCAAAAGTGCAAAACGGAAGCCTATTACTAAGTTGTCCTCAAGAACCGTGATAGTAATTCTGTTGGCAATATAACGGTCGCGAGTCCGACTCGCACTTGTCAATTTTTTAAATATTTAACAACTAAGATTTACCATTTATATAGAAGGTACTTTTCAACCATCGTCCGAAAAACGATTCTTAATTAAATAATTTTTTTTTTAGTTTTGTAACTCAATAAGTCTCTAGGTTTTCACTCGGATTACGCAAATTCTTGTTTATTGGTAACTTCCACTCAAGGACGTCGGTGATCTTTTTTGGAGAGAAGAATTAGATTTCGTGATTATTCAAGTATGTATATATATATATATATATATACATACGTATATTCTAAAACGATATATATTCAAAAATGTTTCCTGCTACTTTTGGTACCCATGAAACCGGGCCACTCGTCCACATGAAATAGCTGACATTTGAGATATAACAAAGCTCCGTCCTATTAATAAGTAAATTGAAAGAATACGTGTCACGTTGTTTGTTCGCGATGGACTCCTAACTACTCAATCGATTTTAATTAAATTTGCACACCGTGTATAGTTTGATTCAACATAAAACTATCCAGAAGGATGCGGAGCGTGCAGCTAGTATTTCATATAAGGAATTCAAACCTTGCGAAACTAATGCATACACGTATAAATAGAGATTGAGCTTTAATTGGCTAGAAAAAATACATTGTTTCTTGCTTCACGTCTAGCCTTCTGCTAACAAGGCAAGCCGCAGGCGACTATTGATTAGTGACCGGCGTTGCACACCCATCATTCATTCATCGCGTCCACACGTCACTCAGGCATCGCGCCGTTTTTCGCCTATTTTCGCCATTTTGCGCCGGATCGGGGTACATATTTGATGGTGCATCTGCCAGGAAGGAAGCGGCGTTCGGTAATTGGCCCGGCGTGCGGTAATATTATTCAGATCCATTAAATCAGGTGGAGATTTAATCTTGCACTCATACAATTATAATGCAAATGTTGATCGGTGTACTTTTTAAATATTTATATTTGGTTTGCGCAAAACACATATAATTATACAGTATTATGAACCTACTAAACTGTGATTTGCGCTTTTAAGTAGCATTATTCCTGATTTTTTCTGATGGTGGATAGTATTCATTACTTTGCTTAATATACATCAACATAATATTGAATAGTAAGTATCTATTCACTTCTATTCACAAAGTTGTTATAATAACGCTCGTTAGTAATAAGTAAAACGTAATAAATGATTTATTGACTCACCATCAATGATTAGTTACCTTTTATTGTGCTATAAACATCGGGAAGTTACTGAAATCGTCCAACATTATTTAAAAATGTTCGCGTATTTATTTCCTTTCAAAATATTTATTCAGTGAAGCGATCATACAATGCGATAATCCAATTGTCGCAGTGTCCAAAACTCGTGCTCAATACGCGAAAAGTGCTTTCAAATGGAAAAAATCTGTACATGCTTATTCTATTATTATGTAAGTGTATCGTATAAAATTTTCCTTTATTTTATTTTTTATATGCTATTCACAAAATAAAGGTATTGGTATTTTTCAAATATTCATAGCAGCCAGTATACGCGATGTTGAAACGCACTCGTGGCTCGGAAATATATAAAAATGTTTGTCCTGCGCTTGATCTCTCTTCGAATCTTCAAGAGGGATGCGATATGGAATGCGCTTGAATTCGGAGTAGAGTGGCGGTCTGGCCAGAATGTGGATCTATTTGCCAATAAGATCATCGAGATGTATCTGAATCCATTCCATTCAACCCTGTAAGTTTTTAAGTGATTTCACACTTACATGAAGCACTACAATAGTATTTTTGCCTGGGTAAGGGTTTTGGTTGCAACATAGATTTTTTCATTTATCATTTTAGTGTACCGCGTCGTGGGGTTTGGCAGTGTAGTGCTGTTACTCTAATAACGTTCATCATGGACAAATTTTTTGCTTCGTTCGAAATCATTTTTAATGAACACAATGATGCAAACTTAATTCAGAAAATAAACCAAAATAATTATTCAGCGTACCCTTTTTTATTCGAGGGATAGCATACTATTGAAATATATTTAAATAATAATTAAACATCCCCACTAATTTTATCATGATACCACTCAAAAAAGGCTTTGGCGAGACTTGTTTACATAATCATTCAATTTGCAATGTTAAACAGTGCCGACCATCTGGTTTCTTGCTTTTTAATTCAATATACTGTAACTGTGCTTTTTTCTTACCCCAATGAGGCAACTCGGCATTAAATTATAATAAACTTAATTTTTACATTGGCTTTTCATTTAACAAAGTTGTAACCTCATTTTCCATATAAGTGCGACATTTAATGTGTGTTGAGACAAGTTAAATGTACAAATTTCACCTCAGTTCCATTCGGAAATTATTTATTTCTTTATTAAACGCTTTATTGAACAACGAAAACGAGAAAAAACCGTGTCCAATTGATTAGTGGGTTAAAGATCCTGCTTTAACGACTGCAGTTATTTTTGCTTACATATTCAATAAGGCGTATAAAACCATTCAACCGTATACGGATAAATTTAATATTTTTGTTAAGACAGTGTTAAAGAGCTCAGTTAATTTCTGTATGAGTGGAAAATATTTGACTTAAAAGGAAATGCAGGGAATAGCTACCTTTTATAGATAATATTTAAATTATGAATCTCTTCGAAAAGTTTGATAGATGGACAGCACAGCATACCTCGCACCAGGGAACTACACCCACAGAAAATAGACGTAAAATAGTCAATAGAGGGTTATTGCTACTGTGTTTCTAACGATTAGTGGAGCCAGATGTCAACATG
The DNA here is from genome assembly GCF_012273895.1 of Zerene cesonia. Classification (NCBI taxonomy): domain Eukaryota; kingdom Metazoa; phylum Arthropoda; class Insecta; order Lepidoptera; family Pieridae; genus Zerene; species Zerene cesonia. The sequence continues at coordinate 8,102,790 of NC_052102.1, read as the reverse complement.
ATTTTCCTCACTCGTTTCAGTCCAATATTTTATTCTCAACGTCAATAATTACTTTCATACCATTGAAATACCTTTCATTGAAAACGGTCAACGCATATGCAGAGGCCTACCTTTGTAAATCTTCATCGACTGTGATGATCGCTTAACATCAGACGAGCCCCCAGCTCCGATGCCATGTCTGATATTTAAAAGAACCGCAGCCCAATAATCAATACTTGTTTTTATTGTATTCATTTGTATTCATCATATAATAATATTTGGAAATAATTGCAAATAATTTATTTTATTTAAGCAGATCATAGTTTTCGTCAGATGCGTCCTGAATAAGAGAATAATTTGTAGGTATTGATTATATAGTGCTGTATGGAGATCGTGTGTACGGATACAAGATTTAGTCTGATTATATATTAGCTATATTTAGGCAAGATGCTTCAAAATAGAGTTCTGCAAATCACTCTATTGAATTCCTACATACAAACCCTTTCTATTTTGACACACCTATCAGATTATTTAGTTTTCCATCCTATTTCAACTTTTTTCTGAAAAAACAAGTTTAAACGATTAATTCTATTAAAACATCCTATGCACTTAAAACAGTGGAAGTTAGCTTCTAAATTTGGTAATTTTGAATTATTAACATTTTTCATTCATATTTACGTTTACGAATACAAGGAGAGTCCTTAAAATATCTGCTTCTAATTTGATTTTAGGATAGTAGCCCGTAAAGAAAATCTAGCAATGAAACACATTTGAATACTTCTACCCCATTCTACTCTCGGACTAATAAGACTTTCTCATTGACTTATTACTATTGTGAGTTATGAATCACAGTTTTTTTACTTGTCGCCTGACTTCAAAAAAGGAGGAGGTTATCAATTTGACTGTAGTTTTGTGTTTATTTCATAACTTTTTACTGGGTGAACCTATTTTTATGGTTATTTATTTGAATGCTAGTGCCTCCCATGTGGTTCACTGAAATTTGGTTCAGTTCTAATAATTAATTAGAGGGCGGTTTAGTGTTTGTTATTCACATTTACCAACCTACTGATTAAACTAATAGGAGTTCTATATCTCAACTCGCATAAACTTATGAAATTTAGTTAAAAAAGCAAATGATCTTTCAACGATAGTGTTCGGGTAAAGAAAACAACACAATTAATTTACAAAATTTAATTTCTCCTGTCGCCATAACTTAGGCTAGATGTAAGTTCTTTCTGTATAGATAAATGTTAAACTGGTAACACGGTAATTGTCTACGTGTATATATGTTTATTCTTAGCTTTACAACAAGAAGATATTTCGGAGACCACCAAGTAAATGTTAAATAAATGGCAAGAGTCACTAAACGCTAACATTATTTACGAATCCATGCAAATGTACAATTTAATCATAAATGATCCTATAAACTTTGCACTTCTCCTGTATACAAATAGTTACTTGTATTTCTTGATGTACTAAATTTTAAATATGAAACATGCTCGATTTTTTAATCATGTACCCAATAAATGTTAGCGTTTAATATTACATATACGATATTGTAAATACTTTAAAATTTGATTTTATCAACGAATATAATAGTAAATTGTAGTATATAGGTCTATATACACAGAGAACATGAGTAACTCGAGTTAAATTTCATTGATGTTGGCATTCCCATTATTGCTACCAATTTTGCGTCTTAGAAGGTACAAGATGTGTCTACTTAAGTCTAAAACGTTTATGCTAGTATGTACAAATTTACTTTTATAAGACGCTATTCGAAGTTTAAGTAACAGCTCGTCAATTAAAAACGAAATAACAAATTTATTCGAGAAATATTTACATAGTAAGATTGGAAATCACAGAGATGCGTATAAAGAATTAAAATACAAAAGGTACTCTCACTGGCAAGAATTAACAAAAACCGTCATTGTCTAATATTACAAAACATGCATTTCATCGAAATTAATTGCAACGGAAGAATAGTCTTGTTCATTTATAGTAAATTCCATATAATAATAATATAAAATAATTTATTTAATATTAAAATTATTTCGTTAATACAACATAAATTCCACAGTAGGATTGGGTACAAAATGACAAGATACACAACAAGCGTAGCTCCATGTAACTGCTATTTTACGATATGCAATTTCATTTTCATTATTATCACTTTAAATACAAACAACACGCTTGTGTTTAACACATTCCTTAAGATTCTAAGTAAGAGAATCGAATGATTTATAGAGCAGAGTAAATTTTACATAAATTGCGATTTCACAACCAAAATTAAATACCAGTACAACCGCCATATTCAACACGAATGTGAATGGTACTACACTCGACGAAATTAAAGGGATGCCATAGTAACATTCACATCAAGGTTTGACTATGAATTATATATTAACGAGTCGAGTCGTCGCGTGATAGCGAGTGACGTCGACTGCAGTTCTTTAGTCTTTGCACAACACTGTCACTCAGAGTCGTCGTCGCTTGCTTTGCGAGGCTTGAGAGACGTGGTCAGGTCGAGCGCTGGTTCCATTGTATTGCTGGAAGTCTCTGGAGCGGGCCTGAAGGTGTGACTCGGCGGCTGTCCTGCGTACGGGGGGTTCCAGCAGCTCGCTGTCGCATCAGGTTTGACACTCGTTGCGCTCAAGTATGAGCAGGCCATCATCTGGAACAATGTAAATGAAATTTAATATAACTTGTTGAAGTATATCAGTTGACGATTAGATTTTGCTTTCATTCTTATATTTTATAAATATATTTTTTCATAATTACAGTGCTCATAATATATGACATGTAATAAACATTTGTACAGCATATCTCCACAATAAAAAATGAAACAGTAACATAATCTAACAAAGTGTACCATCATACAAGAGCAATTTGGCACGTCAAAGATCATCTTTATGTATATTGTGAACGCAATCTCCGGGAGTAGATTGAAGTAAAACAGAGGTTACATAAATAATGAAATATGTAGGCGGTGTTATGAGATGAGGCCTAAAGAATTCGCGAGTGTCGGCTCGTCTAATCGTGCTAATAGCCAATGCGCAGCTTCCTCCGCTTTAAGGCTTTTACGCTAATGTGGAGCGAGTGCAGGAACAGTTGGCCCAAACGGTACGGTTTGTACTTTGAAATATTTTTCAATTGCAAAACAACATTTTACACCTATTTACATTTTTAGCGATTACATTAATTAATTATTAGTTATCAATGTCATCTATTTGTTATTGCCCTTTTTTATATTATATTATTCCAATAATTTGTTAGTTGTGAATTGTAATTCGTTCCTGTTTACAAAATAGAAAAAGATTACATTTCTAATGATATAGAAAAATACATATTTGAATGTGCCTTCTTTGCCCCGCGAAGTTATTTTTCGGAGGTAAAAGGATTCCTAGCAATTTATGGGCTCAATAGACTATTATAACATTTTCATAGTTGATGTTGCGAACAAAGGTCCCCACACAATTGGCAATAGTTCGCGGAAACAGCTGCGCGTATACCGAGTGTTCTAACAATGATATTGTAACTTTAATATTTATTGCACTTGATGAACTCCGCGCAACTTGGTGCAAGTAACTACATACGTATAACACGGCTTCAGGAATGGTATCCTCGAATAAAAAGACACGTATGAGTCTGTAAGTTTATCTGTAAAGTGCCTTAAAACAGCGTGTATGAGTAAATTAACCCGGTGCTCACAGTACGTATAGTGCATAATTAAACCCTTCACGTAAACGCTTTGGTTAATATGTTTAAGCGTCGCTATTGCTTTAGGAGACCTAAACTCTCCTATGAGAATAAACAATCGCTACGGGCGGCTCGTCCTGAGTTTCGCCGCACAAATGAATTAGTGGTGTTGTCCCCCCGCGGCTCGCCCCCGCCCGGTCTCTGCATAGGGCGGGGGTCATGTTGCGATTAAAATATAATTAGGCGCTCGGCAATTGTTTCGCCATCGAGCCAGGTGGCGCGGCCCGCTAGGTAAATTAAATAGCCGTATAGTTTCCAATTACGCGCGCGTGGCCGCCGCGAACGCTTATTGTCTAATAATGCCGATGAACAATATGAGGATCTTGTAGCTGATTAATTATAACACGGGCTCAAGTCTGCAGGAAGCAGTCGGCATTTGATTGATACAGTGGGCGACGGGGGTCGATAACGCACGTGTAACGCGATATTAATTACGATCGCTGAGACACGGCAATAAATCACGCTCACCTAGTACTTTCGGCAGTAATGAATTCAAACGGGCCGTAATTGCGTACCTAATTACGAGTGGACGGGGTTTAATTTATCACTGTCGGATTATGAATTAGAAATGGCGTTAATTAAACATGCATAATATCGTGGAGGCGACGTATTGTCGTGGACGGTGCGCCGCGGGCTACGCCGCGTAACAATTAGGTTTCAAACTAATACGGACGCTATTGAAACTTACCCGGCCGTGTGTGCTATTCTCTGTGGGAAGTGGATACAGTCGGCGGTACAAGCTTTCCATGGAAATTATCTGTTTGTGTTTTGGAATTTCAGTATTTTACATGATTTATCAATTAGGCAAGCGTTGTATTATGGATGCTCCGAATGAATTTAGATCTGTTTGAATAATGCGGCTTGGGTATTGAATTACGGCAACTTTAATTAAATAAGTTGAGTATATTATTAAATGATTTGTTTAAAGGCTGTTTCATGATATATAGCGATATGTTGTAATAATGCTTTTAGACTTTACCTCGTGTTCGCAGCTTTATATATCTGTTTAAATATATTCTCGTGACTATAGAAAATTATGTTTGAAAAAGTTTGACTACTTGGAAATTGAAATACTTAAAATACGTATCTACTTACTTTAAAAAAATCTACTAATTAAGTAAATTACCCCAAGCGCATTATTTCATATACGTGAGGAACTAGCCTTACACCAATACAATTTTATTAGAGGTAAACCATTTCATTACACGCCTAATTAAATTAGTTAGTTAGCCGGAGAGGCCCTTGGGCGTTTCTTGTACACATAACACTATAATTGGGTGAGCCTTATATTCTTTATTGCTCTTAGTAAACGTGTTTAATATCTAACTTTAGATTGTTTTGAGAGTAATGAACGATGCGAATGACCTTAGAAGACTGAGTTGTAATTTGTCTTATTATATTTGATAAAGCTATAGATCTTAGAATAGGTAAATAAGCTACCTAGGGAGGGTACCATTACGTCTTGAAGCAGTACTTATTTTAAACTAAAATGTCAGAGCAATATCGTTTAGCACCATCGCTGTTACACACTGGAGTTAGTACTGCTTTAAGACGTCATGGTACCCTCCCTGGTTGAACTGGTATTTCTTAATTATCAAATCACATTCGGGACTCTTACAAGCAATAAAATATTTAGACGGTTGATTATTGTGCATAATAAACATATCATACATACATAATATAAATAAATAAAAAACTATACCTCAAAAAAAAAATCCTTTGTATAGATCTATAACCACTTAGGTCTTAGAGACACAACATCCACAACATTAATATAAGTTTTAGTAATTAATAAGCTACGGGTCCATTTTTTACAAGTACAAGATTTTCCACACAACAATATATTACTCAATCATATAAAAACGTTACATGTTATCTATCCATAGACCGGTAATCAGAATACATTTTGAAATGGTTTATTACAATATGCGACGATTAAAAAAAAATGCATTTAATGTAATTTTTATATACGGAGTTGCATATTTAGATGTTACTATATATTATTTCTCCATACTTACACGATACCGTGATAAAGAAGCTGTCAAGACCCCGAGCAAGTTTAATGGTTGCGTTCAGGTGGATTCAGATTTCGATCATTACAGATGCAGTGGGAGACCTACACGGTCCGAAGGGGTCGTGGTCAGACGCGGCCATTAAGTTTGATAGTGTAGATTGTTTGAGATAAAATTTCAATCGGTTTTAACTCGTTTTTATTATATATTAAAGATATTTTGAATACAAAAAATGCATGGAGGATAAAACTCAATTGTAGTCACGAGAATATCTCCGTCAGTATGAAAAATATTATAAATAATTTATCACGTTGTGTAAATGGCATTCGTGCTACCCAGAAAACTATTTCTCGTTTCTATATTTTTTTAACTTTAATTTAAGTATTGTTTCTTGATTTCACATGGGTTTTTATATAGTTCTTTAACGTGTAGTAGTTCTTACGACGATGTCTTTAGATAGGATTGTATTATTAACCGTCCACTCGGTTCCACTCGCACAACCATAATAGCGATGTTGAGAACGCTCCAACGCGTTCAATAGTGTACAGCCCATCGGTATCCCATTAACTAGTTGGACAAACATAGCCGACGCATCCCCGAATAAAGACGGGACGCTATAATACAGCCAGTTCCAGAAAGCCATTAAACCTGTCTTTATGTTTACTTAAATAAAGCACTCTATTAGGGGTTGGTTTATTGGTTGATTCTATATTATTTTGTATGGGTTAAAAAAACATCATTTTATGTTTATTTTCAGGTACGAAACACGTGGTTGGTGATACAACTGTGTCAGACTAGTCTTATCTTAGGATCTCGGATATTTATGTCCTATAATCCTAGTGGTGGTTTAGAGATAAGTATTCATAATACAAACGACCGAGTAGTTAATTTGAAGTTAATTTTACGTAGTTTCCCGACAAATCATATATATATATATATATATATATATATATATATATATATATATATATATATATATATTCTGGATAATCGACACAACAAAAATATTTCTTTTCTTTTAGAGATGTACATTGCTTCTATAAGTATTCATTATACAAACGACCGAGAATTAACGTAGTTTCCCGACAAAACTGAATAGATAGCTACAAACGACAATAAACATAAGGGACGTCACACTAAACGGTATCAAAACTGTTTATTCTGCGATGGGACGAAGTTCGCGAGACAATGCCGCGACCGCAGCTAAATAATTTAATAGTGCGCTCATACCGTTGAGCTAACAATCGCCTGTTATTGGGGTTTGCGTTTGCTAAATTGTACTAATGTTTGAATAATTGATAGGTATTTTGTATATAATGTCCGTTTGCATTGTTCATCGTATCTCTGTTCAGTATGGGCCGGCTGTTGCCCGATTAATTTCTATACGATATTGTGAGGAAACTTGTTTGGAATTTATTGAGAATAATTACGCCAATTAAGACAGTTTCTAAGATATATTATTATTCATGAAATCGAACAATAACCGGATGAATATATCTAAATTGATAAGCACACGTATCACGTTTCAAAAACTCCTCATAGCCAAGTATTGTGCGTAGAAACATTTTTCTCCTACGAAAAAGTTTATAATTAAATCTGAATAAGTATGAAGATACTCGACCAGGCCAAGGCTCTCAGACGGTAATGATCACAAAAGTGGTCAACTACAAACAAACTTGATACCTGAAGTTATTTTTACAGAACTGAAAAAATAACAAGCGAAAAATAATTACAGAGACGGCGAAGTTTCGAGAGGCCGCAGATAATTATTGAGGAGGTCCTTTGTAAAATTTCGCTAGCCTGTAGTGCTGATTCAGCCGTCATCTATCGGCATTTGGTCTAAATGCGTGGGCTCTTCAAGTCTGTTCTAGATTATATTAATATTATAGAAACGCTGTTCGTAAAGCCATAACACAAAGAATTAAGGCATAATTTCTACACAATTTCAAGAAGCTTCTAAGAAACGTATAGTTTATATCTTAGAAGGCTTTAATTATAGTTGAATTGTTCGGAAATAAAACATGTTTTGGTGACCTCAATTTTGTAGTACAGCGCTCAGTTATTGTGGTGAAAATTATCAAGTTTGCTTTAATTATTTAATACAGATGTATTAAAGGGTAGATAAAAAAAAAAATTGTTTTCTATTTAAAATACTTTACTAAGCTACAATGAAATTGGATAATACCTGTTTCTTTGTAAAATATATAATAAATATGTTTATAAATCATACAAAATTTTGCCGACAAACAACCCGCCATTATTGCAAGTTAACCGCGAATACAATTAGGCATCCGTACATTCGTTTAGCAGAGATATAGCAAAGAAAGATACGGAGTGATAATACAGGGTGGATATAAATTAGGGCGGTATGGGGTAGGTAGCGTGCGGGCCGGCCGTTTGTCGCGTCGCGTGCGCGCGCGCTCATTCCGTATTCATGCCGCCGCGACACGCGATGCGATAGCTCCTAGTGTACGCATTAATCATCGCTCGTCTTCAGTTTCAGGATGGCCGTTTTATTGATATCTTTGTGTGGAATGTGTGACACTATGTTAGTTTTACGATAATTTCTATAAACAACGTGTGTTATGTAAAATAAAATAAAATAAAAATAAAATAAAAAATAAAATATAAAAACAGTCAACGATAATATTTATAGCATGTATGCGCATTATCTAGCATTTTCTAAAGAGACAAAGTTCCCGCAACATTATTTTAAGTCAATATAAATAAAAAATAATCCAGTTACCCAATTTGAATAATTTCCAATAAGCGTTCAAGTCCTTACACGAAAGCCGCAGTTTCAGTAACAGTTTATTATTAATAAAATTGGGTTGGTTTGTGTGCGGCTCCGGCAGCGCAGGCCGGTAACGATGCCCGCTCGTTATCGGCCGGTCGGTCAGCGCCGCGGAAAATTCGCCCGAAACTGACGCGCGTGAAAATTTAATGAACGGCCGGACGCTAGTTAACTAAAAGGTAAAGTGCACCCTCTTGACGTGTTCGGTAAATATTAATAGTGAGTGTGCTAGCGTAAGCCATTAAAAATGCACGAGTCCGCGGACACGGAGCCCCGGTGCTGTTCATTAGCCTCTTTGCACGCGTCCCTCCCAAATTAACTATCGCGATATGCATTCAACGTTCGCTCGATGACACAACTTTCCACCGGCAATACGATGCCCGTTTCTTTTCCGCCAGTTACGCTCCGTGATTATCGAATTCGCCCAATAAAATGCGACGTTCAATATCCAAGTTCCGCGCGCCCGTTCCCTCTGCGCTGGAAACACTTCCTGAACGGAACAAGTTTCGTATCCAAACCATTTTAAAACTCTTACGACCACTATTAAGGATAATAGAAACTGTCTAGCTAGAACTATGAGTCAAGGACTTATGTGTTCTGCTGGAATGATCGAAGTTAGACGTTGGTTTCTTTTATTTCGCAGTAGATTAAGGAAATCGGGGAAGGTTTCAGTGAGGGGAGTATTTGTTACAGAGTAATGAGGATCGTTAATTATGTATCGCAAGGTGCGTTGCCGTTTCAATTCGAAACGGTTGGTCGCAAGCTCTTATGAACGAGGTCAAGGGTTCGCAGCTCTCAACTTTTAAGGGCTGCCAAATTAATGAGGCACTCCTTTGTAATAAAGATATAACAAGAACTGCGCACGCGAAGCCTACTGCCTTCGATGTCATTAGAGGCGTCGCGAAGTCTCGACGTGAGTCGTTATCGCTTCTCTAAACAACTGCGCTTTATTATTTTCGAATGAATTTCTCAAACTAAATGATAGGAAGGAACGTCGTTAGTGTTCTTAATTTAAGGATGCAAGATAGAGGCAGCGAATCAGGCAGGTTTCCAAAGCGCGAGTAATATTGTATCAATAACAGGTTTTCCTAGCTAAATAAAAAATGTGTCTTACACACATAAAATTTTTGATAAGAAATACGCGTTGCACATTTTTACATGGAAAATCTAAATTCAAATAAAAAAAAATGAACGTCCTTTTATCATAAGTGTGTATGGCTATACTATGGTAGTGAAACATGAATATATTTCATATTTTTTAGAAGAAACCACATCTATGAATAATAAAATATTCATGCTACTATCATGTTTAAGAATTTTAAAAGTAGTTGAAGAGTAATTAACAACATTAAAGTTTGATTGCAGTATAAGGCACATCATAAAATAAAAATTAAAACTAGAGAGAGCTCAATGCAGAAAAAATCCAAGTGTAAGTGTGATTCTCCGTTTCAAAGACACGTAACCGACTGATAACCGACACCGGCTACGACAAAAACTCAACGAGCGGAAGCGAACCGTTTAATTCGTGATGATCTCATGAATCGCATTCCATCAGTTCATATCGGCGGGGAGCGGGTAGATTACAGGGTGGCTTGCGGCCTTGGGTTTCTAAGTCGTGGCTAATTGGATGAGCTCGGCCAGGCAGGCCCAATTAGCACCGCTGTGATTCATTTTAATCGAGCTCTCATCACTGCGCTCGCGGATTAAGCCTTACAATTTCACTTTCGCTATGATAACTCTGACATAGATTTCGATACCTGTTGCGAATGTGGAACGTGCTAGTTAATTATTGGTTTTGATTGGTAGTGCTAGTCGATGCTGTGTTTCATTCCTTGAATAATAGTAATTTTATTAAAAATATGATGATTAATGAATGAATGTTCTCCGATGACATGTTATATTATGACAATGTTAAATGAAAAACAAAACATGTATACTTTAATCATTGATTGTAATTTATAGCTATTACATAACTAAACAAATAATATCCAATTAATTCAATCACTAATTACGATCTATCCCAAAAATAAAAATCACATAACAACAGATTCCAACAAAAGAGAACGCCACTAACATTTCCCCTTCCTCACAAACGTTAACCGATATTATACGCAGGCGGTATGCAGTAGGCACGTATCTGTCAATCCGGTTACGTTGTTCATAATGCTCACAAGATTGAATTCGGCGAGCCTACCGTTTTCCATTGCGAAATGCATTCAATCGGGACACATCAAGTTCTATAGTACGTCCATTAACGGGCGAGTTTACAAAACACGGTGCTAGAGAGGGACGACAAGAGAAACCACTTCCGCGATGAGATGGCGCACTTCCTGTGATTGAGCCTCGTCCGTGATATCCTTTTTTCCTCGCAATAAGCTATTAGTGAATGCTTAAGTGCATATGCTTTAAGAAGTGCTATAAAAATGTGTACCCGAAATATTTATAGGCCATCGTATGCTAGGACCAATTTTTCTTGAATTACTTAGAAGTGTTTTTTATAGCTGACACGTAATGTAACCTACATAACGTACCTACGTAAGGTACGTTTAGATTAATATGTTCTGAAAGCCTGTTTATCTGAACCAATATAACCATCATCACAAAATAAATATAATAACGCGAATAGAAAAATACAATACTGCAAACTACAAAACACATGCAGAATGCAAATTAAGAGCCGGTAATAAAGTCTCTAAAACAACACTTGTCTTAATGTATATCGTCGAGTCTAACAGAATAGACCATACGAGCCGTGAGCCTAACACAATCGTATATGCAGTTGTCGGCACCAGAAATGAATGTTGTACCACCCCGTGTAATTTCCACTACAACCCGTTCCCATCTCTCTCGCTCAGCTAAGTAATGACTTAGATTCATTCTCAGATAAATAGCAAATTGAATGTGTTGACTGCCACTATCTTGTTAGAAATAAATTTAATATGTTAAGTATTGATGTTGAATTATAAATGACATCAGACGAACTCGGAGAAAAGCGCACTTAATAAAGCTTATAGTCTGTTTATAAGAACTTTTACCACACGTATATAGGAACGTAGTTTGTTTCAAAATGGAAAAACAGGTAATTGTGGGTGCAACGAGCATCGTTAAGACTATGTTTTAAAACTAATTCCCGCGGGTAATAGCCGGTTGCGCCGATAACCGGCGAACGTTTACATTGTTTTGGCTGCTCGTATTTTTTGGTTGGTTTTACGGTCGGGGAATATGAAAAGTTTTGAGAGGCTCTCGCGGCGAGGCGTAAAGGCGGTTTACGATGCGTCTTCAAGTTGAATGCGCCACATGTTTGCGTGTAGCGCTGAATTGCTGAATTTCCACGCGGTAAAACCGCATTACACATGCTATGATCTGACCATGAAAATTTTAAACGCTGCAATTCAAACTAAAAGGTTTTCTGTGGCGGCAGTAAAAAGGATAACGTTGAATTTTTTATGGAATCCACTTTTTCTATTTACACAAGCGTACGTTTGTTTACATTTAAAGGACTTTAATGGGGTCCAGCTGCAAAAATGTTCTCTAAACCGAGACCGCATCTTATAAATTCCCGATTAAATTTTGGATACGAGCGCCAATGAACACAAATTCCTAGAGTCGGTCCAATAAAGGACGCCGTGCAGCCGCGTTAGGAGCCCATAAACGAACGTATTATCCATGTAAGGCGGAATAGCCGTTGCACAATTAATTGTTTCATTTTGGGAAACAATTCCCGCTCCTCATTCAATTAAGAGCGGCGAGTGCGGGCAGAGGGAGACGACGGGGGCTCTCCCGCTCATGAGACGGACGTATTAATAGCGCCTGCAATATTGATATACTCGTATCGTATCCTACCTACCGCCTCGAATACGATATTGTTTGTTAGCGAATTCGATTTGTGTCGATCATAAATCTTGCGCCTTATGTGAATTTCGACTTGATTGAATTCGCACGGAAGGGACATTTCTAGCTACACGTAATTTAAAAACATTTATCTGTTTGTTTGTTTCATTTCGTAATGAGCATGTGTGAGTGTGAGCGAAGTCGACGCGGGACACAATTAGCAAAAACACACAGAATTAAGGTAGACAAATACTGGAAGCGAGACGCACGATGGCATGCTCTCTGAATTTTATATCATGCATTCGTTATTCATTGTTTGTCAAGAAAATTACTGCGAACCTTTTAATATAACTTGTAGTCGCTCAAACGGGGCTACAAATTGGAGTTCTTGAACAAGTTCGCAAGTCACGCTTTAACCTTAGCGATTATTAGTACCCGCGTGTCAACTGGCGAACAAATTTAATTTGCCGCTGTATTATGCGGATCATTAAGCGTATTGAGTTATATTAATTAAACAAGTTTTAATTTAAAATAATTGCCGCAGTAATTTATACCCGGGCTGGCTTTAATCAAAACAATAATACGAATATGAATAGGGACCTCAATTTCTCAGTTGATTTTGCCTAATATAAACGTGTTTAAAAAGACAAGAAAAACCCGATTCATTATTCAAATAAGTGAAATTTAAAGGGTCGTAATACATTAGAGTTTTTAATTAATTAAGCTAATGTATGTAATTCAATTAATAAAAAGATACGTGACGTAGCGAGGCTTTCAAATCAGCGTTCTTAGTTGAAGATTCGAGAGCAATCTGTTAGATTGGTTCATTAAGACCTCCATTAGTGAAGTAATGAGTCGCGATGCATGTTGTTGGGACGAGTGCGGAGTAAACGAACGAGTGCTCAATGGAAAAAACGCGCAGAAAACGCTACGTACGTAAATCTTTAAGGCTACGCACGTTATATGCATTCTGTTTACTCCGTTATTTTGTATCAAAATTTTCAGTTTCAGGAATTATTATTAACTATTTTGAAAATGTGGATATATCATTCGTATTTATTTAGAGCAAGGGAGTGTAGAGACATTCGTGCCTTAAAAATCTTTCCTGTGTTTTAACGAGGAAATAAAGCATTTAAATTGGTAGCTAATTAAAATAATCCTCTACGGTTTCTACTAATTTCCTAGTGGCATTTGGCGATATTTCGTAGCATAAGCGTCACGCCCGTCCGTTTATAAAGCCCCTGACGTTTAAGACCAAAATTAGCTGCAGCTTGGAAGATTCCGAGTATGAATGCAGGTCGGGTGCTGTCCATTAGCCTAATTGGAGAAGCGGGTTGTGGTGCCACCTCCTCTTTGTTATCGCCATGCTATTCGACTGGATAGGAAACGAATAACGTAGTAGATTTGCTTGTTTAATTTTATAACTGTGGTTTGGTTTTTGTTTATATTTTGTATGGGTATTTTAGTAGGTTTAAATGTACATTGGATAAGTTGGTAATACAATTTGCTTTAGGTTTTATTCTTAGTATTGATTCTGTACTTACTGTAAATTTATTGTGAGCAATTAAAAAATAATAAATAGCTATAACGGCATATATCGCAATATTAAATAAGGGAAAAACTAAATAATAAGAAATACATTTGTTTTGCAATAATAAATATCTCGTTTTGTTTTATTTGAGGTTATTCATAACATAACATTTTATTTTGATTTCGTTTCCCGTTTTCGTTTATTCTGACAATTTTTGACATTTATTAAAGACAATTTATCTATGCTCTATTGCAAATTGATCTCTATCGCAATTAATAGGCACGGCCAATCTCTTTAGTTAAACACACAAAAAATATATAAAACAAGCCAATCACTTCATTAATATTTCATATATTCTTTTCGCCGCAGTGCTGCAAATTTTATAAGGAAATAGGTCGCAGATTGTAGGCGGTAACAGCAACTACATATTTTATATCGCAAAGTGTGGTAGCGGGTTGGAAGCAGGCATCTTCAATACTTTGGTCGCACTGAAACTTCTCCAACGCTGTTTTTTATTGCGCGAAATTTAAATGCATTTTTGATGTAAGGAGATGACATGCGGACGTCCGCCCTGCGCCCCTCGGCTACGTCCTATAATTTTCCAAGTTGGACTTCAGCACGACGGTATTAAGAGTTGATTGCTTCAAGAAACTTGAGACATTTTGGCGTATTCTTTAGATTCCCAGGATGCTGCGGTGCGATTTTACGGACTCGTCTTTGTTATACATAATACAGTAAGCAATAATTTGGAAATTCAATTTTGTTTAGACCTCCATTGCGTGTTTGTGTTATGAATAATTTTATAAATTTCCGAGGGAGGTTTTCCAAGCAGTCTTCGATATACGAAAATTTTGCTTAAATATCGAGTTATTTAAAGAAATAGAATTGTATATTTGTAATTAAAGAGGAGTTCTGAGTTGCGCCTCAGTGACACGACAATACGTTTAGAGGCAGGTAACAGCTCCACCACGGATTGACTTCCTCCAATAGTTTTTAGCGCCTGCTAAAAGGATTGCCGTGTTCCATTGACGCTTCTCCGTAGTTTTCCTTGAGTTCTTATTTATGGCCATTTTAATAATAGTGTTTTGCAGCGCTTTATGTTTTATATGGAATATTTATTGATGTACTTTGTTGAATTCTCATATTCAAAGATTCTTTTTAACTTATAACAAATATTAAACCCATGAAGCAAATCGATTGTAGATATGCGAAGCTTTTTCCTATTTGAAAATGTTATACCTAGACATTTTTAGCTATCAGAGAGAATTGCACAGTTTAATAATATTATGCAACATAATTCAGCATTAAAACACGTTATTATATAGAAAGTAAAATATTAATGTAAGGTGACGTGTGCCCGCGGTAAGTTAGTGGTATTTAATACATTATGCCCGGTAACATTGCGCGGGTAATCGAGTCGGTGTAATAATTAGTTCACCCGCCGCAAGTGATTGTGCGAGGTGATAGCATTGTTTTCGAACAACATTTTTGCATATTTTCAACGCCCGTCGGAAATTAGTGGTCGATGCACGCATATTTTGTGCTGTCGATGAAAATGTGCTTTATTTTTTTTAAGCACTTGCCATTATAGAGTTAACATTGTAAACATTTTGTACAACTATACATAGTCTCTAATGTTTTACAAATAAACTGGAAAATCAAATGTGTTCCTCATACATCGTAAATCACGGAAGCAGAGTAATAAAATCCTCTACCGTAATATCGTATCAATTACGAAGTGGCTATGAAATCGACCATAAGCGTATTATTCGACAATTTAACAGAAAATTAAAGTAGAGCCGCAAACCGCGGACGTCATTTCGCTATAGTTTGTCCAATTTATCAGTGCCCAGAGTCGTTGGGAAATAATCGTAATCGAAGCGAGCATTGCGCCGAACAATATGGGCCGATGTCGGCCTCTCTAATTGGCCCTTACCTGGAGCGCACTCGAGAATGATAAAGCCCCCATTAGCTGCCCTATTATTTACCTACTCGTCATTAGCGTAGACTTCATTAGGATAACGAGATAACGGAGCCGAGACTCGAGTGGGGAGCCCGTGCCGTATTTTTGGTGTTTTTGAACGGGATGACAAGAAATTCGTAAGAGCTATCGAACGGCGGACGCAGAAGGCCAATTATTGCCGGATTATCCTTGAACGTTAGCGCACTTAAAATGACGAATACTCGAAATTTATGACGCGCGAAATGGCCATAGACCACCGACGTGCGTGTCATTAAGATTTCGATCGTAATGCCGAAAACAGTGTGGTTTCATTGAGCCCACGTTCGACAAAAAACATGCCGAATTTATTGTTAATTATAAAACTCTGGCGGTGAACATTAACTTGGAGATACGATGGCCGATAGCGGCGAGCCTATTTATTTATTATTTAGATATCCGCCGCTGCGGTCACGACTCCATATTGTTTCGCTGTAATGGCATTAATGACCTCGGTTAAAAGTTGAAGTGTTAATTTGATTTAAAATTATGCCCGCGATTACGATCTTTACGTGCAAGTTTTACCCTAAGCTTTAATTACGATCCCTGATGGAATTGCTGTGATATGTTTTACCTTCATATTGCCGTACCTTAAACTGGGCTACGATGTTATGAGTTCATACTTTTTGCAATATTAAAGAAAAATAACAAAGCCTTTTTCCTAAACGCTTATATATAGACGAGACGATTTGGCGTTACATTTAATGTTATAAAATATTCATTAAATTTTATTCGTAAGCGTCTAAAATTACTTTTTGTTTCCGCGTTTCTTAGAAAACGAATGAATAATAAATAAAAAGCAAAGGAGCTCGTAAAGAAAAACGCTAACTTATAACGATAGTTTAGTAACAAGTTGGAAGAGCGGAACTTTATGGTATGTTGTCTTACATTAATTATTCCAATACTTGTTTACCAATTGAACAGAAATATATGAAAAAGTAATATTTAACACAATTGAAAAGAAATTACTTATAATTTGTAACGTTTTTTTAATTTTAATTTTCGTATCTTTTTTATTATTTTACATGGAAACTAGTTTGAAAATTAAGCTCATTATATAGATAACACATTACACAATATAAGATTTATTCAAGAAAAAAAAAATCATAAAACACGTTTTAAAAAGCTGTCTAAACATATAGATTTTTTAGGTTAAAACCAAATATGGCACCTAGAATACACGACTATATATTTCAGGTGATATAGCTGATCATTATGCAGTATTAATTAATCACGTAGGGCTAATAGCATAATCAAAATAGTTGAATGGAATAAAAAATAATTACACTAGATATAACGTTATACAGACTCCATTCTAATTAAGGCAACCTCAAGTAACTGTTACATTTCATTACGTCTAATTACGTACCTAAGATACACTTTATTGGCTTATTTACATTAAAATCGCTAACGGTTTGCATAATTTGTCACTTAAGCTAAATACTTGAGCTATTAAATAGAAGCCGAGATAATAAAATACGCTACTATATTAACACGAGTGTAGCATACATTACAGAAACACAACAAGGAATTTCGTTTTTGCATTTAAGATGTGTAAAGAAACTTTATTGAAATCTTTTAATGATTAGTTTTAAATCAAATATCAAAAACGCTCTAGGTATACAAAACAACCAATTGTGCACGTTTCAACCCACGAAATATGGCCTGTATAACACAGCGATTGAACATTTACTTCGTACCAAATCGAAAGAGATGGTGTTAGCTGAGTTGCCGGAGGATTAGAGTTGAGTTTCGCAATGTATCGTCGTGAAATCAGTTTCACCGTTCTATGACTCCCGTACGAGCTTTTTCATACCACGGATATAATAAGAGAGCATATGCAACATTCTTAGCGTCACATGCGATATACAACCAACTATGTTTGTAAATAAACACTCGCGCACTCGGGTTCAAGAGAAAGTTTTAATGTAGCAGCCGTGGTTAATGAATTACATTGAAAATATAATTAATCCATTTGAAGAAACTCATAGAGTGGAAGAGATAAAAATGTTAATTAAGAGAAAAATGATGTAAAAAATAGTACAAGTAAGAGGCTCGGTGGAAGGCAGAGTGACTTACGAGTGTCGGTTGTAACTGTCGCATTAATTAGCATTCCGCTAATGAGGAGTTATGGCGCTCTAATGAGATCACTTCAATCAGACGTATTTATTAGCCCCGACAATTATTGAGGTGTATTTGTTGCTGGAACATTCCGCTGCTATTTTATTAATTTATAATTCATTTAGAGATGCCGTTCTGATATGAGTCGGACGTATTCAACATTCCTTTTTTGTGATTGATTTATCTAGACGTATATCTGTATGAAATATTATATGAAAGCTTAAATAAAATACTTGTAAGCAAAAATATAACTCGATGAGAACTTCATTTTTCAAAGTACCACGGATAAGTGTGAACCGCTGTTACAAAACCGCGCAAAACAAAAGCGTCTCCACTGGAGGGGCCGTAAAAAGACGTTAATAATATTCGTCAAAGCACTCTGGTTACATTAAATCAATTTGCCCTTTCCGCGCGGTAAGTAGCGAACGATGTAATTGATAAGTTGAAACCCTTGTAGCGCGGAGGCTACACTGCTGCTACGAGCTGTGCGGCGTCGCTCACATGTGTGTATCAAACAGTGTTCGGATGCGCCCCCGAATTGTATGATTGT
>NC_052102.1:8065004-8083214 GCF_012273895.1 Zerene cesonia | reverse complement strand
CTGCTACGAGCTGTGCGGCGTCGCTCACATGTGTGTATCAAACAGTGTTCGGATGCGCCCCCGAATTGTATGATTGTTAACTATTTCTTTATTTGATTAATGTCAAAGGTATATATTTTATGTGAATGCGACCCGGCCGGTAATCTTATAAATATATAGGTAATTTAAAACTAGTTGATTGATTGATGACATTTATACACTAAGTTGCTCCGATAGTATACTTTAAGGGAATTTATTATCAATGTTTTTTATTATAATTTATAAATTTTATTACCATTTATAATGTGAAAAATATGTACGATTTTTGATACTAAATGTTTGGATAAATTTGATATAAGGACCTCAATTTTTTTTAAATAGATTTTTTATGAGTATTAGGTACACTCAAGTACAACTTAAAGTGATAAAATTTTTTTCGTTATGATAAGCATACATTATAGTAAATGCTTTTTTAAGATTAAGGAAATAGAGATAAGAACACTTCATTTTCACTTCATTACATTCCTTAGAATTTTATTCATTTCATCATGAAAAAATATTTTTGAGATTGTAAAAAAAAAAATTTGTATACAAGATCCTTTGTTACAATTATTATCATATATTTTGTATTATTTTGTGTATACAATGAAGAATAAATAAATAAATAAAAATAAATTTCTACGGCCAAGGTAAAAATTGCCATCCTTATTAAAAATTGTGATATTTATTTTGTATACTATTACTCTGTATCTGAAGAGCGAGGTAGACAAATGTATAATTATATCGATATTCGACTTGTATGAAAGAAGAACGGGCTGAAAAAGTGAAAGCAAACCGAGACACTTATAACACATGTGTACAGTGTGTAAATCTCATCTACACATGTAAGTTGATAGACTATACCTAAGTAGTTACTATATTATTAGATATATATATATATATATATATATATATATTACTATTTAAATTATATGTATGCACGTTCCAAAACGAATCTAACCCTGTTTTAAAATCCAGATTTAATCGTTAAAAAGGCCTTTCAATCAATGGCGTATGGAACGTAACCACACTCGGCGTTCAAAACTTTTGGTTGATTATTTAATTAACCGTTTTATTAACTTCACTTAATTAGCATTAAAATTAATTAAGCAAGGAGAAAACTGGGCTATAATTAGAGCTTTCCAGTACATAATACACTTGCAAACGAAAAAATACTTAGTTTCTTAGCAATTGCAACAAAATATAATCGCTGTACTAAAAAGTATTTATAACAAATAATATACATTCAATTAAAACTTTCTGAATTTTATTTATTGTTGCAAAACTCTTCATGTAACTCTTTGAATATAATTTGTTATTCGGTATATTTAACAGGATCCAAACAATTTAAAGTAGGTACATTCATTTTAAAGAAACAATACTCTACTTGGTGCTTTATTTACCTTATTAGAATAATAATTATCTCCATTGTTATTTAATATTACAGCGGCTTCGTAAGTTTAAAAGCTTAGTAGTAATTAACATTCGATAAAATTATTTATAAACCTTCAGGTTTATCGTTGAACTTTTAGTTCTATTGCATTTAATGCTATTAATAAATTTAATTTTAAAGTATCATTATTTATTCCAACTCAAGCAGTAAAGATTAGTGCCCTTTTCTAGACTTTTCTTATACGTATAGTTAAATTCAAAAGAAATAAAAACCGCACATTAAATATTAATATTTAATTTCCAAATCGGACAAGGATATGTATAAAAGGGAGGATAAAGGAGTGCAGTGGAACAGATCGCACGACAATATCCTAATTCACTCGCACGAATGTAATCCATTAGTGCCCCCCTCCTCAGGGCCCTCCCTTTCCGCGGCGGTCTGTCATTCATAAACCTCCATATCATTTGTATTGGCACATGTTTCATATAACTAATGGACGGGGACACATTAAATACAGACATCTGCTTATTGCAATCAACAATATCGATATAAAAATCTGAATGCGTTTGACTGCGTGTAATACAACGTTTATTTTATGTATTGCGGAGCGAGTGCAGGTGGGTTAACAAATTTTGCTACAGTTTAGTCTCTCAGCTATTGATTTTTCGTTTTTCAGGGAAAAATAACGAACGATGTGTGGCTCTCTTACTTAACAAGCACATATCTGCTAATTTTATTATATATATTCCTTAAAACAATGTATTTTAATAGCTATATCAGAGGCAATGTCATCATATAACACGATTTGTATTTAAGATAAACTTAATTAAATTTTCCTATGGCGATTACTTTCAATTAAAACTTTTTACATAAAGTTTTCATAAGAATGTTCTAGAGTGGTAATTAATAGCGTCTATTGTAATTAGCGAATGACCTCGACAATTGTAAGATTATCTTGCCAATTATTGTGAGCGGAACACGATCTTTAAATTATCTTAATTGATCTCGGTATGTCGACGAGCTTATTTAATAAATGTGTAGACATTTTCACGATTATTCGCGTTGTGCTAGCGGGGACTTGTTTTTAAACAATGTTTGAATAGTCGACGACTTTAATTAAAACAAAAACCGATCTATGTGTTCTCCGTAACTTAGGTTGAGCATAATATAATACGCCTTTAACGTCGCTTCGAGCATTTTAATGGGAAGCGTTGATCAAGATTTTATTAATGAGTATGTGCAAACTAAATGAAAATAACTTATGGATGTAATAGCGAAAACTTCAAAGAGCCGTGAAGATATTTTGGTTTCATTGAGAAATTTTAAAAATCTTTTAAATTTCTTTATCTCTTTTGTTTTTGTAAGAAATTTAAATCGTGTTATTGATCGTAATAATGATGGAGTGATTGTTTTACGTTTATACAATAACAACATAAGCGCAAATTGTGAAAGTTTAATTATTATATAATTTTAATGGTTTTAATATGAGTGTTAACGATGTGAAATTAATGTAAACACGACCGTTGGGGCCGGAGACCGCATAGAGGCGGCTGGTACGTTAATTAATTAATAAATAAGCCTCGTGAATAATGGCCCCTGTGACAGGCGAAACTTTGTACTTATTATAGATTTTTAATTATTTCTCGTTCCAGTTAGAAAATTTATAAATTAGAGTTTTTTTATAAATAATGTATATTCGACAATTAGATATATGGATAGTGATATACATAGATAAAGAAAGTACCTACTAATACTGATGTCTCTTCCTTCCCAGCCATCAACCCATGAACATTTGCATAGACATATAGCCTCTGCAAATGTTCATGGGTCGTTTTGGTGGCTTATCATCAGGCGCCCTACCAGCTCCCAACTATCACTTACAAAAAAATATTTTTTTTCTCTTCTAAACTCATCGAATATATACAAAAACCTCAATAGTAATGAATATTCAATCAATGTAATAAAGAAGAACGCTTTGATAGTATTTACAATTAATGTTATTAACACGAAATGTATTACTTAACTTTTCATTCCGATGTTTGCCCTTCGCAGAGCTTCAATACACTCCACCTATCTACACAGACCCCAGCAGATAACGTTTTCAGAAAAATTAAAGAAAGTAATCAACGGAATTACGTTGGCTACTAAAATATGTATTCGTCATAAAAGTATGAGCCGACTTCTGAATAAATATTCATTATGACGGTTCGCGTAACGTTTTAGTGGAATTAAATGCTATTATCAGATACGATGTGATGCTCTCCACGGAATCAATCAAGTACATTTGTTGTTTCGAGACGACGCATGAATATGTATTAATGATTAATAACTTTTACATTAACTTTTGATTGTTATCGATTCGGTGTTTTTCGATTCTTTTCATTTTATAGCTATGGCGTTCCGTTGATGACCTCTGCAATTCAAATGCACATTTTTTGTTATATTTGAAAATATAGCGCATAACGCGACACAAAAGTAAATAAAACAAAAGCTTAACATCCACAAATACGACTCGGCTCTTTAAAAAAATCTGTAGGTTTTTATTTCTTTGTAACTTACGATAAAAGGCCTCATTGTATGCGACTTAACCACGCTTAAAAACTTGAGTTATTACTTTTTAAAATCAATGATATATAGTTGTGGCCGATTCAATTGAAAAGCCGGTATTTATGGCGTATAAGAAAACCATTTAGCAAAAACCGGTGTAATTTGTCGAAGACGTCGCTCAGTATGTATGAGTTGTAAACAGTAGTAGGGGCCTTCATCCGACTGAAAGCTTTCATTCGACACTAATTAATTACTCAACTCGGTTTCAATTAAATTAACCCGAGAACGGGCATCGACACGCAATGAATCGATTGCGGGCTACGATTGAGATCGTTAATGTCGATCAATTTTCCTTGTTATCGATCGATAAAGTTATTAGGCTTGCAATGCTATATTGCTATTCATAGAAATACCAATGTTTATTCTTTGAAAGGTGGCAATTAAAATCTCGAACTAACTTGTAATTGCCACTTTGAAATAGGCATCAACTGTACAGCCGCTTAATTAATTATAATTTAAGCTGAGCAAAATAGCGAAGCGGACCTTAAATATGTAACACTAAAATTAGATTGGCCCCTCAAACTTTAACAGTTTTGGTCGATATCTAGTGGAGAGGGACGTTTTAATTACGGCGTTTAAGTAAAAGCGCCGCATCTAGCTAGGTGCATTACAGAGATTCAAACCACCAAAAGCCTCCCACTTAGCTAATGAAACATGTTCATGTATAGTGTTCGAGCGTCGTCGCAGAGAGGCCTTCCGAGCATTGTGAAGGGAACGCGATTCGGCGACTCCAGTCCGCAAATCCTCATTTACTTGCATTATTTTAATGGAGCCATTGTGGCCGGATGTCCTTTGTCGTGTGCAGCGGATCCGGCGCACCGGGTTGTGGGAAATGTGCCGGTGCATAGTGCATAAGTGCATTGCTGGCCTCATTCGGACGGCCGATTCCGATGGCGAGGTATAAAGCGCTCCGAATTTAGGGTTTTCAATGGCTTCCTCGATCCGCGTATCAAAGAGTCAAATGTAGGTTTATTGTAATCGTTATAATAGAATAGACGCGTCCGGATACGTCTCCATTAAATTAATTAAGTGGAGCGCAGTCGTTCGGAGACCGCGGCGCGCCCGTGGAGGAATCTCGGACTTCTAATAGCTCGGCTTCCCTAATAAGCTAAGAGGTTGTCTTACTCGTATAAAAATGCAATCGCCGGGCCTCCGCTCCGCTGGCGACGTCGTACAAACTTTTCAAATTTTCCACCAACGCTGCGGTATTAATTTTAAATTAGAGGCGGAGACGTAAATTGTGCCCACATGTGAACGATTGGCGATGATTAAAGTTCTTGAGTTTTCAACTTTATTAATTACATTTACTTCCAGTGATTCAAGGGACAATTCTTTTTTGTGAATTTATATTGTTACCTTAACTCTACATATTTAATTTGTTGATTTTATAAAACTTGCTTAATAACAAATATAATTTATGCCATAGATTCAGGAATAAAAGTATAAAGTACCATATGTATCACATTTGAAGTAATAATACCTAATTATATAATCAGCATAGATTTATAAGCGTATAAATATAGTCAATGCAATAAGCAGTTCCTACTTCGTTTCTAAAACGTTCAATCAATCATCAATACGATTTTAATCATTGCATTAAAAAATACAATAATGAGTATAATGCGACCTTCCTGTCACTGGATTGATTAATTTCTAAGCCGCGTTCTAACCAGCATCGCAATAACTAAACCAGACACGGAGTGGAGCCCAATGAATAAATTAAATACTAATTTCTTGACATACTTTGTTTGAAGCGGATTACCTTGCCCGTAATGCGATTTATAAAGTTTATACTTGGATACTTTAGGTTGTTTTAGTTAAAGATATGTTTCAAAATTATTCGTCCATGCTTTGTAACGCCATCTAGTATTAACTTCTGTAATATTGAAAATATTAATGCATATTTATAAGATTTTTAACCGACGTTCCCAAAAACGAAGAATCAATCATCTTTTAATAAAAATCGATGTGCTTATAAAAGAAATCACGAAAACTCCTATTATGTGTGTTGAACATTTTAATTAAATTTTTCCATATCTGCTTAAATAAACCAAAGAGGCTGATACTGTATATTATTATTAAAAAGAAGAAACTTTAGTATTTTCAAAATCAAATATCAAAGAATCATTAATAAATAAATTGAAATACGCAAACATCCCCGTTTCATTAAACTTACTAATTCTAAGAATAAATTGTTCACAGATCTCGGTAATGGATCAGCCTCGGCAAATAGTGATTCTGTTTACAACCGCATTTAACTGGAAACTGGTAATTAGTATGAAAATGATTAAGGCGAGAGTAGATCATTAGCGGCACGCAACGGTAGCGGGTTCGATGCCCGGCCCGATCTCACGAAGGGCGTTGGTTTTAACAAAAAACTTAGTACTTTTAATTAGTTTTATTACAACATTTTACCCTCAACGTTGATTCGGTGGTAAGACAAAACACTAAAACCGTGTTCTTTTAATAATCCAGATTTCGTGATATACTAAAATGAATGTTATCCTAACAAAGACACGCCATCGCTACAGGGTAAAATTCAGGTTTAAATAAAAATAGCGACTGTAATTAGATGCAGTAAAATCGCATTATCTTATAAAATTAAACACATTATACATTGCTATCACTATTCACGTTAATTGTACGTAATGAAGAAGCGGCGCAAATAACAGATCAGATTACATTCCTCTAAACACCGATGTTCCTACCGAGTAAGAACTTTAATAATTAAATCGAGTTAAACAGCTAGTTAGGTACTTCAGTACACTCACTTAGCCTTTGACTGAAGATCACCTGTCCAGTGCACAGATCAGAGGGACAGAGTTAGCCCCGAGCTATGCCCTTTGTGAAAAGATTCCCAAAGCGACTTTGATGTCGAGCCCAGCGGGTAATTTGGAAAAACGTTATTTAATTACCTTTCGACAAGTCCGAGTTATCGCGTTACAAAGCCGGAACGGTCAAGTCTTTGAGCATTCACTTTTACACCAGCCAAAGGTGCTGTCATGCCCAGCTGTTTGCCAATTAACTACGCGCTTTGACCACTACGGTACAAAGTAATAGTTACCTCTCACTTATTACCGCTCCCTCCCTTCATGGGGATATTAACATAACTAATTAGCTCTCGTTGATCATAACTTTTTCACGCTGAATTAATTGAAAAGCAACTAGACGACAAAAACAGATGATGCATTTTATGCAATTATTAAAATTGTTTCAACCAATAAAAGTCAAAAGGAGGACATTTTGCGACCGTACAACGGGCTTTCAATGCAAATGAAATTATCTTAGCAACATTCAAGTAAATTGAATGGACAATAGTTTTATGAGTTACAAAATAAGTTACCAAAATAAGTTGAGAGTACTTAAACTTTGGAATTGGTTAACAGTGCATTTTGAACGCCGTAAGCAAGCAGTGTGGGGTGGCGCTCGCGGCGGTTGCCCAACGGTCGCCTACGAGATAATTAACTCTATGCACTATCCGAGAAGCACGCCAATTAGAACGCTTCAGAGACTTCATAAATATCATCAGTCACAATTATACTTACTAAAGAAATTGTTCTGTTTTGGTCATTGTATTATTACTAGCACCCCTTTAGCTTCTTCTCACAGTAACACACAGTTTTTTGGAGATTTTCACATTTAGATATCCATTATAAAAATTTAATATTCCAGATTCATCTTATCATAATATCATGCTTAGTTTTTTGATGAATAAATATGTTACGTTACATAATCCGCTAAAAATAGTCTCGTGAATTATAAATCACCCAAAGTAAGTTTTATAGCGCATTAATTAAATAAATGGACAAGATTGCAAGAATATAATATTACGTATCAGGTTTTAGATAATAAAGCAAATCCATTGAATCTAAATCTTTATATATATTGATACCATCTATAGAGCGGGCAATTGTATATTTAGTGAGCCATAAATTAAACTTTTTAAAAAAGGACAAACGTCGTTTCGCGGTAATAAATTTGAATAACTAGGTATAATCCGATTAGTATAATATCCAACATTAAATTCACACAAGCTTCATAATTATGAAGTTTAAAATTTATAAGCGATGGTATTCCAACTTTGTGAGAATCGCTCGAGTGAATACCTCATATAAACAAAGCTAGACTAATCCGCTGCTCAATGAACAGGCTAATATCGTGTCTTCGCCACTTCTTTGTGGTGTTCATAATTTATAATTGAATTTGTACTTTGGTAATGAGCCTTTATTCAGCACTGCATGTGCATACCTTGCACATGGTACACACACAAGTTGAACTAAGGATCTCTCTGAAATTTTATTTAATTATTATAATAACCACCTTGGCTTCAAATAAATATACATATAAAATAACTTACATGTTTTTGTTAAGGAGGATGAGTTAATTAGGGATATCAACGAAAAATAATTAAAGTGCCTAAAGCACAATTATTCATATTTATCTATGATTTAATTGATGCAATTTAGGTAACGGATAATTTTTATCAATAACTTCAGAACGATCTTTATAACCGTTCTGTTTATTCGCACTCTTTTCGAGTCCTTCAGAGATGACATGCATTTTGGTTTTGTTATGCAAATAAAATAGCTCACTCCAAGTGGCTGCGGTAAAAGCTTCTTCAAAACGACAATATGGAACTAACGGAACCGACGAAATATTAAAGTTGATGTATTTATATATAACCTATATTTATATACCAATACGCAGTCGGTCCTTTTTAGTATGTATGATATTTTTATAAGACATTGTAGGAAACGATGTTTGAATGTTTTTCCGATTTAAAAATTTACACATCCAATCATAATTAATAAAAGATAAATGTTTATACAAAAAATTGTACATACAGAATTAAATGAATAAATTCGCTAGAGGTTTAAGAATGTATAGTGTATTCTGTATTATGAATAATCTTGTAAGAATTTTGAAGAATTAAGAATATAACATTTAATTTTCCTAATGCAATAATTCAAAATATATTTGATAAAAAATAATATAAACGAATATCAATTAGTTAAAGTATACACGCGGATACGGCATAAAACTGTCACAGATTCAAATGAATGCAATCTAACTCAGGTAACAGACGATCAATATTAATTATTTCTCAACGTAAACTTTGAGTCACGATTTAAGCGCTAATTAATTAAAGAAAGGTCAGAGCGTGTTTCTACATTTCACGCGATCATTAGTTGAGATGTTTAAAAGGAAAAGGGTAACCTCAACGAGTGTTTATTTATGGAGAATATAAGATGTAACGTGTTTTATTGTTTTGCTAGCTATGGCCGGCTTCCTCGTCCCAAGTACGTTTGTATTGGTATTAGCTTGTATGTGAGACTCCGTTTGACTCGATTTGAACTCACTACACGGATAGATTTAATTAAGACTTTGTACACTTATCAAGGATCCCTAACAATCCAATAATTTCTTTTTCCTTGTTATCTTATTATTCTAATCAGAATCGTCAAAATTATATAAATTTCCTTATGCATGCCCTGTATTAAAGTGGATCCAATTTAGTTGATTCCATCATTAAAACGTGTTTTTTAGTTTATTTAAACAAAATTAATTTTAGACTATGCTTTATCTGTGTGATTATTTATATCTCGATCTAATTTTATTGCGCAAGAGATCCGGGAATCTAAATTTTTAAAACTTTTATTTTTAAATTATATTATAATATGTAACAGGTCTTTTCGCAATTAAAACTGTTATTTGTTAAGTAAACAATTTAGAAACTAGACTTATTAGAATAACGAATGTTTTGAATGAAATGTTTTTAGATAAAATGAATGTAAAAACAAATAAATTAACTTTTTTTCAGACATGGTGTATAATTAGTTATGCATATTAAACATCAGGATATTTTTAGGTTGGCAGATTTAAATTTTTATTAGTTGTTAGTATGTTTTGGTGTGCTAATAACACTTGAGTTATTGCCTATTTGATTAGACAGGTATCATTAAGGTGCACTTAAATAAACAAATTAAAAATATGCTATATTTATTCGGATTAAGACAAATACATTCACAGGTATATTAAGATAAAAAAATATATATATTTAGTTAAAATTATTTTCAATTTCAATATCCCTAGTTTTTAGACTTTAGCCAACACAATAAATTAAAGAGGGTTCAAATTAACGGATTACCATTCAGCCTAACTAAGCTATACAAACCGTGAATACAATTGATATAATTAATATACAGTATCTATGTACGAAGCTACGTTCACACGTGCCCTATTTCAATTTATAGACGGGACGATAATTGTGTCGCAAATTGCCCATTTAGCAATGACAATCGTGTAGGTGTCAGCATTAAGATAACAAATAGAAATAAACGATGACTTATTATGAACCTCGTTTTCGAATAGAAAGTTGTGAAAGGTCTAAGATTTATAACAAAGGGAAGGCAGATAAGACGAAAAATATTAGAAGTGTATAATTTATTGATATAATAGCCTAAATAGCCGGTTGCGTAAACAGAATTCGATTATCGACAGTAATGGTTAGTGGTAGATGGAAGTAACTTAAAACTTTATATCTTGACGAAGTGTTTTGCTGGAGTAAGTTATATTTCTAACAAGTGATTTCTAAGTTTCTCCGGCTGTAAGCTATTTCTTCCAAATATGTAATTAATAAAACAGTTATATTATGTAAGGTCTACAACATATTATACAACACATCAAATTTTAAGTATTTTGTTTATGTTCAACATTAAAGAAGATAGTAAAAAGTCGAGTATTGCGCAGGACCTTACCTCTTCAAAGTCTCTGTGCGAGTGTTGCGCAGGCGCGGGCGCTCATTCCCGCGACCGCCGCGGACGGCCCACCTTGCCCTTGCGCACCGGCGCGCCGGGAGCGGCGTTCGCACTCTTCATTAGCTTCTGCCAGTCCTGCTCGCAGACTAGGGAACCGGCTAGCATGTAGTACCTGGGTATTGGTAGATTTGGTAGTGATATGGTTTTATGTGCCCGTATATTATTATCAACAAGCTTTTTCTGCTCTTACTCTTTACCTATAAATTTAATATTGATCGGCACACTTATATAAAAAAAGTTATTTCCATACGTAACTTACCTATCACCCTGCATTAGGTGTGATCCGCATTTAGAACACGCGAAACATTTTATGTGGAAGACATGTAGAGGCTGCTGCGGCGCGTTCGTCCGCATCACGAATTCGCTCGCGGGGATCGCCTGCCCGCACGCTGCGCATGCGCCGCCCGCACCGAACATTCTGGAACAAAGAACATGAGTTTGAATGTACGTGTATAGGAAAATACGCGTTAACGTTTTTTGTGAAATAGAAACTTACAAGTGTAGTTTCTTGTTTATAATATAAAAAAATCTCGATTTCCAATTTCACTCGGTAAAGCGATAAATTGTGGGATTATTGTGCTTACATTTATTTGACTTATTTTTGATTATACATATATTATTATAGGGAAGAGTATTCATTCTATTTGTTTTATGTATTTTTCTGTCTTTAAGCATATCTTTATTCCTACAGTATTGGGTGATCGCAAGTAACATTTTGGCTATGGCTACAATAATAACCTATAATAATAAATTATAAATTTTGAATATTTTACATATATACCTATATCTTAAAGGCACAACTTAAAAAAAAATTACTGTCAAATGAACACATATTTAATTAATAGAAAGAATGTAAAACAATGAAGCGGCTGACTTTTGTCTTGAGACTGGTGTCTTTGACAAGTTCAAAACTTGTAAAGTAAATGCTATGAAAATGATTTAATCACGTGTAACAATAATTAAGTCAATTTATCTTTAAACGGTCCGTAATACATGTTCGATTGTACATGACAAGGCTCATATAAATAATGGTCCCCAAAATGGCTTTTGATTTGTACATTCGCAACCCTTATAACTCGAATGAGCTGGAATATAACTGGTCAAAGCCTTTACAGAAATATCGAAGGAAAGCTTTCAATTTATCGGTTCACTTGAGAATGCTAAATTTAATGTTAGTTTGATGTTAAGATAGCGGTAACGGTTAACAAGCGCACGATTATTGCCTCTAACTTTGATAAATGGCTAATAAAGCAATGTAATGACAGGAGTGATAAATCATGACGGACGAGAACGTGTAGATAATACTGGGTTAAATAGCTTCAGTGCTTGCGTATTGCGGACAAATTATTTTGTAACAAAAATTACTAATAATAACAAATAATTGTTGCCAATGTAATTAGTAAACGTCCATAATAGGTAAATGACCAAAGGCAGGAAGAAGAGATTTGAAGCGAAATGTATCAAGCCGCTTTTCAAACTTGCTAGTTGCCATGGTAACGCAATGACTCATTGAAACAAATGGACTAAAACAGAAAGATTCATTATGAAATGAATACAGGTCAACCAAACTTCTTCTTAGACATCGTAAAACGTAATCTATACGAGCATTAAAATAAAGTTATATTTGTAAATTAAATTAAAATCACAATGGAAGAGAAACACTAGGTTAGTTTTAAGCATACTTTTTGCATAATGTTATGACGCTGCTAGAAAGAGATTGCAGGGTAATTTTGCTAACGAGACTGTTTTGGACATCTTAAAATGGAACGGGTTATTAAATTGTTTTTGCGTGTATTAATATTGCATATTTATCATAGTATAATAGGTTGATTAGATCATTTGTTAAGTTATTTCGGGACATTATTTCAGACGTCTCATTTCAGCTATGTATGTTTCAGTTTTTGTGACTAATAAGTTTTCTTGCTGTTTTTAATAAGGGGTAAAGATGCTGTACAAATGTACTATATATCTGTATTCTTAATGTTTAAGAACAAATAAAGACTTATTGAATGAATCGGTTCAACCAATCGAAAATGATGAGGTTACGAACACAAAAAACATACAACATACAGTCAAATCAAAAACCTTCTCCATTTTTGAAATCGGTTGAAAATACTAATTAAGCAATATTAGCAAAACTGTTAAACAAATCCAGTAATTTTTTGGCTATCACAACAGCTGTTGTTTCCCCATACACTATCGCGTTTAACCACTTGTCGAGTATTAAAACGCTATCCTTATTTAGTGCGGAAATAAATCACAATGACCATACACGGTTCGGTTTTAGTTCTATTATATTTCATGTGGACATAAATGCCGCAACACGCGGTATAAATCTTATGCACACATTTCACGAAGGTAATATTCGAATTAGTGTATTTCCATTTCATTTTGTCGTATTTTTATTAGTTTCCGGATTTATTCGGGCTATTTATACTATACAACGTGTGGCTATTTCAGGCTAACTATGATGATAAAATGTGTTTATCCCTTAGTTTTGAAAAAAACGTTATTCTACGTTTAAAAAACCTATATGGTAGAAGTTAAGGTAAATGTGTTAACAGATGTACGATGCCACACGTGGGACATTAAAATTCTCATTAAATTTTATTGACTTTTAATTATATTTCTTCTCGCAAAAAAAAATGCTAGTCCACGTCAATTAAAAAGAAGTAAATTTTACTAGGCCAGTTTATTGACCGGCCAACAAACACGGAACATGCAGGGTAGGTTCGCATACATTGTGGACGATATTGCAACGTGTCAATTGACTCAAAGTAACCCTACGGCTGTGAGAACATCGCTGCAGCTGTTTCCCGTTTAATAGCCCTATTTAATACTTAATGAGTAATTATTGCAATGGCCATTAGCGGCGCGGACGTCCATATTATTTACAGCCTGACGGAATATTAATAAATTGAAACAATCCGCCCGAAAGCAATCAAAATTTAATTACCTGACTCTTCGTTCTGAAATTATTTGTGGCGAACATCGCCAAAAGATAAATTTGAAAGTCTTAAAAGATAAATTCACTTCAATCACTCGCAGCAAATAGGATTTCGTTTCATTTACTCCGGTAAGAGCGTTTTCAATTAAGGAACGCCCGACAAACAGTAGGTATCGGTGTATGAAGGTAAAATTAATTAAACCGAGCCAAGACAAACATGTACGAATCTATTTGTGTTGGTCGCTCGCGGGAACTCATGCGATACATGATATAAATATGTCAATTTATAAAGTTATCGCATAGGTGCTTTACTTGGCGCTTAAACGACTGACAGTTTTCTACAAATTGAGCAGCCATATTTATTTATATTTACATATATGTAATGATGCTATTAACTCAATTTGCATAAGACCCCAGACAAAACTAATTTTAAAACTGTTTCAATTCAATTTAACGTTTTGTAGTTTCATAAATTTGTACGATATTTCAAATTTTATGAGAAAAGTAATGTAATATCACACAACGAAGACAAACGACAATAAAGACCGTACGAAAGTTTCTGCTGCTTATAATTCTAGAACTTAACATTTCATTAAATAACTTACGTATTATACTACAAAGTAATATGAGGGACGTGTATGAATTTGTTTTATTTATTCGGCCGTAAATTCCGTAACTTTAATCAACTTTCTTACATCACGAAGGGCTCGGAGCAACTCGAAACTGATAAAAGGATTTAGTTGGAAACCTTTCGCATTCGTGATTTTATTTACGCACGGCGCGAAATTACAATTTCTAATCGGGAATAACTTTAAGGTCTGATATCGATATTAATTAACGTGTGCGTGAATGAGGAAGTTTGTCTCTAGTCGAACTTTGCTTGCCTTCGTTACGTGTAAAATTGAATACGTTGTGAATCCTCATTAATTTAAGATGGAGACCGTATCTTGACATGTTATTTTATTCATTACGGGAACGTCTCAGAACGAATGTTGTATACGTGTCGACTCGAGATTGTTATAAGGAACATAATTTTAAAGCTCTCAGCGAGATCATTAGTGAGAGAAATAAGAACAGGTGAAAGGATTCTATATAATATCGCTCGAATCCTAAGTGTGAATAAATGAATTCTATTATAAATAAATAAGGTATTCACCATAATTGGTAACTGCATCGAGCGAGACGGTAGTTAAATGTTTCAGTTATGAGTACGAAAAGTTATATTTGAATTGCAAAAAAGTTATATATTTATTTGTTTTTCATTATTTCGATTTTATAGATACCTACTGTAAACAATATTAAACTGCCACAATGAACGATACACACCAATTAATTATAAGATAATACAACACTTTGCACCATTCACAAAATGAAACCATTTAGTCTTTGAAAATGTATTCCAACAACACAAAAATTCGAGGCTTATTAAAAAATAAATGCAAACTCAGAAAGATGTTCGGATAAAGCGCGCTAATATGAAATCAGTGATGTAATAAGCCCGTGATTGGGATCGATAGGGCCGCTCGCCGGCGGGCCGCGGGACTTGTTGCTTCCGATCATTGGGAGAGGTGAAGACGGCGAGTGCCGCTTCATCTGTCAATCTGGGGACACTTGGGATATGTTGCAAGGATCTGACGGGGCTTTAGAATATATTTGAACGTTAGCGCCATTCTTTGCGGAAGCTCTGATGGCTTATTAAATATACAACATGTTAGTGTAAAGCTGTGTGTAAACGTGAAAAGTGATATAGATAACGCAGCCAATTACGCACACATGTATAAATAATTAGTAACTAATCATTAAAGGTAGACAGTCTGACTTATTCATCTTATTCTAGTATTAGTAAATAGTCGATTGCATTTTGACTTTTCAGCATTTCATCGCGTGCTAAGCTTAACAACCAGCCATCGTAAATAATAACTTAAAAGCGTATGCAGTCGCTAACAAGTCGCAAATCGCAAAGATTTAACAAGTTACGCTAGTTACCTCAACTAGGCATAAGTAGAGGTGTTATCGGATGTCGTTATAATCACAATGCATGTTGGGAGGTATCGAGTTCGCACGTCGTTAGCGACACTCGTTAGGCGGCGCGTGGCGTGGACAAGCCAAGAATCTCTAATGACGCGCGCCTTGCGACGTGATTGATACGCTCGCGGGATGCGCGGGAGCAGCTTTGCTTTATCCGTGCTTCCGTGAGCACATTCGTAGGTATATTGTAGAATGTATGAATGATTTAGCTCTGTCACTAATATTTGTGTATTGTGTTATGTATGTTTGCGCTCATATATGGAAACATTATTTGCAAATGACGTCCTCCTATACTTCCTATACTTTGGTGTATTCGTGCGAAGATGAGTGGAAATTAATTCGGATTCACAACGTTTCATATTTAATTAATTATTTATACTGTATTATAGATAATACTTTTGAAAATAATAATAACTAAATATATATAAAGATGAATTATAAACACTATTCACTATTCGTATATAAATTGAAAATCGCTTCGCTTATGAATGTGAACGCAAGAAAGGCCGTCTGCAAATCTTATACTGTTGACAAATGACTTAATTTATGCTATAACTAACATGCATAGGACATTATTAAGACGGTTTGTGTAATAAAATTAACTATTTTTCTTATGTTTTTGTAACTACAAAGTTCAAACATATAAGAACATTCATTTATTTATTTTCATTTATATATTATTTCATGCATACATAGAAATTACAAAAAACACAGGACATCATGCAAAAGGCGGCTCTATTGCTGAATAGCAATTTCTCCCAAATATCTAGTGCCAAGCAGAAAGTGATACAATTACAAATTTACTTATTTAGTTGGGAACATAATTTGTATAATGGGTAATTTTCCGACATAAAACCACTTACAAAAATATTTTTCATTTCATGTTAAGCAAAAATATCTCGCCAGTGGTTTATTTAATAGCAATTATTTTCTATATATTTAATCATTTATGTTAAAGTTGCATAAATTCAAGTGCGCAGAGGTGCATTTCCGAAAAATACAAAAACGGAAAAATTATAATGACGTCAACATACTAACGGGTGGCTGTGAAACAATCTAGTATTCAAATTGACATAGCTAGTAAAACAACAGAGCCTCCGGACTAAGTTCCATAAACTCGTTCCCAACTCCCCTACACACTCTATCGGCGATTTTTAATTAAGTCCCTTGCGAGCGTCGAGCAAAGTAACACCATCAATTCATTATCCTAAACTCCGGCCCGATTGTTCCTCGCTCGCTACTTACGCAAACTTTCATTTTAATCAAGCGTTTAATTAAAAATTATCCGAGAAAAACAAAATAAGCCCGTTAGGGCGGTCTGAAACTAATTAAGGCATGCGATGAGCCGGCCGACAACGGGCCGTGAGGTGAGCGTTCTTTAATTAAACGCCTTGTTCCACTCCAGTGGTCGCTTAGCGAAACTATTAGTGAGGCGTGGAAAAAGCTCACAAGTGTTAGGGCGGGCTCCGCTGATTGCGGTTCCCTGGCCAGCGTGTACTCATTGTTTGTCGTTGAGCATCGTTTACAGCTCGCTTGCATTCCGTTCCCACTTTGTAGGAAGATGTTTTGAGCGATTGTTAACTTGGGGGATGAACAAACCGATCATTCGTAAAGCTAATGTTGTCATATCGCGTTGTATTGTATATAATCGTATGCGTGTTATCCTGATCATGGTTTGTGAAGTCCATAAAATGATCTACGATTTAACATCTCATCTTTCTCCATAGTGTATCTTTTATATTTATGACATTAAAGAATTGCAAACGTACAAGTAGTATATATATATAGACCTATATATTGGACCAGCAGCATGACAGCCATACCTAAATAGCTATAACGGGGGTTGGTTCAAACTTTTCTAATTATTGTTAATGAAGCAATTAACTTGCGCTAAAATTGATTGTACTAATATTCCTTAAGATTTTAGACTTTATTAATAACCTTCAATTAATCAATCTTATAGATTAGTTATAGCCCGTATTGTTTAGCGAACCCGTTATTCCTACCGTTATCTATTATCATTTTATCGTAGGTATTATCAATTAAATCTATCTCCAAAACTTATCACTTCTAAAGGAATAGTTTTCCCATAAATAACCTGATATTCATTGCAAGCACAATAAATCTGAAAAGCACTTATTTAGCTCAAATTGAGCCATTATCCTTATTTGCGCACTTAACAATAGCGTACTGCACATAAAACACTAATTATTACAGTCACAATTAATTATAATAATAGGCATCGGTCAAACCCATCAAAATTAATTGGCCGCGAGCTCGCGTATTAATTACACCAATTATCTGTAACACTCATAAATAATAATAAATTATTACACGTAACATTTGTCAAAAGCCGCGCTCATACGATGAGCTAATCGACTATCACCGCTAATTGCCCC
>NC_052102.1:8031599-8064004 GCF_012273895.1 Zerene cesonia | reverse complement strand
CCCCTCCCCCTACACACATATCCCCCACCCCCGGCTGCCCCATTCTCTGCGTGCATAGGATCGTCTCGTCTACGATATTAATTAATTGGAAAACTTAATAATCTATTATCACGTTTAGTGACGTATTAAAACTCATACTGTGTGTTCGCTGCAGCTTTTAATTAAGTATTTTATATCATGTAATTACTGCTGATCACAATGTGATTATTTTATCTAAATTCTCCAGAGCAGATTTTCTTTTCTGATAATATATTTCAATATTCATATTTTGTTTGCTTTTGCTATTCTGAATATGAAAGATGATCTCTTGAAATGTGTCGTGCGCTAGATTTGCAAACTGCAAGACTCCAATTAAGAAGCCGAAGTCAATTTACGTAACAAAGACTTTGGTACAAGCGACATGATTGAGGCATCTCCTGAATTTCTCTCCTCTTGAAACATGAGTATGTCAACTCGGCGACGACGCTACATGACCGTCTACACTTACAACGTTCAATTGATTGCTACAAAATAACATGTTCTCTGCGTATATCAGTTCCCTAGTTTTTGTCTGCCTCTAGCATTGTATTTGATGCCCCGTGGTCGATATCTTCATTCTGCGAGCATTGTCTCTAAATAATAGAAAATACAGTAAAATTCTATTAAAGCCTAGGGATGGATCCTAGGCTTTAATAAGATTTTACTGTTAATTTCATTAAAATGTTGTACGCATTAATAGGCTTTTATGAGGCTGAAATTTTAATACAAATGAATTGCATAATTCGATTTGGGTGCACTATGCCAGTCTTTGGAGGGCGCGCTTCATGTCGCACGCAGAAGCCACGCTAAATTCATCCTGACAAATGCTCCATTACTGTCCGCTTTTAATACGTACTGCATTATCTGATCCCATAAATGAAAGGTAATTTAATTTCATACAGACGTACAATAACTACAACAACAACTAGCTTGTTTTTCGCCAAAAATTTATATGTATGACTAATATACTCGTATTTAAAAACTGAACACTTCAGTGTATTTTAATACGTATATATTACGTTTCCTGTTTGATTTCATATAGGGATTTTAAACTGTTTTACATAATATATAAATTATTGCATTATAATTACCATGTCGTTGTCGTTAAGGCAATAATTGATTAAATGAATCATTTCCTCTATTACGGTAGGCAACCGTTATGTTATAAAGCGAGGTCGCCGAGTTCGTTTAGGTTAAGGGAAACATTGATAATTAGTGCTTGTTACACGATATTACTGTATTAAATTATGCATGATACTAATTAGCAATATTTAATTACTTAGTTATAAGTTATACTTAAAGTACAGTACAAAGCAATTTTGTTAGGCTATTCTTACTGAATTAAAATGAAGCGCCAATAGTGTACCCTAACGATATAACTCACTTAACTTCAAAGGTCGCTTGTAGTCTAGTGCAGTGGGGTTCCGATCTGTACAAGTGGTCATCGATAATCAATTTACACATAGATCATACAGCCACGTCCATGTTTAGACTTTGTGGCGGCGCTGCGACGGATATACAAAGAGACAAACGAAATTAATTGGTCATGTTGGCGTAATCCAATCCTCTCCAAATACGCCTCGACTGGACAGGGCAAGAAACTTTGTGAAAACTTGCCGGTAAATTGATTTTGTGTATCGTTCGATGCACTGTAGCACTGTAGCTCGCACACATTTGTTGGAGACTTGTCGACAGTGCAGTTATAATAAGAACGATACTTTTTCTTTTTTCAGAATCTAACCAGAATCTTAAGCAGCGCTCTCCACACAATATCGGTGTATAAACCTTTGGCATCTTGATGAGAGTTTGTCGACATCAATTTACGTACAATGTCAATTTGCACAAGAGGAACGTTCAGAGCTGGGACACAGTGCCTCATTAGAGGCGAGCGGTTGCAATTAAAGCGTGCGTCTTTTGCGTTAACGAGCGACCAAAATTGGAAGCTCGGACAAGAGCTTAATAAAATATATTTGGACGTCGTAATAAATATTTAGCACGATAATATCGTGTAATACGTTGGAACAATGTTGGCGGTTGTTTATATTTGATTGATGGTCCATTTAACAGCCTGTATACTGATTATCTGATGATAAGGCCTCCCTGATTGGCTCGTTAATGTCGAGACTATTTGATATTTATACTCGTTACTTGAAAAATCGTTTTCTTTATTTATTTAAGAGAAGGAAGTAAATCAAGTAGGGATTATTTTGGATGCCGAGTTATTTATTAAGCTGCTAATAGTTAATAACTTTTACGGTTAAAAATATGATATGATTATTATCATTATATTTGTTCATTAGTGACTAATTAATTCTATTTAACATATAAATTGTTAAAATAATGAATGAGTTATAATAGTAATATCTTTGTTCAATTAGCGCTTGACAGCGTGAGATAATATACCTACCTTTATTCCTTCTAGGTCACCAATTTCCACACCACATAAACCCGATAGGAACACACACTCACAATATCAATAAGCAAATCGCAAAGTTATAAGTTGCAAATGTGGCGAGTTAACAATGAAAGTGTGAGGGAGTAAGAAGTTGGTTTTAGAGGCGGCTCGTTAGCGGCGGCCTGATTGCCGATTGAGCAGCAATTGCCTTGATTGACGGAGCCTAACGAACCTGCTTCAAGGGCCTGGACGTGCTTGCGGGAGATCTTTCGCTGGGAGATTTTTACTTCATAAGGCAAGTTTAGCGGAATTGTTGGTATTATCAAGGTGTGCGTTGATGTGTTGGTGGACGAATGTATGCTGCGGATTAGTTTATTGTTTTTTATTTGCTTTATATCGATGTATGGTTTAAGCAAGTCATTACGCACTATCATATATGTTTTGTGTTTTAATTATGCATGAAGTGATAAGGAAAATGACTAAAATTACCAAAATGTGATGTAATAGCGTAGCTATGTAAATGTATTAAAATGGAAAATTGATCATATATCGATTAAAATATTTCAGACATTGCAAACTTAATCGGCTTTGGTCAGTGTTGTATGCTTTCTGTTTCGATAACAAAAGCTCACATTGCATTTTTGAGAGTTTTATTAAGCACAATTCGTAAATGGTCTCTTGATGAAGTGCTACGAATAGCGTTAAATAAACAAAAAAAGTGAGATGCTGTTTTCAAATGCTAATTCGAAAACATGCCGCTGAATATTTCGAGTTTCAGTCTCACTGAGGGGAGTTTTCTGATTGCTTAAAACTTCAGGAGAATAATTTAGTTCGATGGACGCGAGCGAATCACAATGGACACTAGGTTCATGGTGTAAGCGTGTCATTTTTGGAATTTGAGGATGATCCGACTATTATGGAGTGATAATATAATGAATAATAAGATTTGGAAGTATAAAATTTATGACCATAATTATTTATCTATAACGTATAATGCTCAATATTTTTTCACTATTTAAAATAGAAAGGACGTAATATAAATGATGTGATGTTTGTAGCGCCATTAAGGGCAATCAAATAATCCAACCGTTATTAGGATATTGAGATGAGAAGCACTACAGAATACCTTGGCTCATATACGACGCTTTATTAATATTCCTAATGGCACTTTGGAGATGGGGATTAATCATATCTGAAATATTTACAAAACAATTATCCACCAGCATGCGTACAGTAATCAACCACGGAACATCATCAGCGTTTACTCACAATCCATCATGCCGGGACAAAGGGGGACGAGCGCGGCATTTGTTTGCGTGAGAACGTTAATTTCGTTAAGGAGTCTCAATCAGGAAAGACGTGTAGTCGCCGCGGGAGCGATTCGAGCGAATTACCTTACCTGGAGGCGCGGGGGCCGACTCGTTAGTTGTTGTTTGCCGAGTGACGCGGGTCAATCAGCAGAGACATGCACGGAACCGCACTTCTTCATCCCCCTCCCCCCCTTCCCGCTCGTTAGGCCGCGCCGTCTCTGTCAACTGTGAGACGAGCTTTATCGAATCTACGACGCACGAGCGTCGCGGTTGGCCCACTCTTCTCTCCTAGTTAGGTTCACAACCACCGGTAAACAAGGGAAATCAGTGTAAAATGAATTTGTATTTCCTTTTGAATTCCGGCGCATGGATTAACTCGGTTATGTTGCGTGAAGTGGATAATGTGAGAACAATTATAGAACGCTGCAGAGAAAGGTGGACTCGGCTAATTGGGTCGGATTCCTTGCGTATAACTAATTAGCGCGGAGGTGTCTTGCAGCTGCGGTCCACGTGCGAGCCCCACCGGCGCCTACAGCCGTACGATACCAATTACTGCACGGTTTTTATAACATTTTTCACATCATTCTAGTTAAAAATACTTTAATTAAAGTTAAAGTGTTTGTCGAACTTTTATACTCACAATATCTTTAGAGTTTCATGTTGAGCAAACAACTTCTTTAATTAATTGCTTCCCTACAATTTTTACAAAGGAATACTAAGTTTTTAATAGGAGTTATATTAATTTTATCTATTCTTAACTTTTCACGATTTAATTTAATTAAAACGGAACAAAAACTAAAAGAAATTTATTGAAAATTGTAATTAAATGTGCTTCATGTATCTGCTATCATCAATCTTAATCCCGCTTAGCTCATGTATATCTTTCACGTATCAATGACATTAAAAATGAAGTTTCTTTGTTTGAAAATTACAAACGCAACGTGATTTATAAATGAGAACAAACGCGGGAGGTACAACAACAGCAGTTAATTAGTGACGAAATAAACTAAAAACTTTGCTACCGTCGACCTAAATTAGCCCTTAACGTTTTTTAACGTCTCCAATTTAGTCGGCTTGAGAGATTCCGTCGATCGGCTGCTGTGTGCAAAACTGTACTTTTTGTCCCACACTCAGGTAGAAATACAACGGCTTAAAGCATTTTCATAACAATGCCCGCGGCTTTCTCGGTATTCTTTTTTTGGTTTTCAAAACGTTTGACAGACACGCTATTGTCATCGTTAGATGACGAACTAAAAACTAAACTTATTGACAATCGATGGGAAAGATCGGAGGCATCGGATGCCAGAATCGAATGTGGCACTAATTAAATTTTTCAAACATGGTAAAGGCACGCTATCCCTTAATCACTTGGAGTGGACTCAGTTTGAATTAATACAGTTTATGGAGTAATTGAGGCAAATTTATAATCTCATTACCGTCAACTGCTTTTATAGCATGCGATGATTACAATAATGTTAACATGTTTTATGCATTTCAATTTTTTGCTTGCAATTCATTCAGTAATATACGGTATAAGTATGGTGTTATTGCTGCTCTAGCTTCGTTTTATTGAGTTTATTTAAGTATTAATTCAGTTACAAGTTAATTTAGGTTAAATGTAAACACAACATTGAGTAATACAAACAAGTTTTTCTACGGGAATTAATTTTTATTACATTGGGTCACTGTTCATGTACCTAAAGGAGACTAAAAATAGATAAGCTTTATCTCATGCGCCAAAGTAATTATTTTTAAAAGTCATTTCGAAGCAATAAAACTTATCCAGTTAAATGGAACTCCATCTAATAAATAGAGCAGAAACCTAAAACTAAATCGTAAAGTGTATTTTTACATTGGTATCTGCAACAATTTATTCTGTGAAATCAGATAACTAGCTTCACTGAGAAGCCAATTATTTTGTTAAGTTTTCTTTTTCTTCTCTGCCGACGTATACGGAATAATAATCACTTTACACTGTTAGCATTGTATATCCTAATAGTTATTTTAAATTTACCGCATGTTTTATGGTCGGTTATACTAAAATTTCTGTACTAAATGTTACTCTAAGACCTGGAAATTAGGAATGCATTGTTAACTTCACAATCACCCCGGCAAGAAAGTGTATATATCATAACGAGATCATAATTTTACATTACTATATCGATGCTTGATGATAAATATGATTTAAACTCACCTCGTGTAGTCGCTTTTGCATAAAATCATTCCCGATTTGAAGTAGAACGATCTGCCCATGTCCGCGAGAGCCTGCGCGCAGCACGCGCACTTTAGACAGCCGTGGTGCCAGTATCTGTCGAGTGCGTGGAGAAGGAACCTTTCGACGATCTTGCCGCCGCAGCCGGCGCATTCTTTGAGAGCGGGGTTGTTGTTGTTGTGGGGGTAGTCGTGGCCGTTCGCGTAGGCCGCTTCGGGAGAGGGCGGGTGGGGCGAGCTTAGCTCCGCGTACCCGTGGTAGTGCGGGTT
Organism: Zerene cesonia; assembly: GCF_012273895.1. Lineage (NCBI taxonomy): Eukaryota > Metazoa > Arthropoda > Insecta > Lepidoptera > Pieridae > Zerene > Zerene cesonia. The sequence goes on along the minus strand of NC_052102.1, from coordinate 8,057,800 downwards.
CATGCTCAGTGCACTCGCAGCCAGCTTGACGGTTGGAGCGGGGACCGCTCGCACTGACCACCACAACTACACGCCCTGGAACAAATAAAACGCATAGTTAATAATATTCTTACACAGACAAACAGAATCTACAAACAACAGACATGTGACCATATATGTCGCCAGAGGATTTGCGTTTATGACTCGGTAAAATATGCACTTTATATGTCCTGGAATGTAATGTGGAGGTTAGATTATGCAAACTGCTCCATCTGTTTAAATTCTTGCATAGCAAATATCATAAAGACTTCATTTTCAAAATGGTTTTTACTCTAAACAATTTCTGTTTGACCTTCCGGGTCGGCGTCGCCATAGGCCTGCGGGCGGCCGCGTTTATAAAATTTTCCAATTAACAATTTGGTACAATTAGAAACGGGGAGGGGGTTGGCGCGGGACGGGGTGCGTCAACCCGATCCAATTAGCCAGCGGCCGGCGCAGCGGCGGGACGTCTCAACGCTGTCGCCATAAAACTTAATTAAACGTTTTAAAACAAGTATTCATTAAAGAATAATCAAGCTTATGTAGTCATAAATAACAGGATTGTCCCGCGCAGAACGGGTGCCGTAATTAAGACTGCACAGAGTTGATCAAACGCACTGATTTGAAACTACCCTTCATTAAGAGAACGCGAGGCGGGCGCGGGAGCTTCCGCTGCGGTGCAGAAACTAATTAAGAATAACGGACGCTTTAAAAGCGTAATTAATTTAGATTGTAATTCTATTTCTCCGGGAGTAAAGTAGACAATTATTTCAGTAGCCCTTTCTTTTGAAGCGATTTGCTTTGAATCTAATTTGGTTAATTTCTGTGTCCGACGTAATAAAAGGTTGTAGGTGCGGATTATGTTTTTGTAGGTTGACGTGTACGGAATAAAACATCGTGGGCAGACAAGCGTGCCGGGGTTCGTGAGCGATCTCGAGTCTCTAGCGTAGTGCACAGAGTCATTACTGGCTGTCGGGTATGTCTAATGAAGGTTATAAGGTATTGGTGGCGTGTAAAACATAACACGGTCGACTAGCGTGCGTACTAATGAGCGGCCGTCGCGTGCGCCTATCGAACTTCGTTAAATCGCACCCGCGGTACGCGCGCCTTCAGGGCTGTATGTCGCACTTCTATGTATCTCTCCAATTTTTGCTTAATTTTTATTTCACTAAATATTGTGTAATTGTGTATATGAAAAAAAATTCTCTAAAAATTTTCACCAGGCTGTATTATATTCACAAGTGAGCTTATGAAGGTTGTAAACAAGTCAAGTGTTTAGTTATGACAGCATAATTTTGTGAGGTTGACAACCCTTGATGCATACCGCGCCATTAGTGACTTGGTTTCGGTGATACTTTGAACATATGTTTTGTTGCCATTGTATTTGAGATTATGATTTAAGATCCATAATGTTAACTTGAACTATAAATTATATTTAACAACTAATGTATTTAGTGAAGAATTAATTCATGGGATGAAGGGATTCCTGTAGTTTTATTATATATGTAAAATAATATTAATTTAGAATTTATACCTAACAAATAATATTAATTATTATACATGAATTATTATGTATAAATAATTATATATATAATACGACCACATGATAATATGACTTTTACTCTATAATACATCTTGCATAATTTGTCTATTCAATAAAAAAAATAAAAAAAGAATTTTCACATTAAATGTAAAAGAAGACAAAATGACAGTTTTTTCGGAGCACGAAACAATTGTGTATAATTACACAAATTTATTTTATCGCTTCACCCGCCCCCAAAGCGAGGAAAAATGAAATGTATTCATAAATATCTTGAGTCTTATATCGCTTGCGTTACGCTAAGTTGTGCGTGTTTAGGCAGGGGGTGGCCTGGGAACCTGGGCAGGTGCCATTTTCATTATTCAAGCCCCATTGATTGGATACTTTGTTGGCGTTTAAAAATCTTATTAGCAACCGCCCGACAACAAAGAGGAACGAGCCTCCTCACAACCCTCTTATTTACCTGTTAAGTGATTTTTTTTTCAATTACAGCGATGAACTGCACATTCAAATGTTTGTCGGAACTGTAAGTCATCTTGTTAGACGTTTTATTAAGCTCCCGTTGGAAGTTTGCGTTCGTAAGGAATGACGCGATGACTGGCCAGTTTGCGAAATGAACTTCTCATCGCGTTAAAGAGGTTGAAAATCCCACTTTCCTAATGATAAGAAAGTTGATGTGTGCGCCTGTTATTGTACTGATAGATTAAGCAAAAGATTAGTTGAATTTTATCACAGATTATTAATTAAAATAAAAGTTTATCACGCATTATTAATGAGAATTAGATTAGATTTGAATTGAGAAAATAAAAGTTACCTCGAATTGGGTATGGGGTTATAATTTACAATACAAATTGTAATATTAATAGTATTTAATTAACTAAGTAGACTTTAATTATTTAATCTCGTGCATAAAAATTATATAAATTTAATAATGTAACGATAAACCAAATCAAAATAATGGTAATGTACATATTTCAAACGTGAACATTAAATTGCAATATGTTTTATTTGTTTACTTCTATCATTATTACGAAAGGAAAATCGTAGGTATATGTAAATAACATTACACCCGATACATTTTATGTTAGTTAGATTATTGAAATGATTCCGCAGTCTGAAATTAATTATACTTTTCTTACGAAGAGTGTATATTTTCATCTAATTTTTAACAAGAGGGCAGCAAATATCTAGTAGATATTTAATGTAAAAATAGTCTAGTTCAATCGGTCACCAGCTTTTACTCAGGGTTAAGAACAACAGCGGCGCGCGAATAACGTAATTAAGGAGAAACCGCCGGCGAAATTAAACTCGAAAACGGAATGAGAATGTGAGCCTAATTAGAGCTGGGGGCGGGGAAGACGTTGCATCGCCCCGTCTCATCCCCGCATAGGGTTACCAGCTACCGCGTAATATATATACACTGATAATTTCCCGAAAAACGTGCTTTTTTGGCGTTTCGAAACCATTATTGTGTGAAAAACGAATAGGCATCAAATTATCAACCCAAAATCATTGACAAAATTATTGTTCTGTGTTAAACAAGTAGACATGATTTCAGTATAAAGTATTCAATTTTAATTATGTTTCATAAAAGTTAATTATGTATCTTATCATGATTATTTATACGTTGACATATAAATTACAGTACTATATTCATGCGCACGAATGGTAACCCTATTCTTAAACGGGCCCGGACCACAGCGATCTTAGCTAAAATGTAGCAGTTATGGTGATATTAAAGATGATGCCACGTTATTGTCAACTTAATACGCGGTTATATTATATTAGCATATCGTGGACGTCCTTTTAGAGGACGGCGTAATTCTTATGTTTTGTCTACTACCCATCGTTATTTTAAATGTTATGTACTTGATTTTGAGATAAGGTCATATCAATATTTATTAGTATACTAGCTGCACCCGGCAAACGCTGTTCTGCCTTACTCTTATCATTTAGGGGTATGAAAAATTGATGTTGGCCGATTCTCATAGATACCGGATAAGCACAAAAAATGTCATCAAAATCGGTCAAGCCGTTTCGGAGGAGTATGGCAACGAAAACTGTGACACGAGAATTTTATTTATAAGTATATCTATTGTTACCATACCATTCACTTTGAGTATATTTCGTGTCTGAATAATAATTATTGTTTAAAGTCTATTGAACCCAATTGATATGTATCTTTATATTGCCGTTCATAGAAATTTAAATTTTAAAATTTGCTCGCTTATCTTTTTAATTGCTTATGAAATTATAAAAAGGGCATACAACATCGACGATCAAATTAAGAGACTACGCAGAACCAATAGAACTGTACTCCAATATAAAACCTATGCCATTAAGTCACAAGTCACTCGAATATATAAAATCGAGTACTCGCGTCAAACAACTCGAGCCGCACTACTGCAAGCATAACAATTCGTTTTCTCTCACATCCATACTAATTAAAAACTGCGGACAAATTGGAGCCCACTCCTCGCCCACGGGAGAATAAAATATCCATACCATCGAGGGCTGCGTCCGCTATTCAATAATTTTATCCAATCCAATGAGATTTTAACTCGTCTATGGTTGTCGCGGGTTATTAATTAGAGAACGTCATACGGTTTCGACGTGATACCATGTTTACATGTTGATTTTAAATGCTTAGCTGTTTGCTTTAGTCAAATTTTGGTTGTATGATGATTTAATTAAACAGGTTTGTCTTGTGATCTGTGGATGCCGCGAAAACATTTGATATTAGCGGCAATAAATAATTTCTTAGATTATTCAAAATTCTATGAAGATAGCGCGAAATATTATTTACGTAAGTATATATTTACATATCACATGTAGCGCTTCTTGGATATTCCGTCGTACGTGGGTTTTTTTTTAATTGCCTCGCGCTTAAAATTACTCGATAAAATATCTATTAATTAAAAACTCTATATGTAGTTTAAGGTTTATCGCAAAGACGTTGGATTTGCTAAACATGTACAGGGTTGAAAAATTTTGAAAGAATTATATCGTGATAAAGTTGTTTTAGCATTGCCTGTATATTTTAAAAATTGAAATATACAGGGCTTTAGGGCAAGCAAGCACAGAACATGCGGCAAATGTGTAATATTATTTGCATATAATGACCGCTAATGTCTCGGGCGCATTATTCATCGGACGTGACCTCAAAATGGCTCCAAGAACCGTTCGAATGTACCATTGCTTTATGCTCTTAAATTAATTTTTCTTTAGATTGATTGTAAGAATATTTTGATGGATTTGTTGAAAAGTCTTCATTGAATTGAGATTGTACGTTGTTGTGTGTGTGAAGTTGTACATATTTTAATTTAAAACAAAAGAATAAACAAGAAATTCATATGACATCTCGAATTTTTTTTTTAATTATTTATGATCATTCGAAATACGCGCGTCACCTTGGCCAAATAAGACTGTTTTAAAATATAGTGTCCGTATGTATGGTCGGCCTTAGTATGCCTATTTCCTTGTTCGTCTAGATCAGAACTATAAGACATAGATCTTATTAATTCTATACTCCTGCGTAATGTTACTTGATTAAACAAAAGTTTATAAACAAGAAGAAAGAAGTTGGGGTCATTTATTTAGAGGAGTTCGAATAACAATCTAAAAACATAACTCTGATGATGTAGTATTAAAACTTAATAGTATCACAACATTTTCTGATATTTCCAAAGCAGTAGAGTAAGTAATCACAGTTGTAGTTTATATCTGTCGTTCTACAGATAACGCATTCCTTTGATACCAAGCTGTGGTCACTTGAAAATAACAAATCATTGCGCCATTTTGTTTTTAAATGTGTAATAGATACGTGTTAGCTTGGCTCTGCTATCTACATGCGATTATAAAATAATGAGTAATGTATTCATTGTATTATGACATAAGGAAGTAACTGTATTTAGATGCTGTTATTTATTAGTATAAATATAAATTTGTATCTGCTAAATATACTTTAAAAGAATAGATATTAAGAAATTAAATTCAATTGATTTTTATACTTTTTATACTCCGCACACAAATGAGGTAATAAGGATTTAACACAGTCATAATAATAGCAGCAAATAAAATGTTCATTTTTTAAATTTGAATACAATTTTATAGTTGGCTGACTTACGTGTGATGCATGACAAGTGGGTCGTTGATCGCGGCTAATGGGCCAAAAATCATTGTCATCAAACAGGTATGTGACGAAATCAGGGTAATGACCATATAAGTATTATGCGAGACAACTTTCCTTGTACATATGAATTATTACAATGAATTCATTGTTTCTGCAAATTTTGATTTAATACATACCTTTTTTAATAATTTTAAAAGGCTATAAAAAGTTATGAATATACAACTTATATATAAAACAACTTTAGATGAAGTATCAAGATAAATTGACTTTAAGTTTATGATAAATTATACCATACCATATTAAATATACAAAAGATTCAACGTTAATGACTGGACATATTAAATTTTTAATATTATACCAAGGTCTCTTCGCGTAAACGCTTTTATAATTAATTATTTACCAAGCTCAAAATAAGGTTTCAACTTCCATATTTAGCCGTTGTGTATTATTGAGACAATGACATGCGAGAAAAAGAACCACAAGTTTATATTTGTTTTCAAATTATTCAGAATTTTGTTATTACCTGTGTAATAACTGAATAAGTGTTATTTCTACATTAAATAATGCACTTGAATTTTAATAATAATAAAAGTTTCTTTCCTAAGAGAGCGTTATCACGGCCTTCCTAAGTCTTGTTGTCATTGCTGATACGACGTCTGCGATAAGAATGCATTTATTGTTCAGACAGTCAATGCACTTTGCACAATCGCAAATCCATTAGCAAACAACAATACAAATAACTAATTAACCAGATTGTACTCGTTACTGTCAATATTTTTTTATTCCTTTAACTTTTCGCTACGTTTATTTTTAAATTAGTATTAATTTAATTAATTTACAAAATTGTAGGTGTAGGTGTAAATAATTAATAGGTTGTACAAACGAAAATACTGAAATACTAGTTATAATTATTACAATTTAAAGGATTAAAAATATAAAAGGGCGAGTTAAGAAAGATGCATTGCATTCAGCAGTGCTTATTAATATACCACATGAAAATACGAGAAGCTATGGCACTGTATTATGCATGATATTAAAATAGCTGGTGAAAATGAATTTCACAAAATAACAGTTAATTTAAGCGGTAAATAACATCCAACCGTTACTGCGCGTGCGATGTCAACCGCGACATTTGATATTATAACTGGATCGGAGCTTTTTTGAAACAAGCGTACTGTAAATGAGAAATAGAATTTAATTTAACGGGTCTCAACTGTAATAATACCGCGAATACTGAATGTATCTAAAACATCGCTTCAGACATATCAAATAAAACAATCGATGGAAAAAAACAATCTGTAAAATGATTTATGTGATTATAAAATATAACAAATCACATTCCTCTTGGCAATTTTGTCTCATAATTCTCCTTTTACATTGTAATTTATGGCGTACAGATTATTAATAATGGGCGATTAATTACGGGGCTTTGAAGATATCGTATTGCCTGAGGCTATTGAGAATATAAAAGGTTCAATTATAATAAATGTAGCTAATTTCAATCAAATAATACTACTAATTAGCTGACATCGGCGTTCTTTGAGTGTGGGTAACAAATGACTCAATTGACGTTGTTAATAGTCTGGCCTCCGTGGTCATTATAAGTCATTCGGGTTTAAGTCACGACACAAACCTCGAACAATTAAATTTAGATTTAAAAAGTAATGGTTTCCCATAGAAGAGTGTGAGCGACTTTTTATATTTTAATGAATTTATTTAGGTATTGTGTTCCAGTTATGATATCGTATCCCGACATTTAAATTGCGCAAAATAATTAACACAAAACTCCCTTTCACAAATATAAAACACATAAAAAAGGCAATCGGTAAATTCTCTCGCAATTAGTAACACAAATATGTATTTCAGAACGTTAATTGTAAACGCAAAGAACGCTCTAGTCGAAATTGATCATGAAATAAAAGAAAGTCAATAGGTACGGCTATTTAACAATTTCTAATAGAAATCGTTCTTATTACCATTCATTATGAATATAATTTACCGCAGTTGAACATCGTTAGCCGAAGTGGCATTAACTTATTGCTAACGTTACTAACCCAGTTGGAACTATACTTTATGGTAATGCCGCATGCAATACTTTTTAATCGAGTCTTTATCATTGTAAAATAAAAGTTACTAAAGTGTAAAAATTATAAAAAGTTAAAATTGCGTTGGTCTATTTTTAACAAAAAGAAAAAGTTCTTTAGCGGGTAGTTTAGGATTACAAAGCATCAAGTTTCTTTAATTAAAAATTAAAAACCTTCAAAACCTCATTATTGCACGGTGAATTTTGTCATATTTAATACTGACGTTTAATCGTATCTATGAGTTAGTGGCCTGTGTGTTATTCTTTCTAGTGTATTAAAAATGCGAAACCAACTCTGACCGTCTGTTCTTGACGCCCAAACAATTCAAATGTTACCCGGCTACTCGCTGAATTGGGTGAAAGATATTATTTATTATTAGCTTAATTAAGAAGTCACTAGGCATATGGTTGTGTGTTTTTCATAGGCTAAATACATGCATTCAAAAAATTTATTATGAAGGCCATAAATAACATTCATTTAACAGCCTGTTCTAATAACTAAACTAATCTCAACTAACAGTCACATTATCTTCGCTCAAAAAAGTATATTATTTATTCGTATAATGATTACTTCTGAGAAAATTTAATTGTGTATATACTATATATCTATACCTTCTGCAGTCCCACGCAAACAATCAAAACAGAATTAATCGAAGCTGCCTCATTAGCTGAAGCCGGGGGCATTTATGTCATTCTATCCAAACGCTTTGTTTTAACTAATTAGACTTCAACTTCTGTTTTGCTTATATTTACAACACTAATTAAGCATTCTGCCATCATATTTGCTACACGTGTAAACAAAGTTCATGTCTCCTTTGCGGTCCTTTGAAACTCTTGTTATATTTCTTTGATATTTCAGATCATTATGCTATCGTTACTTCGAGGTATTGTATAGAAAAAGGACACCTTATTCTATGAAATTTTAATTACTTACATGTTTTTATGGAAATGATCATCCACAACTCAACACAATTTCGAATATTTTTCTTGTGGTAATAATATGTTTCAAGGTTTTTCATGCGGATATAATATCTCAATTTTATTATGCAGTTGTACAAACAATATTGTTTTTAATCCATGCCAATTGTCTCAAATTAAGTCAGACACGTCAGCTTTGAAAACACATAATATTTAAGGTTTAACAAACTTCAATTATATTTCATTAAGATTTATAACCGAATAACACAATAAAACACAGAGTTACACCAAAACTGATGCGTGCCATAAAGTGCTCATAAAAAATAAATCAGTTCTAGTTTATGGACAAATGCAAGAATGACGGATATTTTTTGTTCTTGGTATGAGCAGTGACATTGATGGACAGCGCGGCCAGGCACTGGTGGGTGGTCTAACCGGAATATTAACTGCTTCTAATTTACCAGCCTTTTCTCTCTCAATCGTAACTGAAAATCCGTTTGAACTGTCAGATTGGCCGTACGAGATTGGCAGGTTACTTTTTGTTTTTGCTCCTAATCTAACAAATGGGTTATTTCGATTATGGTTTGTCTTCGATATGACAGGAATAGTACGGGAAAGATGTTCTAAAATATTTCGCCTTTCGCCCGGTTTGGGCTGCGGTAGGTACTTAAAATGTACGGCATAGTCGAAATATTCAAATGATCACTTTAGTCAAAAATTAAATTATTAACTACTTTTGTGCATATTAATACGGTCTTTATAACATCCACATTCAAATGCGAAGTTAAAAATAACAAAAGATATGCAAAATCTGTTCAACATATTCCTTTAAATGTATTCTAATATAAAGGGATTTCAAATCACTGAATAACGTACAATACTAAAGACATAGCAAACTAAAATATACCGACAATAGAAAACATAATATAAAATATAGAAATCTAACGAACAAAACGTACTGCGGGCATTGTCCATCACGCTTCGTCGCCTCTGACGTATGGATTAAAACATGTATAAAGCATTACAGTATAAGTGATAGCGTTACCAGATACAATTGACAGGACGTCGCCAGGTGGCCCCCAACATTTTTACGGCAACCAGATTTAGCGGCCTCATTAAATTCATACACTAATGTGTTATTTATGTCGTGAACATAATCGAAATCGATGCCAAGCTTTTATTAATGGTTATCATTTGTAATTCTATTTTAATTATCTTTACGCACACACGAGATAAATTTAATTGAAAGATTAACCGGGCTAGAAATTTGTTGTAAGTTAGGTCATAGCATACGAAAATTAATCGATATGAAAATGAATATGAAAGATCTAGACATACCTGTTATTAATAATGCTTTCACTGAAGCACTAAATCAAGACAGATATTCGACGCATTTATTAACATTGACAGTGAAATACTCCGGCCAAGATACGGCACTTCAAGTAAATAGGACATAAATTTAAAAGTTGTAATGAAGCGTTATTGGTATGATAATAAAGCTAAATTGATTAGCGGTGGTCCCGCGCAGGTAGGCCGCATTCCTGACCCTGCCCGTCCCGCTGCATGTTTGTCATAATGCTAACAGTCGGTATTAATAAAAAGTATCATACAATTCACCTTGACAACAGACGGCTAGAAATTCTTTCTCTGAGAGAAGAGGTTCACTCAATATTTCGATTCTTAAAATAATTGCATACACCGCATAATGGAGGTAATGTGCATTTAGTTTAAGCTTGCAGTTCATGTTGTGTTCTCTTTTCGAATTTCATAGAATTATTAAAAACGGTTTTAATTTATTAGCATTTTGCCTTTAATTTATCCACTGAGTATATAATTTACAGAATTGTTAAAGTCCATACATTAGAATTCGTTTGAAAGAGGACATTGTTATAAATATTGCATCTAGTTTTTGGGCAAACGCAAAACAGTTTGGCCTTCACGTCACTTTTACATTTTAGCAGAAGCTCTAATTACTATTTTTAAATTATGACATGTAAATCATAGGAAATAGGCGCAGGCGCATGCTATGAAAATGAGCGTAAAATTAATATTAGGTCAAGGATGCCATCAAATAGCACTTGGCTTCGAACCAGTGTGTATATAATGACACTGAGAAAATATTCATTTAACGCAAGTATCGAATAGATAATGTAGTTTTTAATTATATCACAGACCCTCATAGACTTGAACTTAATGTTGCCTTTCAAACGTAATGCTCCAGAATTTATGTTTTACTCTGAATGACAACAATGACAACAATATGACATATTTTTGATTTTACATATAATTTTTTGGTCAAATTTTATTTAATTAGTACTGATCACAATCCTTTCTTAATCTTCTAAAATAAATGGGGATTTCTTCATGTTTCTGCTACTATTTTGAAGGTATTATATGCAAAGTATATTTTGCTCACGACATAAAGGAATACGTTACGTAAAAAAATGTGGATATAGCATGATAAATAATTAATAAAAACTAATTTTAAATGAAAGCGTTTTAATTGTATAACCCTCTCACATCATGCCCTTTATTAATAATTTGTCAGCCCCTCGTTTCAACCCCATTTTCATTACAACTAATTACATTTTCTATATTCTACTATTGTATGTATGTAATGTAAATGTTAGGTTATCAATGAGTTATCAACTATTCATATCAATTGGAAATGGCAGTTTCATATTTTAATTTTTATAAACTTTTCAATTATCCAAATTTGTGTACTAATCATCAGTTGCTTTCTACATATACTTTATCTTTAAAATATTAGCCCTAAAATCATCGAAATAAATGACCTAATTAAAAACATGTAAAATTATTTCCACAACGTCCTTGCGTATACAATTTTAGTGGAGATTATTTTATTGACTGACCGGCTGCGTAGGCGCACGTCGGTATCCCTACAAGCCGTAAATATATTACGAGCAGTCATAAAAATACATCTAACATATTTCCAACACTTTGATTTGACCTGTTTACGCAGATCAAAGCGGATAAATAAAGATTATCAAATCCGCCGTCATAACTGCAAGAGAATTTTTGTATTGGTGAGATTTGTGCGCCACTTGCTTATTGAAGCTCGGCATCTATACGCTAATTAAATACGATAGTGTGTCGATGGGTAAAACTGGGTCCAATTTATTTATATCGCAGATATTTTGAATTTCATAAACTAATAATATAATGTGATTTGACTTTTTGCTTTCGCGTGATTTTCGCGGTGTGGAATGACTTACGAGCAAGCCGTACATCATACAGGAATGTACAATGAAGTCTTTCCAATATATCTAAGCAATATTTTGTAGAACATCTACAAATAAATAATTATCAACTCTTCGCTTCACAAGAGTTAAAGTAGGATTAATCAAAAGATCGAAGTCACGTATGCGGCGCGGAGTCATCGCCTCAAGTCTCAATGAACTATCTTCGATGGCGCACTCATTGAATAAGATTGGTCGCGCACTGATTACCACCTGGCCACTTCAAATCTTATCTACCACAGTACGACTCGGGACCATCTACAACCACCCGATCTGTCGCACGCCTCACAAAAAGTGCCCACAGCTCGTTTCGACCGAATTTCCTCTTTCCATTCACACCTTTTTATGAGTCTTTTTTCATGAATGAAGTCGTGTTCGGGATAATTATTGAATTTCGCCGATTCGTTACGAATATCGATGAGCCGGAAGCCTATTGGCGCGGGTGATTGCATCGAGTGAACAAATTCCGAAGATCAGAAAGTAATTTTATGGTTTTTAGAGACAATTTCTGTTTTATCTCTTACTTGTGTTGATTAATTTTTTCTTGCATAAATTATTTTTGAATCACACAATGAAATTAAAACAAGAATTTTACATATTTACGCACTTGAGAATATTCACTCCAACAGTTTGCTAGTGCCAATCACAATTTACATTTAACATTAGAAACTTTGATATTAAATATTTAAGTAACATAATCATTTCTCGAGAATGCGAACTTGATCTAGATATTAACGGCTACAATGTAGACTCTAATTAGTTCTCAATAACTGTAAAATGTATTGTATAAAATATTTTGTACAACAAACAGTTCGCAGCCGTCGGGTAGATATTAGAGCGGTATTATAAAACGAATCAGTGGTAATAACGCAGGGGATCTAATTAAATTGCCGCCGATAATAATGGCACTCGGCTTCCCCTAGCAGACCCCTCGACATTTATTATTCCTGCAACAGTTCCCCGGAACCGCGTGCTCCAGTTTGTTCAACATGGAAATGAAGAATTGTATGTGCAAGTAATGACTTTCATTGAAATCTTACCGTTTGTCTGATGAAGTTATCATCCTTTAATTGCTCTCCATTGAAGCTCGGCTCGTCAACATATTTAGTGTGCTATTTATTGTTGGTGATTATTATCTTAGATAAAACATTGTAATCATTATTAATTGCGTAAAATGCAATCGTATTCTCATTAATTAAGATAAGATTTTTTTTTTAATTTTCGACGGCAAGGTCGCTGTAAAAACTAGATTATACAATTGCGTAAGCTGACGAGGGATATATGTCAAGCGTTTGATTCCAGTATTGTATTTACCCCCGATTTCGCACGTCCTGCACCGAACTGTCGAATGCAATCTACGGTAATTCATACGCACACCTTTATATTGTTATATCTCCATTTCATTGCTCGCTTGGGACTACATCTGCTCCACCCCACCCTTCCCCCTACGTCCATTAGTGTTTTGTGAATGATTTAAAAGCTCTTTCGGATAACTACTCTGTAAGTGAGTAATTTAAGACTTGCTTCCCATTTTATCAGTGCTCCCTAATTTTGAGTGCGCATTAAAACATTATATGACGAGAATATAGCTGATGTTGGCGTCGGGAATGATTCGAAGTGCTTTTAAATATTTAATCTAAAAACATCCGTGGAATAAAACACGACTGTGAAACGATGCACTGCATTAAATCAGCATAAAAGTAAATGTTTTCATTACATTACCTTCAGCTATAAAGGGCAATAAATTATGAAAATCTCAATGCCGATATGAACAGCATTTAGCCGGAGTGCTTTGTGAAGCCCTTCTAATTAAGTAAAGGTTAGATTAGATTCATAAGAGTAATATGTAAAGAGCGAAATCCAATTAATCAAAGCTCTGTATTTACAAAATGAATGAAAAGAATATTTATAAAGTATAACATAGGAAGTTCACGGAACTTTTTATACAAATGTAAATAGGGATGATAATTATAATCATTTAAACTAAATAGGCTTGAAGCGCCAGGGAAAGTTCCATTCTCGGTCTTAAAAGAAATGACAGCGCGAAGTACCTACAAGTACCAATAGCTACTTAGTAGGTTGTTTAGGTAACTACACGTTTCGACAACTTGTTTCACAATACGGTCACCGGTACTTTAATGCTTTGCTGGTGAATATTACTTGTACGTTATTGCAATCATAACATGTATGTATTTGTTGGATATCATTTGAAATACCTTTAGGTATATATATATTTTTTTCGGTACATGGGAGACTTGAATGATCTTTGCGTAAATCATTTCAGCGTATAGCATCTCAAATTATATCAATTTTGTAAATCAAATTTCATTCGCATACATCATAGAAATATTATTGGATAAATATCGAACTCGAATCCATTTCATAAAGCCGGTGCTACGCGCAATAATTTATAGGCCTGTAAAAATGTCTGACAAAAGGAATAACCCCCACCTACCAATGGGAAACGGAAGAAAATCCGTCATCTCCCACTCGTAAATAATACGCGTCGGTACATGCAAATGAGTGTTATGTTAATTTATCGGTGGGATGGGGCGGTAATGATAAGATAAGGCTTTTGTTGCGGCAGGAGATACGGCTCGTGGGCTGCGCCGCGCCGCGACGTTGTTTCGAACTGCCTGGATGTTTACCAGCTAGAAGAATTCAAATTTTGACAATAGACCGTATATGTAAAATATAATTTATCAGCGCTTAGAAACAGGTTCAATTATTGTGAAGTAATAATATGCGATCGAAATTGCAAATTATACGTACATGATATTAAGTAACACAAATTTTGTCTTGAGTTTTCACTACTTTGATTAATGCGTCGAATATAGGTACAAGTACAAATCGTTTTAATTAGAATTTACAGCAATGATCCTAGGTATTATACACCACGTGTTTCGGATATCACACGCAACACGAGCATTAAACTACAAATAAATGAGTCATAAAAGGGCAATCATATATTGTCTACTACAATCGTATCAAATAATCGACAATAGATTTTCCATCGAGATATCGCTTCCTAGGGCGCTAATAGCCCAACAATTCTCGAGATAAACTTCGCAGAATCGATTGTCGCTAAACGATAGCTGTCATCGTGTATCGACAATAGAGTAGATTGGGGTAAATTGCCAGATAAAAATAATTTATCTGTGTTTGTGTAGTTAACGAGCAACGCAGCGGGATTCCCTCACCCCACACTTCCCCTATAGACTATACGACGCCGTAACTATTATTATTTTAATCAATTCTATAAGACAAATCTGTATTCACATGTGCACTTTCATAAATAAAGAATATCGGTTTTAAATTGCGCATACGCAATGAGGCTTTGTCTTAAGTTGAGGTGAGTAACAAAGAAATGTCAAGTATGCAAATGTTCGAGGACATAATAGTTCGGCTTTACTACTGAATATGTGAGAACGGGGACACAAAATTGTGTATTCTCTTTCATATGGAAGCACGTTTGAATTGGATATTTCTCTTACATTTTAGTATATGCCAATCATATAACCATGTCACCAATGTATTTGATAACACAGGATTTTCACATTTACAAATTATATAAATTAAGCAAACAAAAATGAGTCATAGAATCATACTCATAAGGCACATGAGTTACAAATACATTAGCAAGTAACCATAATAATATTTGTGCAATTAATTTATAACCAATTTGAACGATTCACACAAACCTTCGTTAATTATTATGATACACGCAAAGGAGTTCGTTAAAAGGATTCAATAAAACTTCAAAGCTTTTATTAGATAATCTTTATTTAATGAAGTCATTATGTAAATAAATTTTGCCTGATAAATAATAGAAGTAGGTTCTGTATTACGTACTTTTTCAATAATTTCAATCAAAATAGTTTATTTGCAATACATAAAATAGATAATTTCAAGTATTGTAAATATAGTAACAATTTCAGAAAAGGAAAATCGCAAATCAAATATCCACACAAACATTTGTTCGCAATTCGTAACAAGTTCGCAGTAAAAAGATGCGTAATTGATTACATTGACACTCGCTCATTTGGCTGATTGTATGGGACTCCAAATTGCGTATTTAACACACGGGAAGGACCCTCGTGAACGTTGCCAATTTAGACGGCACCCCACACTCTCGGGCGCACCACTTATTGAACTTATATTTAAATAACTTTTAAATTTCTCATACCTACCATGTACGAATGGTAACGTTGCCTATTTAGTAATTAAAATCACTTTATTAAATGACCAAATGGATTGTTGTAGCAGTGGTGGCTCAGTGGTGTCCTCACCACGTCCTCGGACTTCAAAATCGATAAGTCGGGGTTCGAGACCAGGCGAGCGTGCGGAAATAAACTGCTTTTTCAATTTATCTGCACATGTGAATATCATCACTATTGCTCGATTCGGTGAAGGAAAACATCGTGAGGAAACTGGCATGTTCGAGAATTAAAAGTTCGAGATGTGACATCTGCCAACCCGCATTTGGCCTACGTGATGGGTTATGGCCTGAACCCTCATAGGAGGCCTCTGCGTTTCAGCAGTGGGAAAATATATGGGCTGATGATGATGAATCAGGTTGATAATGTCCAAATTAAACCACGACACAATATAATACTAGCTAACTGAATTTTCTGGCATTTAAAGTTTTGGTCGTATTTTTTAAATGACAATCCAGAAATAATAAAAGTTGATTTTACTTAATATGTCTAGGCCGTTGTTATGAATAATTAATATCGTTCAGCAAATTGGCAAAATTTTCAATATATTTGAGAAGTTTGAATACAAAGCCACACGAAAGACCGTTTTGTCGTATGTATTATTAGTTTGTAAATATTACGCAAGTATAAAAATAGAAATTGTACGATTTTTTATGATAATGGACGTAATGGATGTGTCGGGTTTATTAATAAACAATATTGGTTTTACGTATGTTTATAAAAGTTATGTATAGTATATAAATGATTACACAGTTTTGAAACTTCAAAAAAGCGCAATAATTTAAAAATAATACTTAAAAGTGGTGATATTATATCAGTGTTGTTTTGATTTTATTAAATTTTTCGCGGTCGAATTTTTTATATAATATAATACTAAATTCTATACATTTTTATGAAGCTCGAGTCCGCTTCGTCATTTGCGTGTTACCAGAATAAAAATCCCAACTACGAATGTATACTAGAAATAATCCGATCAGCTGTTTTGAGTGAATGAGCAATAAACATTCAATTTCAGCGTTTATAATATAAATAAATGAGGTTAAATTCAAAATAATTTGAAAGGCAATACAACGGAATATTTTAAAAAAATATTTGGAATGTTATAAATCGTTAGTAAATGTTAAGTTGCGAAGTATAATAGGTCAATTGCTATATTATCGTCGTGCAAATATCCCGCCCTGAACAGATTAGATAAACTACACAAGACATCAAACTTTGTGGGAAATAACCTTTTAGCAATCACGACATACTATGATATAATATGATATGTTTTACCGTTTTAATAACTTGGTTTACATTCAGAAAAAATATAGAAAAATAGGCAAAAAAAAACAAATTTCAAGTATTCCGGTTTGCATTTTCAAATTTTTAACAAATCTCAATCCATTTAAAGATTACCCTTAAATCCTGACTATTCGTAAGCAATATTCAACATTTTTCTATCTAAGATCATTCCATTAAAACTTGTACGAAACATCGCATAAATTTCCAATGTCACATTCATAGATAATGAATAAAAAAAAAGAATCAAAATCAGGTTAGGAATAATCCAAATCTATTACTGGGAATGAATAATCAAATAATAGAAGTGAACAGCACACTACACTTCAGTGAAACACGGAAACGGTTTGTCAAAATTTGTATCATTTAATGAATGCGCATAAATTGATGAAAACGGTATGATTTTGCAGGAAGCGGCCGGTAGCCATCTATGCACATCTAAATTGAGAGTAATCGCTCGTTTTAATATAATATGCGTCAGCTGCGATCTATTTGCAGGCACACAGGCAAATATTCGCAGTTTTTACTATTGTTCATTATGACTTTGTAACTATCATAGCGAGACGCAGTTGCGATCGTTTTTTTATTTTTTAACAGCATATCTCCTGAGTTGATCACAAAATAATGTAATGAATTAATTTGAATTACAATATAGATAATACAATTTTTGTTTGTTTATAAGTAGGCTCATTTATAGATAAAAAACAATCAAAATACGTTCCAAAATTTTTAACAATTCATTTTAAATAGGCAAGATTTCTATACAACACTTTCAAAACCGGTTCAAAACTGGAAAGACACTTGCAATGTAATTACACACATCGGAATGGAGGCCCAAACGTGGACGAATGTGACTTATTATTCTACAAATATTTGTCGTGTTTATCATCTGTGTCGTCCTCAAGTGGTATCTGTCAATGGGTCAAGGACATCGTCTCTCGACACCATCTTCACAGATGCCTTGTTTCACTCGCCAGATAAGTCGTGACGACGTGGCGCAACTCTACGTTGTCCTACTCTTCTACATAATTCACTATACTGGAAAATTTGTGTAAATAAATGAAGCATCAAAAACAACACTGTAGATTGAATCGCAAGCTAATATGGAGATTAATTTTAATTGCTTAAAAGCTTAATGGGGCTGAATAAAGTAAGGTTATCAATGACTCAGCCATAAAAGCAATAATACCATTGTCTTCATTATTATAAAATTAATATCAGAGATGACTCAGCCATCAAAATAAATCAAATTAGACGCTTCACTATATAGGAAACAATGAAACAAAGTATGATGTTAAAAGTCGCAATTAATGGAAGACAATGAGGCAGAGACTAAAGACTGAAGTCTCATCAATCAGCGATTCAGCTCTTCTATCTTTGCTTGTTACACATAATTAATCATGAAATATAATTAAAATTCTCGATGACACGCCACAGTCCGTAAATTTGTTTGAAGATTAAAGGACACGAAATCCTTCGATCATTCTTGAAGTTAGTCCCGGCTTTAGCAATGTTAATTGAAATTTTAGTTGGAATTTTTAATGTCGTCGCGAACGGTTTTAATTTTAGTTACCTCAGCGTCTTTTTTAATACGTTAATGCATATAATTGTATTTTGAACGGCTAAATTGTAACATAATAAACTGCTTGGGTACGTGGGTATTAAAAGACGTTTATAAATTATTTACTAGTGGATTATTTTACATTCTAGTAACGTAACCTTATAACTTAGATCAGGCCAGAATAACGTATAATCATATGGCTTTCTTCTAAACTATGAAATTATATAGCTGTAATATTAATTCCCGGCTGGTATATTAGTACCATCAGCTGTAATTGCATATGTTTGCCGAATAATAATAGACAGTTAATGTCATATATTATATACATCATTCTCGATACCGTTAATCAATTTTACATTTCAATGTATGCTGTTATCAGTTATAAGTGGCCGTGCCTTGTCAACACCGTGAAGTAACATTAACGAGTGAGATAATGTTAGATTTGAGGCGCCTGCCGTCTGCCACACTGTAATTACCTAGTGACTCAGCACAGCTTTGTTCAGCATAGGATCCGCGAACAAACTTGTTTTAATTAATTTCGTGTCTCGAACAAGCCTGAAAGCTGATTGTTATCTACTTAGTTGCTGTTAGCGCTCCGGACTCTGATAATGAAGCAACATATTGTAAAGTTATGATGTTGATGGCGATTGTCTTCGTAGAAGGATCTTCTTAGTTAAAGTGTCTTATGTCCCATTATGGATACATTATGTAGTATATTCATTTGAATGCTTTCGTTGTGAATAGATAGATAGGCTTTTGTAAGTCAGATGTGTCAAGAGCTTGAAATAAAGCCATCGAAACTGTTATATTTAAAAAAAAAATACAAAAAAATTATGCCCTGAAGTTAAGACATAATACGATTTCCAGTAAGGAGGTTCGCCACTGATTTTATTTTACCAAAATGAAGAAATTTTTTGTACTCTGTTAGTGTGTTGTTGTGTGTTAGTCACACTTCTTCAGAATCTATAAATGTAAATTATTTTGTTCCGAAAAAGTTTCTAAAACCGAGTTGGCAACTACAACATAAACTAAACAGTAATAATTTATTGATGCATATTTATACTGATAGTTATCCTCTGCCTTCCTTTAGTGCGTTTATAATTTCACCAAGTTCGACGGACGTGTTTGGGGCGCCGGTTGCCATGGCAACGGGTGAATTATGGACTGTCTTTATATCGTTAGGAGCAATTCGCTACGGACAGTAATTTTCTAATATAATATGTAAGAACATAAAGATGTTGCAATACCGAGTAATGAAAATAGTTAACACATGAAAATAATTTAAAAAAAAGCCAAAGAATTTGTTTGTTTGGACACGCTAATCCTAGGAACTATTAGGATGAATTAAAAAATATTTGTGTTGAATTATCCAATAATTTACGAAGGTTATCAATATAATATGATGCTTATCTATTATGCGGATCATATCTAGTTTAATATAAATCATTTTTAATAGGTATTTATAGTTATGGAGTTTTACAAACTGGTTCGTGTTATTATCTATTTAATGTAAACATATTTACTAACGTATTATGAATAAATTTGTGAGACAGATTAAATCACTATGGTAGTAGGTGTCACATGATTCATTGGTCTTATATTAAAATTATTAACTCGCTTATAAACAATTTAATGACAGAACAAACATAAACATTTACAACAATATTAACTTATTCATCATCAATTTTAATAACAACCTTTTTGATACGCCTTTATGTTATTTATTGATTCTTTAAATTATAATTAGTAGCAATTACGATACCAAATTCTTGACCGCACCAATTTAATACCATGACTAGCTAAAGTTGATTGCCCGCACACAGTGTGGCCGTATCTAAGCCGATTCGTTTTTCATTGCTGCGGAAGTTTGAGGACTCTCTGCTAGCTGGCTCATAATTCAGCAATGGACTAAAAAGCTTTTGACGAACGTATCGTGACTAATAGTTTAAGGATGAAAGGTTAAAAAAGGTTCTCGCATTAATAAGTGAATTATGTGGCCGCTATTTCAAATGCAAAATTTAATAACATTTTAGCTAGCCTATGATTACGATCGCGCGTGATAGATTGGATGGAGATTTTCCTACATTTGTTTGTTTAATTGTGCAGAGGAAACCAGACGTCACTTTCTAATCTCCTTATAATGTATTATCATCACCGACTATTATTGCGAATCGTTTCAAGGAAATTTCAAAACAAAACGTTCGCTTGTCGAATACTTCCTTTTCCTTTACAGTAAGTAATCGTAGTTAAATTAATGAATTGATTATTGAACTAGAAAATAATGAGGTCGCGAAAATCGAGACATACTATGAGTAGAAGATTAGTTTCTAATATGAATTGTTGAATTCAACGATATCTTACAAAACATGACCCTTCATAATTTCGTTAAATATAATTTTGGGGACCCTAATTTATTTGTACAATTATTAGTTTCCGTAACAGGGGACCGCCATTCAAACAGAACAAATAAACTGTGGGAGACTTTGTTTATTTTTGTTTAAGGCTAAATTGGTTCTTCTGAGAATACGCGGTAAGATCGGTAATCGCTAAGTAAATATTATTTACTAAATACACTATGCCCACTAAAATACAGTATTCGTTATGGAAAACTAACATTCCAATAGCTATCTACTAATATATATATCCTCAATCAATCTGTGTCTATAAAGATTTTATACAAGTGGCACGCCCGTGCTTAGGTGGCAAAAAAAAATTAAAATATACGTTTTAATAAACAACGACTAGCATAACTTGACCTCACTGATGTATGACAGCATGAACGTCAAAGAGTCCAAGCTATTATTCCGGGTTTATACTAATCATTTTAAAACTACCACTAGACATATACAATTTTATTGAGTTTAAGTAATAAAAAAGTAAAAAAAAATATATTTTGGGTTAGGTTAGTCACTATTAAAAGATAATCTTTATCTAAAGGATAAGAAGAGATTAATTGCAATTTAAGCATTGATAAAATGAAACGTAAATCATAACAAGAAATATTAATTAATATCTATTGTAAGATTCGCCGCTAAACGCTGTGGCCGACTTCGTAGTTTATAACCTGTAATCCAAACCAGTTTACCCAACGTGGACTCAGAGTGGAGAGGGTATGATACCAAAGCAGGTGTACTGAGCCTACTGACTCAATGAGAATTCCAATTCAACCATATATAGCCTTTAAAAGATTTATTTTGCTCGTCGTTTCATTTAAATAATGTATGTTCCCCAACAATTATGCGTCATGCCCCAGATGTAGGTTTTATAACGTATTGGTATAATTGAATTATTTGTTGGATTGTTCAAAATATCTTTGTTTATTTATAATTGAGATAATTGTTATAGTGATTTCCGGCTTCTGACTTAGAATTCGCTCGTGGTGCATATAGCATATACTGCCTGCACTCGCGGATTGCCAACATAACCAACGGTGAAACATATAGCGTGTTCAAATAAACAAGCATATCTGTTTTATATTATGTGCATAGAAGTATAGAAATATAGATAATATATATTATGAATAACTTTATTAAATACATTTGTGTCATTAAAAACTTAACATAGATATAAAAATAGCGACGTGATACGGATACAGTTTAACAATCGTTTTTTTTTACCATAAGAAACGGCTAAAGTCTTATAAAGCATTTTGTGAAAAAGTGAATTTTAAAAATCGTGAATGCTAGACAAATGTTACTTGTATCAAACAGAAATAATGGATTCAAGAACAAGTTTGGGGTGGCGTGTCTATAACGCATCTTTAATAATTTAGCGGCTGGGGTCCCTAGCCGGCCCAACTTGAATAATGGATGCAACGATAATATGAGTAGACCGTCTGAATATTTTCATGCATATGTCTATATTATACTTGGATTGTTAAGTAATGAATTATAGACATTCGGCGTTTATACGGGAGGTCAATGTCTTTCGCCAGATTGTAGAATAAATTTGTCAATAAATTCATCGTTAAATTCGGTTTTTTAATGTCATTTGTCTTGGCAACTTGGTGGAATATTTGTTTATATTCAATTCTCAAAATTGTTATATTTAGCGTCTTGGGAGACTTATTTATTGAATTATCATATTACTCATTCTACTTGTAACTGATAGGGATCAGACACTGTACTGAAAATTATCAAAGTTCATTTTATTCTGGACTAGCTTTTCGCCCGCGAACTCGTAAGATATAGGTTTTCCCGTTTCCGTGGGATTTCCGTAATAAAAATTATCGTATGTCCTTGCTAGTTATACATATCTATAAACCTTCCTCTCGAATCACTATACCTATTAGAAAAATACCCTTGAAAATCTGTTGCGTAATTTTAAATAACAAAGTATACACACACACAGACGGTGGAAAGTGACTTGGTGTTATACTATGTAGTGGTTAAAATATCCACAGTGATAGTTGTAATTTGTTCCTTTTCCGTCAATTAACAAACGGATACAGTTCCCAATTGGAGTTAGAAATATTGGCTCTTGTGTTATTATTTCTCAATTGGACCGTTAATTTATAGACGTATCGTATATTTGCATGAGGGTGCACCAGAATGCATTTAATTCGTTAATAAATCAGACGGCGGGGTGGTCGGGTTCATTAGATAGATCGCCTGGGGTCTTCTGGGCTCTCCTGCCCACTCCATCCGTCCTGTTGTTCCATACATTTAATTTGGCAAGGCTAAAGCGTGATAGCCATTTCTTGAAATGAAATATTTACGTCTACAACAATCATGGGGTTGAAAGTTTTATAGCAGACCAATAATTAATAACGTTGGTAACAGTCTCAACTCAGTCATAAACAATTGACGATTAAATCATTTTCCGCGAATCGAACATTTACTAATAAGCGAGCATATTAAAGGCTTGAAAAACTTTTAATTTTATCTTCTATTAAAATAGTTGTACCGCGTTGAAAATCTTACTTAAATAAGTTATTAATTGGCTCTCATAACTCGAGCTTATCGCTGGCATAAATTAAGGTAGATATTCGCGCGCGGGCGCCTCGTCCACGCACGTAGTAAAACTTTTAATTGCATTCGGCTCTGTCAGTGTCGTCAACACTGAAAGTTATGAACACCCCAACAACTATACTCATTAAATACATAAAAATGTTTACTAAACTTATAATAGAATGTTTAAGGGCGATATAAGAAAGTTTTTTCAGTAAATTAAATTGTCACTGTTTACGCAGTGGGCAGCGTAAACATAAAACAATAGAGGCCAGGACCGGACGAGAGACTCATTAATTTAGATGATTGTACAATTATCTAAATATAAGCGGAGCGAGACGCCCATGCGGGGGCAGGGTGTAGTGTACTTCAACCCGAAAAGGAGGGAGGGGAGCGGGCACTCGTTTTTAATTAAACCGGCGATGAAATGAAGTGGTCCATGTAATATTACTTATATATATTGTAAAAATTAATTTCAACTTATCTCGTTAATAAAGTTTTTATAACACCCAGCGCAGGAATTTCATTTTATTACTATCTTTATTAGTTGGTAATAGTTTGACGTGTTAACATTTATTAAAATAATTTATGGCTTCAGGATATGGAATACATTTTAGTCCATGAGTGGAGCTGCTTGTTGGCCAATACAATTCTTAAATTCCGTTACATTGAAGTCTGCAGAAGGGTTGTACGCCACGGTCCGCTCCTTTATTTGTTTTTCGTTAAAGCTTTAATTAAAAGTGGGATTATTTTAAAGAAAACTGCTGTTCAAAGTAAATAAATCTGTGATGGTTTAATTATCTCTTTGTAATTGAGTTTTACCTTGTTATTACATGTTTCATTAAAATTTATAAAAAATTTGTTGTTTTTACCGAGTATTCTGAACCTGTTTTGTTTATATTTATTGGGCGGCCATTATATTCAACTACATATTTAGTACTTTCTAGTTTCACATAAATATTCTTGAGATTGAAACGTTTTTAGAATTTGCATAGCATAAGCAAACCCTCGAAGCTAAGTCCCTTTAGCTAATAATAATCATGTAAAGTACAAAGGCTGCCGATGCTTGTAACGTCAATGTTTTTGCTTTTAGTTTATGACGTATTGTTTAGTTTCTAAATAGTTGATGTTGTTGGTTGGAACTTGGTGGTGGCTCGAGGCAGCACGTGGTATTTGTTCGACGTCTCATGATATATTCAACTAATTTCTACTAAGCTGTTAAAATAATTTGAAATAGGACTTGCATATTACTACAAAAAGCACGTAATGAAATAAATTTCGTTACTTAATTTAAGCAACTCACTACGACGCAAGACAATTGTGTATTTTACCTGAAGGCTTTTGTCCTCAGAGGTCCGTTAATCGTAAGTCCAGGTTTGGTGCCTCGTGGGGCCGCCGGTCTCCGAATCGACACGATTCACCAAACAAAAAAAATCAACAATAACAAAAAATTCACTAAACTTGTTAACTTAAACTATTCCGCCGAAAGTAGTCATGTACTTTTTAAGTTCGACGGAACAAAAGACTCAACGCACAAAAACTTTCTAAAAACTTTAAAACAAAAACTGTATGTAAAGAGAACTTCGAAAAAAGTAGTTGTTTACGGGGATCGACGACACTTCCCCTCACAGCGATTCGGTTGCGACTGAAGCACGCGGTCGCTCGCGGAGAGAAGGGGAGCGGGGAAGGGGTCTCCCGGCCCCGCGCCTCACCGTATTATTTGATTAATTCGCCTCCCCTTGTATACTCGGCAAGTCGTCATTACGACGATGAACGTTAAGTTTTTAAATTTTGAATAACAGAACCCACAGCCTTCACCTACACTGTTCAATTATTTAATTGAATTAATTAAGATCTACTGACATAAACCAAGATTAGACGTTAATAAGCAAAAAGTTGAAGGATCCGTCCCGTTCTTGGTTAATTACGACGACCGTGATACTACGGCAAAAAATCCTGCTTGAAATAATGAGTAATACCAACCAAGAAACATAAGTCCCGCTAATTGGAGTGCATTTGCATACTGAAGTTAAATAAAGTCTGAGTGAGTTATTTTGACGCAGCGAATACCGGCAAATGGCGGGTTAATAAGGAAGGTATAATAAAGTGTACCTATAATAAAAAATGTTACGGTAAAATATTATGCAGTTTATTAAGCGAGTGACACTAACGCTTTTTATCGTTCTTATTGTTGGTGACAAATTAATGAAGTAAGTAGGTTCTTACTTCCTAATCAAGATTA
>NC_052102.1:8007222-8030599 GCF_012273895.1 Zerene cesonia | reverse complement strand
GGTGGTAGCGCTTACCATCAGGCGTCCCACCAGCTCCATTGCCGACTGTGACATAAAAAAAAAATAACAAGTGATATACATATGAAGAACAGTTTATTGCACTCGCTAACTTCAGCTTGTAAATTTTACAGATTAAAGTAAACACACTAATATTGAAGCAATTAAAATGTCAGCTAGATGTAAGGCACGTCATCAGCACAATTTTGTATTCGTATTTTTGTATGACCAGTTGACATAGAATATACCATCCTACAACCTTTTGTACGATAATGTAATTTAAAATTTTATTTGCAACTTTCCAAAATTTTGTCTCTTCGACATTTTTCTTTATTTAAAACAATTGTTTTGATATTTTAAGATTAATTGGATATTTCTTACTACCCCAGACCAAAGCTTTCAAATTAAAGCTTAAAATTATAATGATCGAAATGTATTTCCAAGATATGAAAGTCAAATCCCTTTCAACAGAAAATTTATTACACGTTTCGTGTCGGGTTACGAGCAAAGATCAGGCTGTAAGAGTTAACTCGGTAATTTTAAAAATCATTGAGCCGATACGCTTCGACTTGATTGGATCAGCGCGGGCGCATCTTTTGTGGCCAATCGGTAACTTATACACGTGAGTAATGGTTAAGAATAAGTACGTATCTATTGTTTCTTATAGTTCTTTTTTTATTTTAAAAACGGACTATCGTCATCTGAAAAATTTCATATATTTTATTTGATAAAAGGGCTTATGAAGTTAGGTTGTAGAAGTCTATACAGTTCTCTATTTCAGTAGGTAAGAGACTGAACAGTCCCGTATTTACATTGTAAAATAATTAATAAGTATAAAGACGTTTTTTTTATTTTCTGCATTTTTTTACTACTTACGTCGCATAGGTTTTCAGCAGTCCAATTTCATGTTAACATCTATAAGCTACTTTGCGCTTAATTTTAGCTATTCGGTAATATTTATCAGAATAATCTGTGAATTCGGACAAGATACACCAAGAAAAATACATTCAGTTCTATTGCAAACAAGCATTATATTAAAAAGGATGAAGGAATATCTCGCTCTTTATATATACACAAATTATATTGCAAGAATAAAATTGAAACACTGAGAAAAGAAATTATTTATTTTATTTATTTATTTTATACGTGTTTCAGCGGCACGACCGATATCCGTTTCGAAATGAATCTTTGTTTAAAATTAATGGATCTTATTTATCACGGGTATTACGTTTGTCTGAATAAAATGCTAATTGATGACTCATATATACCGTAAGTACTCTAGATAATAAGACAATATTGCTTTCGTGATTGCCCGTTCACGAATGGATTATTAAGATACAACACATTTTTAAAAATAGTTAAAAAAAATAAGCAAATGTATCTGTAAACAAATGTGTGCTTTAAAGTTTAAGATAATTAGGCACAATATTGTTTGTCTATATTTCTTAAAAGTTTTCTTCATAAAAAACAAGTATAGCAATTTTCACGTAATTCACATTCACATCACATTTGATAATGCACTAATGATCTACGGGGCCGAGTAATGTAGTTCCCTTCAATTTTTGTTACACATAAAAAACATAGCTGCGGATTGTTGCGTACGAGACATGTATCGTTTCCATTAATTTAGAATTGTATCGATTAGAGGACTCACATCGGTTTTTCTGCATTCATCATCATTCAATCATTATCATCACCCCCATATTTTTTATATTTACTAGGAGGGCTTCGACTATACAAGACACTGGCCGTGAATAAGTCGCAACTGGAAGGTATCTTATCTCGTCGGCTTGTTTTTATAAGTGTTTCCCTTTAACGTTTGGGTCATTGGAGATGTAGTAGATCTTACTAATATTATAAATGATGTAGATCGTACTAATTTTATAAACGCGTAAGTTTATTAGTTTGGATGGTAACAAACATCCATACGTTTGTTACTCTTTCACGCGAAAACAGCTCATCGTATCTATATAAAATTTAATACAGAGATAGATTATAGTTTGGTTTAGCATAGAGTACTTTTCACCCGGGAACCACGCGAATGACGCCGCAATTTCAAATAGATGAGCATAGCGTTTATATTAATTATGTCAATTTATGTTTCGCTTTTTAGTGGTTATGAAATTATACTGCTATTTCTGTAGAAGCTGTGTCTGATTATTAGTATTTTATATATATTGACATACAAAACAATACCTCAATCTCTTGTTTTTAAATAAAAATATGTATCAATGGAAGTGATTAGGTACTTTCATAGAAGTAACCTTCGTCCTATTGTGGGAACAACTGCAGCAATTGAGGTTTCATGTGTTTTCTTTTTAACAAACATCGCGCACATAAAGTCAATAATGGTAAGCATAAATATAATTACGTTTATAATAAAACAATGTTGCGTATAACTTATAGATCGATGACCGGAATATTTATATTCAGATGAACAACTTTGTGTTAATTATTTTGTTGTACTGTGTTCAAATGTTTGTCTAAACATCGTTGTTTGTTCGAATTTTCCAAGTATAACACATGCTTTTCCCGACCTTTAGATAGGCGTCTTGAATTCTTACGTTCTTATTCCATCATGCAGTCACGCTACGTTTTTATGCGGTTAATTATAACCTTACGAATTAAAATCCCAATACAATCTTGCATGTGCTAAAGAAATAAGCAAAGCCAGATTCTATTATAAAAATAAACATAAAACACATAGAGTCCCAGTAGTACCGAGTTATAAAATCGAAAGTTAGAAGTTAAGCACGATACGAATGACTCATTTCTTGCTTAACTGTTTTAATTAAAAGTAAAATCATATCAATTAAGTTTAATTAAATTTCAGCATATATAATTTAATATTATCATAATATTACTTTTAAACATGAAACCGTAGTTATAACCTTTAAATAATTAATGTTATCTTTGAGGTCTCTGCAATAAACACACAATGTATGCCAGCTGAATAAAACTACGATCGTAGGAACAATTATAAGTAATGATAATCAATGTCAATATAATGCATTCTAAGTTTAGCCCTTGGATAATCCTAAATAATTCCGCCATAAGATGGTTCAGATGAATTTACCATGTAGGTCTTCCTGTACTCCCAAACATGACACAATACGTTTGATTTTAAGCCGTGGAACTTAGGACATAGCAATTCATTCGTAGATGTGCGCCTATTGAGCCTAAAATGAAGCTTAACCGCACATAAGTGAAGTGTAAATTCTGCAGCCTGCATGCAAACAAGAGTACAATTAAGGCAACGGCACACTGCATCTGCAGTAAGGGCGGGCATCCAGCTTCGTCCGTCACAATGCGCCAAATGACGGCCGCCCCGTACGCAAATGAAGAATATTGTCGGACTCTCTGAATGCTCCTTAATGATGTACCAAACGCCCGTGTGTTAGACTTCACCCACACAGCTTACATTTGCGTGATTGTTAACTTGTTAATTTAGCATTATTGTACGGTTTTGTCGATTGCTTTCAATGTGTTTCCAAAAGATTTAGCCATCTTCGCATACCCGAATGAATTTCTAGGTGTTTTATGTTTTTGTTTACCACTGAATGGTACAAAGAATATGGCGAATAGATCACTAAGTTTCGCTGTATGAACACGTGAAAAACATACCTATAAACTTCCGAACGTATAAGGATTTGAAGCAGCTGTTGGCTATTTAAGCGGAAAAAATACTACAGTTTGCCTTATTACACCTACTGTAAATACAAGAAATTGTCCATTGTAATCAGATAAACAACAACAACAGCTACACGATAACTTCACATGGTACCTAAAAGTCGATAATATTAAGAGTTTATTAAAACAGCTGTAACTCAACACGAGTCAAGCAGGTGGAAAGATTTACAGTGTACCGTTGACCCAGACCTCTGCCTGCAAATTGCCTCTACAAAGGGAGCGATGACGCGGCGCACAAAACGTTTGACCCCACGACTTAGCCTCCACACTACAACTTAGTATATTACAATAAATGATATTACCAATACCGTTAACCTTTACGGATAAAAATAAAGTAATAAACTCAGTGATCAACGTAATTGGAATATTATCTGAAATGACGAATGACCGCCATTACCCTCCATCACCATTCAGTTAATCAATCAATAAATTTGTCGACCATACTGTCGTGCATTAATGGGGCAGGTAGCGTGGACCTTTAGAAGGGATTAGCGCGAGTCCCTGATTCTTGAAGGATGTTGCAAGGCGATGAAATTGGCGAGACAGGACCAACCGGCTTAGCGGCTTCATCGAACGAGCGCGCATTACATTCGATTGTAGGGCCTGTGCGGCCTAATTGCCAGCATTGTGTCGGCATGCAGATGTGAATGGGCTTTGATTTGGGCCCGGGGGCGCGGGGCCAGGGGACAAATCGCTCGTTACGGCTGCAGGTAAACTTTCATTGAGCGTCGGAAGGCGTCGGACGTGAGAGGCGGCGGACAAAATGCCCTCGTTATTCGCCGCCGAATCACTCGCTCATTGTGTTCAGGGAAACGGTAGACGCGGTCGCCGAATAACGAAAAAGACTTTAATGAGGCGTGTGAACGCTCCAAATGAACGATTGTACGAAGGACTCGCTTTAATGAAGGATTTATATAAAGAACTATGATTAAACTTTGCTACAATACTTGTTAGATTTTGTATTTCAAACAAATTAAACAGTCATGTGCTTAATATGCTTTCTAATATACAAGTGATCTCTAAAGCTGAAAAAGTCATGATTCATGAACATTAAAAAGATTCATATTTGGCTACTTGTCGGTTCCTCTAACCACCTGTTGTATTTTGGGAGTGTGAGAAAAACTGAATGGTGGGAGACTGGGAGAAACCTCCACCCGCTCGAGCCACGCCAATTAAAACATGACTGTTAGCTTTTGTCATACAGCTGGGTACATTAGAGCCATCGTTAGTTTGTCATACGAATAAGTCATAATTGCATGTCCAATCTGAAATAAAAATATAACAAAATGAGTCCTGATAAAATTATTTTTATTATCTATTGCTATAAAATGTTGTTTTATTACGAATACAAGAATACTCTAGTTTTATATTTATGTTTATTGTAACAAAATAATTAAGGCCAATAAAAGAGACATAAAACCGTTTTGTCCCTTTGCATTGAAGTTAAAATATTGGAGAGTACCTACATTTGCTGGTTTTGCACCTTGCCTAATTGCCTTTTACTGGTCAGTTTTTTATAATTTATCTACTCAATATAATTACACAAGCTGGTGCCTTTGTCATTGAGTTTTTTAAAATGGAAATTTACCTCGAAATTTAAATGAAATGCATTTTACGTATATTATTAAGGGCAATATAAACAACAAGGCTCTAATTATTCATGTAATATAATTTCAGTCTTTTTACAATCATTAAGGGTACCGAGGAGCTATATTTTCCAATTGCCTAGACGTTGTGTATCTTTTTTTTAATTTTACACAAAATTACAATTTCATTTCATATTACTAACACTTCGCTGTCCGTTCTTCTGTCATCAGGCTGCATCTCATGAACTGTGATAGTAGGAGGACAGTAGACATTTTAAGGGATGATGTATTTTTGTAGTTGCAGATGTATAGACGTAGTTCTAACAACAAACAATAAAATGGCTGACACTGTCATAAATTGGATGGGAGACCAAATTTATTTGCAATTGCCCTTTATCTTATAATATATACGAACCCTTAGTGACGCAAGTTCAACTCGTACTTGACCGCTTTTATTTCATAAAAATATATAACGCTAATAATTATGAAGACTACCAAAGAAAAACCAAATTGCAACCACATGTTCAACGATAGCGCCGCAAGCAAATCCTATCCACATGTAGGCATTTATACAAACCGCAGAATAAATAATAGTATCTACCACGTAACAATACTAGGTCATTTCTCGTTTGACTTCTGGATCTTCACATAACTGGGACAGGTGGTGTGAAGCCTGCGGCATAACCGCCTTCTGACGGTTGAAACGCATGCACCGTGTATCTTATAAAAAATCTAAACTACTTAATAGTATGTAAATTCGTTGAGTATAAAACCATGTTTTACTAATTTATTGACAGTTCTCGATTAATTAAGCTGTAAAGTGAACGATAGATGAATTAAAATTTACACGGTAATCATTCAAAATTTTGGTAATAAATTTTCCAACTGACCAACTTTAATATTACCAGAGTAGGTAATTTTAATAAAATTTTACCAAACAAATGTGGTAGGTATTAAGGAAAGGGCAATCCTGTATAAAACTACGTTAAAGGAAGCTATAAATATAAAAAAAAACAATAAAAAAGAAGTCGTTGACATAAAACTGCTTAACAAAATTTTATGAGTAGACAAATTATGGTATACAATAATGTGTCTACTAAAAAGCTTCGCATGTGGTGAAAAAAAATTGTATTAGGTATATAAATCCCTTATTCTATTGAGAAAAATCCCGCGACTTCGAAAGCGTAGCTAAAGGAAATTCCATGAGGTGAGGTATTTCACCGTGTAACAGAGTAGCCTATGAAACTCTAGCCTCCTAACTCTCGAGTCGCAAAAATCCTATCATAGAAATTAGAATTATTCCGTTGCGAAATGAAAGAAAGACAAACAAATACATTTCGATCTTAAAATATTAGAAGAAATGACGTATAGATATGTTATACACGTCATTAATGAGTATCGTTATTTAAAGTATTGTGATTGAAACATAACTTATAATTGAATTTTACGCATCCACGCAGATTTTTGGAAATAAATACATATTTTATCTATAGTTAACATAAATGCGATAAGGAAAACTTACATTAAATTGTTGACAATGTTTTTTGGATACACTACTTAAAAGAGATAAAAAAATAACATTTAGTAACAAGACGTGGGATGCAAAAAAAACTTGTCGGTAAGAAATAAATACTTGCGTACATCGAGGACATTTTCTATATACACGTGGAGGACTACGCGTATGAGAATATAATTGTTGACAATAGCGCATTAAGCGTGAAAAAAAGAAACAAAAGTTAATGTGTTCAGTCATTGTTTAGTTACATAAAAAATAAAAAAGTTAACTCGTGTCAAACACTTGACACCACGATTACGACACTCCGGTGAAGATTTATTTATTTTACCATGTTCTCGAGTTTCATGGTAATAAATTTTTATATGAAAACATATTCGTGTACATCATATTTTGAACTTACTAGAATCGTGTTTGTAGCTGTGTTGTGTTTTTGTCAAATAGTAAAACTAAGGACATGTAATCAAACGATTAAATCACTGTAAGGAAGGCCTAATTAAAATACTAATTAACTATTTTTTATGTTTCAATGATAATTAAGTTCGTCGTTCGTTCGTTCGTCATCTCATTTACTACTCTCTAACAACAATCAACTTAATTAATCTACAGTTAAACATTTTCGTTCTACATTCTGTAAAAACGACCATCGATTTGTATGTGTTCACACATAACGTAGTTTATACGCCGTAAGCCTAGCTCACCCAATCTAAAACACGGTCAATATTTCATCTCAAAGTCCGCTCAAACGTTCGTACTGCGGTCGGGCCTCACGCGTTCCACTCCTACAATTACGCGCTTGTGTCATATTTACAGCCCAGGTAATTGCCATTCAATTACGAAGAGAGCCTGCTGTGCGTGCGAGAGGGACGTCCGAGCCTGATACGTATCGCCCTCTCGCTCGCCCGCGTCGTGCAGCCGGCTAGCTATCAATCATCGAACACCCCCCGCTGGGCTATAGGGATGGGAATTCACAAAGAGTATCTCGGAACAATGCTCGATAAGTGGGCAAACGACACGGTAAATTGATTTGAAAGTGTATCGATTTTGGATGTTATTTAACTAGATTAAATTGGCTTGTCCTTTTTTGTTGTTGTAACCGTGAAAATTAAACGTTATAATTGGAAATGAGGCGAATATTGGGGTTATTTGTTTTGATTTTATGGATAAAATCGTACTTTATGTTAACTTGGAAATTTAATTACATTGCAATTAGAATACCATGCATGTTAAATAAACCACATTACTGAATATGGAACGAATTAAAATATTGTTATGTTGATATTACACTCACAGTGTTATTATATTTATTTCTTAATTTAAATTTAAATTAACCAGTTGTAACACACTGAAATGAAACTAATTATTTCCTGTTGAATGTTTTTAACAACAAAACAACTTAATTATTTAAGAAATTTCACGTTTTCAAACACGATTTGATTAATGCTTATAGCGAAAAAAGAAAGTTTAACAAATAATATCGATAGCGGTGTGCATCCCTAACCTCTGGTTCCAAGTGCCACAGGTATGCAATCTTTTGCTTTTATGCCTTCACCCTATTGCACTTTAATTTGATATTCGCTCCAATCTTTTAAACCGAGTATAATTCGATTCAAACATTAATAATGTGAGTTCATTTTTTGTAAAACACAAACATTTTTGTTTTATAGGAATCTTCAGTACGATTGATTTTAGAAGTGTGTTTCATACCGCCAAGCCCATGCTTAGGTGGAATGGGTGAAAGAAAAGGATACCTAAGATTGAAATTGATTACTTAAATAGTTTTAATTCTGTTTATTCATCATCAGTCCATACATGTTCCCACTGCTAGAACGAAGCCTCCCTATGAGGCCATAATCGACCACGCTGGCCAAGTGCGGGTTGGCGGATGTCACACGTCGTCGAACTTTTTGATTCTTGGACTTGCCGGTTCCCTCATGATGTTTTCCTTCACTGTTTTTCAGCAGTGGTGATGTTAACCACACACTTATGTGCAGGTATATTGAAAAATCTATTTATTTCTTGCACGTGCATCACAGAACCACCACTGCGTTTATTGATATTTAATGCTGTTACTTATAATATAATATTATCATTGTTCATTACCTGCCACCTACATAGCTTTGGTATTACCTCCGAAACAAAACCAGCAGTAGACATTGATATGAATATGTATTATAATAGCTCTACTAAAACCATATATATAGACTTGCATTTCTTCCCGTGTCATAATTATCCTAAGAGAGATTAATCTTAAAACATAAAAATATTAACTTATTAAAACAGCAGAATATAAATGAAGTTTGTATAATAATCAGTCTAATTAATATAATTAAAAATAATTTCAATGTGTACAGCGATTCGTTCATTATTAGGCAACGCTCATGTAACAAGGCGAACCCGTTGATTAATTAGCGAGGCTAATTAGCAGGCACAAGTCAAGTCATTAGTATACGTAATTGAAACAAGCAAGACTCGGACTTTTCCGAGAAAAACCTCCGATTAATTTACCTACAGCGAGTAGTTAACCTCATCTCGCAATTTGAATATTAAACCTTTTCATAATTTTTTTCTGTTCGCTCGAATCTAAATGTAATTTGAATTTTTGTAAATTTAACTAATTACGACGTAAATTATTAAACGAAAATATATTTGTGCCGTCATTCTTTAGACCGTCTGTTACACGTGAATATAGCTTAATTAATATGGTACTGATACATAAGAAATCTTTATAAAACCGTAGTTGGTACATCTATTTCACTAATTGGCTTCGTCACACCAATCAACAGGATCCCATTTCAATTACTTTTGCTTTGATAGAACAGTTCTGGTCATGTTTGTCAGAGATCTACTGTTTCAGTACGCCGTGATTATTGTTCCTAGAATATGGAATATTATTGCATACGTATGGACGACGTAGTTATTAAGCATCAGAGTTGTAAATCTTATAATATGTAAGGTTATTGAAGATATATGACATATACAGCAATTAGACGGCTTTGATAGTGTTTACTTTCAATTGTTTCATTCAAAAACCCATTGGCTGTTCAAAGAACAATAGCCCTACGTCTTTGTTATCTGTGGCGTTCCTATCTACGAAATGATAGATCGCTTTCACTTCACAGCGATAGTGTGTCAGCACAAAATTCATTACAACCAACATTAACTTATCCAATTAAGTGCATTACGCTTATCTAAGCCCTCTCATTATGGTAAGTAATGGTGTTGTAAGTGGTACGAATAGATGCTTCATTATTTAACGTCATAGATCGGTCCCTACGACAATCGGTTACTCGGGGATTAGGGCTGCTACAAATAATTACAGATTAAAGATACTATGTTCATTCTAAAACTATGAGATTGTCTATTGATTATGTAAATATAGATAAACATGGGCCTCTTTTTAAATTATACGTTATACATTCTATACCACCATAATAATTGGTATAATGAGTTGAATAACAATTCAACAATAACCTGATATAAGTGATTTGATATATTATATCAAACACGACATCTAAAGAATATAACATCTAAGCAAGATATCGCCTACTTAAACTGTCATTGAGGTAATTGTGTGAAAATATTTATTGTTTTTCTAAATGAGGATCACATTTTAGTTCATTAATACTTAATTAAATAAAACTGTTGTACGTATAATTCAAAATGTGATTTTATTCGTTAAAAGCTACAACTTTACCGAGTAACATAGGTTGTATTTTATATCGGGTCTACCTTATTGTAGGCGGGACAAACGGCTATTGTAAAGACACTTCTAATTATATAATAAGAAAATGTTTCAGTAACCCTATACAAGGTTAGTCTTCATACTATGCAATTGTGAACCTTAAAATCAATAAAACAATTTTTTAAACTACACATTTATCCGTCGACACAGTTTGTTTCTGTGTAAGTTTGGTTGAAATTTAATCGAGATTCGAGAGTATTCAAAGTGCTCAATTGACTACATATTCAAATAGAGAAATTCGATAACGTCGTCAATTATTTCAAATATGGATAAGGCGGGAAAATGTCCTTTTTTGTTGCATGTGGAGGAAAACATAATTTTGTGTAGCACCTTAATATGATAATAGTTAGTAATAAGTTAGCAGTTCTTTAATTTTAAGTTTACGTAGTACCTATTTAGGAATTGGTGGTGGTATTATTATTTATTAAGTATTTGCAGTCTGCGTTTGTGTGTCAAAGCATAATGTAAAAGACGGAAGTTTGTATCAAATTTATGAGTAGAATCGAAAACTAAACTGAAGTCAGAACAATTCATTACGTGTAAATTGATAGCACAATATTAAAAAAAAATAAAGTAGTTTGCAAATGGTTTAAGTTATCTTAAACCATTTGCCTTTTAAAATATACTACTTGTAAAACATACTTTTTGGAGTTTTATTATCATTATTCACTTACTTATAATCGTAGGTTTTATTATTATTTTGGTATATCTTTTTGTCTCTACTTCGCTCCTAACCAGTGAACCGAAGTGGATGAAATTTGGTGCAGAGATATTTTGAAGTCCGAGAAACGGGCACTGTGCGGGAGAAACCTCGGACTGTTTATATTTTTCATTTGACTACGCAGGCGAAGCTGAGGGCCGAAAGCTAGTAATACCTACATAGTATAATTACTATTCAATGAAAGTTAAATTTTATAGGAAAATTTGCAATCTCTATACATCAATTTACTAAGCTGCAACATATGCTTTATTTATTACTGAAATAATCCAAGCAAACGGTAGGTCGTCAGTTTTTATCCTTACTTTAAAATAAAAACTAAAGCCTTTAAAGTCTAACTAAAACCCTTCACAAGACCAGTATCATCTTACTCCAAGTTAATATTCAAGAATACATATAACAACTCAAAACATGAAAAACAACGCATTCAACGTTAATCAGATAAAACCAGATTGGACAGAAGTTGTTTTTAAATCAATTTGCAATATAGATTCAAAGGATCGGGTTACAGTATGTATAAATGCAATAAGTAAATATCATTTTTAAAAACCACTATATTTTATTATCCTACATTGATCGTTCAACCTTTAACAGCACGAAGGCACGTAAAAGCTCTATTTTTTACTTGCTTTTTATTGACTAAGAAGTTTTTTTTAGAAACAATTCATTCCTATAATGCACTTATTAACCAACTCTTAAAAACTTAACACACTGCATACGATTTGAGAACTTCTGTTCTTCTTGGATTATAATAATTTAGTTAATTCTGTTTTGCTACAAAGGAATTTCGTCTTTGGTAAATCAATACGTAGAGTATAATTTAATTATTTCTAACAAGTATAGTTTGGGCAGAATTTATCATAGTAAGCTTCGCTTTCAATAATAATGGTTAAGATTTTCTAATTATATTTTATTTAAATAAAAAAAAAACGAAAATAAAATCAAACATCCTTATCTTATTTTGGAATTAAAATCAAACATCTTTATCTCATACCCCACGGACTTATAATGATCATTTATATTAAATTATTCATGCACCGAGCAATGTCAAAACAGGACATGACTTCGTAATTAACGTGTATTCATTAAGCAAGATATATAATTTTATTACATTTTATACATAATTAAAATTATTCTCTTTAACTTACGTGACTCGAACAATGTTAATGTTTTAAACGCATGTCAAATTGTATTGGAAATGCAAAGATGTGGCCTTTTATGCATACAATATTTACAATGAATAATATTATTAGTCAGCACAGTTATGCATGCTTGTACAAGACATGGTCATTTGCATAAATGTTCAACGGAGAAGTACTTACTCGAACTCATACATTCTATTTCATTATTTAGGTGCCACGTAACCCTAGGTGTTTATCAGTGCATTTTGATACAATACTAAAAATAATGTTTAAATCTTTTTCTGAACTACTTGTCTTTAATTCGGTCTGCGTCTGTTTAATTCTATTTATTGCATAAGAATACATAACAAATTCTGAACACATACTTATCTTAATTTAATTCATCTGTATTAAATGCCGTATAATGAACCGTGGGAACAATATAAACTAGCATATTTTACAATCTTTATCTAACTCGGATCGGAAGACTGGAAATCGAATCAAACTAAAATTTACTCTGTCCGCCTCAATGCTAATTACGCATGCAAAAAATTACACCAGAGGTCATTGTAATGTAATGGCGAATATTCAAAACACACCATAAAATCTTGTATGTAATATTAACAAAAACATAATGAAATAAATTGAGAACGTCGCGGATGCGGCCCACGGCTCGAAAATGAATCTAATTACGTATTTGCATATTAAATGATATTTACCTATCAGGAAATATTTCAAGCGAGTCCAACGCTCGGTCTCAGTAATTAAACTTAAGCTTTTACTATGGTAATGGTATTCAATTAAAGGGAAATTGCGCGTAGTTACTTGTTGATACTAACTTACGATTGGTTTCTTCCGTTGAAGTTATTTTAATAGTGAGTAGTTAGGTTGCGCGTCTCGCGTGAAATTTTTGCATACGTTAATAAGTCGTTTTTATTTATAGTATTTAATTGTTTGTTGAGTGTTACCATGGTCATTAATTAAACATTTGACTTATTATCTCATCTCTCGTTATTCGTTAAAAGTTTTTAATATGTGATTACATTTTTAGATAAACTAAAGTTCCATAAGAAATTCTTTGTCTAAGATAAAATCGTTAATAAATAAAAATCTTCTAAGACTCATTAAAGGTTTTCACGGTCGTAAAACTACAACAGCTTTGTTATATTCAACTACGTTTGCTGCGGTATGATGCTTAATTATTATTTTGATATATTTATCTTCGAGTGTAATAAAAATATTTAAAATTTCTACATATATTCAAATAAAATCCGTCGTTTTGTAAGTTTAAAAAATGATATAAGAATTTTAGTTATACCCATATAATGAAATATTCCAAAACATTACATCTCGAGCGATTCATCAGATTAAAAAGTTTCCGTCTTCTTGCCAAAGTCCATCCACATCCCTTTAGCCGTTCTGATTTGATAAGTAACAAATATCCGTCCAATTACCATTTATAATACGAATAAGATTTACCATCACAAGAACTACATTCGCATATCGATCAATACGCACCCCAATCAGCTCCATCAAAACTCGGGCTCATTACTCAAAATCAATTAACGTTATTAGTGCGGCGCGTCTTCGTTAGCCCGTGATGGAGGGTAATTTATTGGCATCTCTTAATTAGGGATAAGTCTAATTGGAGGCTTAGTCGTAACGAGGCACTCGAAATCTGACGTTCCGGCAAATAAATTGGTCGGTCGTAGCGGCCCTAGCACGCACTCCGATCGTTCTATTGCCATGATATTTTGACGTGCCAGCTCTTGGTGTGCGGAGAAAGCGCTTGGTAATTGGTTATTAACTATTATTCCGTTGTTGACTGCTAATTAGCGAGTTTAATTGCGTTTACCTGTCTTGGATCTGTTAAACGAGGATAAAGGTATATCTATGATGGTGAATTAGGGCCTTTTCTTTGTTAATGTATTAATATGATCTGCGTGCGAGATACAATACAAAAATTACAGTGATCAGGTTTTTACGACTTATTTCAGACACTAGTCCTTCACAACGTTAATACTACTCAGCAGTTTAATGAATGTGAAGGCAAATAAATAATTTTTTATTGATTTTATTATTTATTACACAAAGGTACTTGAATAAGAGAAGGAGGAAATGAAAAGTATTTAAAATTCTGATTCTGATACCCTTATGAAAGATGAATAACCGAGTTGTTTTTGACGGTTGTAGTATGTCTGCCCAATTTTCCAAGTAAGAAAGTAGGGTTTGCTACATGGTGAATCAATCAGTCAATCTTATCAAAGCCAATTATTAACAACAATACCAACACTAATCGTTATGTCTTGATTGAAAACTTTAAAATAAATATAACTCTATTTTATCTTTTCTATTATTAATATTTTAAAGCAAGTTGAGCCTAAAATTTGCTTTTGTCCTCCAAAAATATATAAAGCGTTCAGTTTCAATTTGATATGCAGAAATATTAACGATCCTACTACTTTTATGTGTTCAACAAACGAGCGTAGTATTCAATATATTTTTTTATATCGTTTAGATATAATAAGCTTATAAAGATTTTTTCTTAATTTTCGAACGCTAAAGATTTTTAAACAATATGGCCTTCCAAATTTTTAAACCTCTAATCTTTCGTTTCTAAAACTAGTCGTCATTGCAAAAAACGATAGGCACTAGATAGTAGTGCCTATCCTAGTGTTCAAACCACAGACGATAACTGAAACGACCATTGATTTAATGATGGTTACACGCGCGTTATAAAAGCATTCATTTGTGGCTTACTTCAATGCGTTGAGCGACCCGGTCGGTTCCAAAAGCAATATGAAGAAAAAATACAAATAAAAGAGTAGAGACAACGGCAACATCAAGAGTATGGAT
Organism: Zerene cesonia; assembly: GCF_012273895.1. Lineage (NCBI taxonomy): Eukaryota > Metazoa > Arthropoda > Insecta > Lepidoptera > Pieridae > Zerene > Zerene cesonia. Next base: position 8,015,373 of record NC_052102.1, on the reverse strand, counting down.
GTAAGATGATATTTTGTGATGTGCCTCGTTCTGATATCGTCGATGGCCCGAAAATATGATCTGTAATCGAAATGTATAAATATACAATGTATATAATCGTGTATATTCAAAAGTTTGTATGAAGATGAAAACTCTCTGTTTCGAATATTTATTATTCTTACGCAATAAGTACAGGCATATAGTTATTAAGCATAGTTCAAAGTCTAAAAATAAAAGGACTGCTTTGAAAATAGAATAGGATGAATGTATGACGAATGATGACAACGGATGTGTTTGAATCAATTCTGATAGCTGGTATAACTGAATTTTTGCTGGGGCTGAAAATTTGAAATGTTTAAATTGTAATTGTAAATGTTTAAATTGTGTGTGTGTTTAAATGTAATTGTAAGTAATAAACGAGTTTCACTAATCCCGTTTCATTAAAACCCTGTTTTACTTTTTTTATTTAAGAAGCCTTTTTTTCAATAGATACAAAGGTTTATCCCCACTGATATGATTAATGCGTAAAAAAAAATAAAGCACAGCAAAAACCATTAATTTAGTGTAGTCCCATACGAAGTGATACTTAAATATGTATCAATTAAAATAACCGCAAAAAAACAAATATTTTAGATATAATATAATACAATATATACAATTATAATAAACGACAAAGATTCGAGCATTAAAATCCGGCGCGTTAAACGGAAAATTTCCCAATAAAAGTTAGCGAAGATTCCACGCATTATCCCCTCAGAACTTCGTCTCAGACTAATGCCCACAATGCTATAATGCATTTAATTTAATAATAACGTAATGAAACGTCTCGTTCTTAGCGCGAGGGGCGTAGGGGGAGACGGGTGGGGGGAAGGAACCGGTCTCCTGAGGTCATCGGCTGCGAGCCTTCCGCGAGTGCTCCAGCATAGACCTCATTGAGTTGCCCATTTATGTAATTATTCAAACGAGTGTGATCTGGGACAGTTCAGCACACTACGCCTTTTTTAGACATCAGTTAAGCCGTGGCCTAGCGGATTGTGTTCACATTAACCTATTATGGGATGGTCGAGGCAATATTTATTATTATATCCATATTACTTTGTTTGATTGTGTATAATTTTATATTTGGTTTTTGTGTAAATTTTACAAATATAAATAAATGTACGGCATTACGTACCTAGGTTAAAACGAGGCAATTTAAATAATCAGAAAGACGGTGAGTAAACTTATTATTTATGCTACTTATGAATATCCAATTTAAAATTAACTTGGAACGCATTAAGCTCTATTAATAATCGATCCGGTAAAAGTAAAAAACGTGCTAGCAACCCGACGACACTAAAGAGGAATCGACCGAGCCGCCCGCGCATATGTTAATGCTCCATTAAGATTATACTAATTGAAAGCCAATAAATACAACGGCTATGAATATTAATTTTATTTGGCTTCGCGTGGTTACTTCCAACTTCCAAGGCTCGGCCGGACCAGTTAAATCGCGTGCGATAAATTGCCGAAGTCCATTTATATTATAAACAATTTTTACAACAAATATTTGTTATTTGCAAGCGAGTGCTTTCGACCGTTATGTTTAAAATTAACTTTGGTTACAATTAGGTATATAAAAAGACTGAACTTTTCGTGTCCGTACTTTATCTTAATCAAATACGTCGCGCTCGTGTTAATTTATTAATAAGTTCGCGTAATTTATAGTTGACCGGTTAATATTTATAGCGAGTAATTACTAATTGTAATTTCACGAGTATAAATCGTTCGCAAAGGTCAATAGAGTGTGTTGCGCTTTATCTGAGATGTGTATGACGTCTCGATTCCCGTCAATCTCGCTCGCTGTCGATTACGCAGGACAAATCAATTATCGCTCGCATTCCGCCGGCAGCCGACCGACGAATTCTCTGTCACGATCCCATCGCCCAACGACCACCTCTCATCCAATATGCCACGTCGTCAAGCAACGGAATTCGGGACATTGCGCGGCTAACTAGCCGATCGAAATCCTAGATTGGCAGCTCTAGATCGATGGAAGACGCACTTCAATCTGCTCGCTGGGCATTCCTCGCATTCATCAAACGTACACGCTGCATAACGTACAGTTACCTCGGGCTCCGTCAGATTTGACCACGTCAAGAATTCCATGTTCGAATCCTGGCCCGGAATGTTATCAGTGCGTCGTATCGGCACTCGCCGTCAGACATGTCAGGCAACATTTGTAAACCGCTATTTATATTGAACGCATTCATTAAAACATTACGAGTATACCTTCGAGTTCTCCTCGATCGCATCCTCCGTTAATGAGTTAATTGGAAATGATTTATTGATGCGTAATTGTAAATTATTGTTATTAAAACATTTATTATGTCGACGTTTCACATATGCATTGTGATTACTGTCATGAATATTCAGATTCCCTTCATATAGCATGCAATGAGAATAAAAATAAATAATTGATACCAGGTGCACTTACGGATGCAGTAGAAATATTTTTAAATTTACTTTATTGAATATTATATTGAACTGCGTTGATATGAAATTACAAGCTTTTCCTCTTAATTTTATTACTAAGGACCAATAACTATACGCAAAGTTTGATTTCACAACGGTTGACAGTCATAAGCACGCGGGTCAATGTTGTCTGGTATGATTTTAGTCGCGGCAGGGTCGAGCATCTCCTAATTATTATTAATAATGTCGAAATTTTCAATGTTTCGTAGAAGTTGAGCTCGTTATTATCACACATACTTATTTCGAATTAAATCACAGATGTATACAAATGTGATTTCCGTAAATCTGGAATAATGCGGTACAATATCTAATACATTTGGGGAACATGTATTCCATAGCCTAGTATCAGATCCTGCGCCCACGCGGAGCCGTCTCGATTTTATGTTAATCGAAGAGCCATGTTCTTCGTTGAAATGTACACAGGTTTAAGTATTACGGTACATGGAGCTACACAAATGTATTAAATGCGCCATTATCCACAAGCGAGGACAATTTCACATTTACGACTCTATACTGACACCTCGTAAATACTTTATTGAGTCTATCCCGAGTTGTACTCTATATTATCTTTTAGCACTTCATAATGGTTGGGTGAAAACAAATTGTTCTATTAATCAAATGTAATTGCTGACTCAATTTGTTAGTTATTGAGTTCATAATTTTTATTTAAAATAAAGTTGAAATAAGTTTTTAAAATTATGATAAACAAAGGACAACAACCTATGAAGGTTACTTCCTACACTTTAATGCTGGAGTAGATTAATACTTGCTTAAACTGAAAAAATAATCGTTATATAGGAATTCGATTGTGTTTTTTTTTTCAATTTTAATCGTTTTCATTCTCAATATTTGGGTCGATTAGAATTTTTTAAGGTGATAGTTTAAATCTTGTTATATTTGACTAAGATAAGACAACTTAAAGTCATGCCTGATGTTACAGGCGAATATTGAACACCATTACTTCAATGCCTAGATTTTATTTTTAAGAACAGTTTTATGAAGATTTTAAAAAAACTTCGTAGAATATTTATGCACCATATTTATTTTCAACAAATCCTATACATATATTGCATGAAAAGTTATAAATATTAAAAAAATTAATTTGTACACCTTAAAACATTACGAAATGGAATTACATGGGCAATACAATAATTTCTGCTTATATTTGAACAGTAATTAAACAATTGAAACAAAACAGGCAAGGTAAGCATAAGGGCCTCCAGCCCAAATGCCTATTAATTAAGAGGGTTGAACCGCTCTGCCTCTAATTAACTGAAGACCCTGGCCGCATTCAGTGTAATTAGTTTCCTAAGGAGTGCTGTTCTCACGCTCTCGGACCTAAAATACGTAGAATTATACGAATTTCATCGATCCAGCATATTTGTACAACAAAACAAAGTTAACACGGCGCGAAGTAGCTCGTAAATCGTTACAACGCGCAATGCATGAGTGAGATGTCATTCTTGTACCGTCATTACCAGCGGTCAGCTGTCGCAATTTGTCTGGCCGTACGTGGATGGTGTATTAACCCTGCGTCTACAATTAATATCGCTTACCCGGTTTCTTATCTGTGTTTATTGTGTTTTAAATTTATTGCACTTTCTTCTCAGTTCATTGTTGCCGTGTATCTACTATCTACCATTACATTGTTAACACTATGCATAAGAAACATTGTTTGCTAGATAATAACAAAACGACAGGCAATCGAATTAACGATTCGACGTTGTAAAAACAATGAAAAACTTAATAAGGACTTTCCAAACAACAATACTCCAACGAGGGTGGTCGAGAATCTTTATTAAAATCTCGAGCGAGTAATAAAAGCACAGTTAAATGCGGAGAACTCTGATGAAAATATTAATTAATGTTTCGAAATGGGAAACATGTTGCTAATTAAATGGCGATATCGCATAAAACGTAATTAGAGGTCGGACATACGTTTCTCACGGGGCGGGCGATGCCCCGTGCCGTACCGGCGGTGCCGCGAGCCGTCCCGTGCATCTCGCGCGGCAGGAATGCGCCGAGCCGTGCTCCCGCAAAAACAGGTTACATCTCCGCCGTCATACATACTGACATTCAAATACATACGTTTAATGTTTTAACTTTTTGTTACGACTCCGCGGAGCTTTAAATATTTATCGCTTTCGTCGTAACGAAATCTCTGTCGACGGTATCGATACTGAAAAATGCTATGAATTGTCGGAGTTTATAATAGAAATTCCGCGAGCGAAACTACGAACATTCCGACGTCGCTGCGGGTTTTATTAAATGCACTGACTGGCAAGTATTAGCAATTATGATCGACGCCTGAATGGGCGGCGTAATTAAAAAAGTCAATGATCACTTATTGTAATTAGCGGTGTATCGAGTTGCCGACAAAAAGGTAATTGTTTCCCGACGGCTATCAATCTGGCTGGCTGAATGGAGAGCCCAACACGTGCGAACCGCCGCTCGCGCTAGTCACTCGCTCGCACTGTCGACTGACACGGCTTTTTGTTTTGAAAATTATCGCTATTGAGGGCCGGCTCATGCATTCTAATAGACATTGGTTTGCGGCATTATCTTATAGTAATAAAGTGTTCAATTATATACTTAAAATACATGATACTTATTTTGATTCTCTTATTTCGTGGGAACTGTTAATGCACACACAAATTTCTAACAATTATTGAAACTCGAAAGATTTTGCAAAGAAAACACAATAGTACTATTGCATCGTGTTTATTTTAACCTATGGCATGTACGAGCAAATCGATTAGATTACACAGTCGCAATAAATTTTAATTATAAACTTGGAAACTCCCACAAATGATAAGCTCACGAAGCAACGATCATTACAAACGAAACAGATTTTATCCACAATCGAACGGCAGAAGCCCACTTATTTCATAATGAGGTTATTGCCTAGCATTCTGGTCCTTATCTGTCTAGTTTCGCTTAGCGAAGAGCAGCGCCAAATTGGCGTAGAGAAGTCCGCGGGCGAAGCGATGGGCCCACAGATATAGCTAATTACGGGCCGCGTGCTGATCTATTTGGCCAGATCTGCCCGCTGACGTGTGAAAATATCCAATTAATTAACGCGAAACGTTCGGATCGCGGCAATCTCTCGCGTGCTATACACCAGGTCAGCTCCCCAGTTTCAATTGCACGTTTCCTGAACGGGTGACGGAATAATGATGTTGAAGCCATCATTTTCGAATGCAATTAGTTTTGATTTTAGTTGGATAGTAATTGGCGAGTTTCGTTTATATTTGCGTATCTAGTGATATATGCTTTGCTTTGCGCGATTGCATTATCACACCCGCATTGATAAGCAGCGGTCAATGAAAGCTTATACTTAATTATATCATCGCGTGTTTCAGTTGAAAGTATAACCTAGGCATGATTTTGAACTATTATTTAAACAACTCGTTAACTTGTATTTTATACTTTATATTTTAAACAGACAGATTTGGACATTAGCAAGAAAGCAAGAAAAGCAAAAATTCAAATTAAAACATGTTATAAATTATTACGTAATTACCGCAAATGTAATTATAATTTCAACAAAACCAAAACGAACCAATCGATTTGTCCGTATAAAATATAATTAATTCTTAAATTTAAGGACATTTGTAATCATTCGTTATCCGCAAACAAGGTTCAATAAATTGCACAATTATCTAGTCGGTTAGATAAACAGCAGTAAGAAGATGCACTCGGAGTGTAAGCGAGTGTTAATAGGCTATTAACCGGTGCCCGTCTAATTGGGCGGCGCAGGCGCATGCTTCCTTCGCTTGTCGATTCTAGTCACGCTAAAGTTAAACTCGACGCCGTGCTTCGTACATGCATTTGAGGTAATTTAGTATGTACATTATAGTAAACTAAAATAACTAACTATGCAAGTTATAAAACGTATATTGTCGGTCGATAAATCTAGTTAGGATAATGTATGAGTCGCGTCTAACATGGACATCATGTAGAAGGAGTCATAAAAACGAACAAGAAATAAAAAGGAGAAGGAAGAAGGAAAATGGTATTCAAAACAGTTGTATCGATAAAAATAATAAATACATATATAATGGATACATTAAGACTTAGATCTCTGGAATTAGATAAATATTATAGTGGAGCACATGAAAAACCTTTCAGATGCCCCGTGCAGGTTTGGTTTTGACCGGGTTAATTTATTTTAAGTTTTAATGGATACTATCATCATTGAATAATTTTTGAAAATTCTTGAGTTGTGTGTAGTGTACACGATGTTATTTCTCAAGTATTTTTATTTCATTTTTTATCTATTTCGTAATAAAAATGAAATTATTCTTATATACGATACTTCAAAATCAACAAACATCGTTCGCTGAAAATGTTTTAAAATAAAACCATAACAATAGTTTAAACGAACACTTAAACGAGTAAATATTGTTAATTAAAGCAGATTGAAAGAGAATACGCTGAAAGTCCATTAGTTAATAGAGTCGTAAGCTGAATGACGTGACAGCGTCGCAGGGCTGCCGTCCACTCGTTTTAATTTCCTGGCGACGGATAGTATCACACTCCAGCGAAGAACCGGCCACAATCCATACATTTTGGATACAGTTTATAGCAGATACTTTTGTCAATTTATCTAGTATACCAGCAATATCATTTTGTATATTCATTTGTTATGATGAGAAGAAAGCCTGTAATACATGGACTGTAGCCATATTTTCATCGTAGCAAGCGATATTATTAGGTTATATTAAGGAAGATGCCTATTAAAGTTTTATAAATAGACTGAAATTTGTATAAATTTTGTCATTTCGCGTAATACATTTATACAGAAAAAAATTTCAATCCGTTTATTGAGGATTTCATGAATGTACATACAAAAGAAATTTGTGAATAGTATCTATTAGATCCACTGTAATGATTTTGATAATTTGGCTTTTGTATATATGTTGGAGTATTTTCCGGGTTCATGATAAATAAGAAGTATTTCTCACGTAAACTATTTAATTAACTGATTAAGGAAATTATTGCAAACAAAATCAATAACTTAAAATAATCTAGACAATATTAATTACAAACAATTTAACAAAATAATTTAAGAACTCAGAGCGTTTTGTAACGCAGGAGCGATCCGTTCTCTACGGCGGCTGGCTCGCCTCTGAGCTCCGGAGTGACGAGCGCTCGGTTTTATCGCCTCTATCCCCACTTCCACAGATTTAAAGCGTTGAGTCACGTTGTTTACGAACCGGCCGGCTGGTGCCACGTGCACGCGTTTCTATGCGCCGACACGGCCATACTGCACTTGACGCGTCTCCGCGTCATCCTCGAAAAATTAAAACTCGGATAAGCCATGCTAACACTTAACACCAATGGTCACAATAGTGTGGTCTCAAATGCTCTTAACAGTTAAAAGTACCAAACCTCGATGCTGGCGTTTACTTGGTGGCCCCGATATCAATAACTGCTACAACAGCCAAGCCTCGACGCTGGTGTCTGTAGCTTGGCCTCGACGCTATTACTTTATAAACAACCAAGCCTTGATGCTGGTGTTTACATTCTGGCCTCGACGCCATTAGTTTAAACAACCATGCCTCGATGCTGGTGTTTACATTCTGGCCTCGACGCCATTAGTTTAAACAACCAAGCCTCAACGCTGGTGTTCACATTCTGGCCTCGACGCCATTA
>NC_052102.1:7963274-8006222 GCF_012273895.1 Zerene cesonia | reverse complement strand
CGCGATTTATTCATTATATTATTAACCCGACGTTTCGAACACTTTACAGCGAGCGTGGTCACGGGGAGACTGACTTGTCAGTGTATAATACTAAAATGTATAATACTCGCGTGAAACCAAACACAAGAAAATACAACAGCTTTGTTATATTCAACTACGTTTGCTGCGGTATGATGCTTAATTATTATTTTGATATATTTATCTTCGAGTGTAATAAAAATATTTAAAATTTCTACATATATTCAAATAAAATCCGTCGTTTTGTAAGTTTAAAAAATGATATAAGAATTTTAGTTATACCCATATAATGAAATATTCCAAAACATTAATTACATCTCGAGCGATTCATCAGATTAAAAAGTTTCCGTCTTCTTGCCAAAGTCCATCCACATCCCTTTAGCCGTTCTGATTTGATAAGTAACAAATATCCGTCCAATTACCAATTATAATACGAATAAGATTTACCATCACAAGCACTACATTCGCATATCGATCAATACGCACCCCAATCAGCTCCATCAAAACTCGGGCTCATTACTCAAAATCAATTAACGTTATTAGTGCGGCGCGTCTTCGTTAGCCCGTGATGGAGGGTAATTTATTGGCATCTCTTAATTAGGGATAAGTCTAATTGGAGGCTTAGTCGTAACGAGGCACTCGAAATCTGACGTTCCGGCAAATAAATTGGTCGGTCGTAGCGGCCCTAGCACGCACTCCGATCGTTCTATTGCCATGATATTTTGACGTGCCAGCTCTTGGTGTGCGGAGAAAGCGCTTGGTAATTGGTTATTAACTATTATTCCGTTGTTGACTGCTAATTAGCGAGTTTAATTGCGTTTACCTGTCTTGGATCTGTTAAACGAGGATAAAGGTATATCTATGATGGTGAATTAGGGCCTTTTCTTTGTTAATGTATTAATATGATCTGCGTGCGAGATACAATACAAAAATTACAGTGATCAGGTTTTTACGACTTATTTCAGACACTAGTCCTTCACAACGTTAATACTACTCAGCAGTTTAATGAATGTGAAGGCAAATAAATGATTTTTTATTGATTTTATTATTTATTACACAAAGGTACTTGAATAAGTGAGAAGGAGGAAATGAAAAGTATTTAAAATTCTGATTCTGATACCCTTATGAAAGATGAATAACCGAGTTGTTTTTGACGGTTGTAGTACGTCTGCCCAATTTTCCAAGTAAGAAAATAGGGTTTGCTACATGGTGAATCAATCAGTCAATCTTATCAAAGCCAATTATTAATTACAATACCAACATTAATCGTTATGTTTTGATTGAAAACTTTAAAATAAATATTACTCGGAAAATTTTATTATTAATATTTTAAAGCCTAAAATTTGCTTTTGTCCTTCACCCAAAAATATATAACGCGTTTAGTTTCAATTTGATATGCAGAAATATTAACGATCCTACTACTTTTATCTGTTCAACATACGAGCGTAGCATTTAATTTATTTTTTATATAGTGTAGATTCTAATAAGCTTATAAAGATTTTTTCTTAATTTTCGAACGCTAAAGATTTTTAAACAATATGGCCTTCCAAATTTTTAAAGCTCTAATCTTTCGTTTCTAAAACTAGTCGTCATTGCAAAAAACGATAGGCACTAGATAGTAGTGCCTATCCTAGTGTTCAAACCACAGACGATAACTGAAACGACCAATGATTTAATGATGGTTACACGCACGTTATAAAAGCATGCATTTGTGGCTTACTTCAATGCGTTGAGCGATCCGGTCGGTTCCAAAAGCAATATGAAGAAAAAATACAAATAAAAGAGTAGAGACAACGGCAACATCAAGAGTATGGATGTAAGATGATATTTTGTGATGTGCCTCGTTCTGATATCGTCGATGGCCCGAAAATATGATCTGTAATCTGAATATACAATGTATATAATCTTGTATATTCAAAATAATGTATGAAGATGAAAATTCTCTGTATCGAATGTTTATTATTCTTACGCAATAAGTACAGGCATATAGTTATAATTTTGTAAGCATAGTTCAAAGTCTAAAAATAAAAGGACTACTTTGAAAATAGAATAGGATGGATGGATGACGAATGATGACAACGGATGTGTTTGAATCAATTCTGATAACTGAATATTTGCTGGGGCTGAAAATTTGAAATGTTTAAATTGTAATTGTAAATGTTTAAATTGTGTGTATGTTTAAATGTACCTAATTGTAAGTTATAAACGAGTTTCACTAATCCCGTTTGATTAAAAGCATGTTTTACTTTTCTTATTTAAGAACCCTTTTTTTCAATAGATACAAAAGTTTATCCCCACTGATATTATTAATGCGTAAGAAAAAGAAATAAAGCACAGCAAAAACCATTAATTTAGTGTAGTCCCATACGAAGTGATACTTAAATATGTATCAATTAAAATAACCGCAAAAAACAAATATTTTAGATATAATATAATACAATATATACAATTATAATAAACGACAAAGATTCGAGCATTAAAATCCGGCGCGTTAAACGGAAAATTTCCCAATAAAAGTTAGCGAAGATTCCACGCATTATCCCCTCAGAACTTCGTCTCAGACTAATGCCCACAATGCTATAATGCATTTAATTTAATAATAACGTAATGAAACGTCTCGTTCTTAGCGCGAGGGGCGTAGGGGGAGACGGGTGGGGGGGAAGGAACCGGTCTCCTGAGGTCATCGGCTGCGAGCCTTCCGCGAGTGCTCCAGCATAGACCTCATTGAGTTGCCCATTTATGTAATTATTCAAACGAGTGTGATCTGGGACAGTTCAGCACACTACGCCTTTTTTAGACATCAGTTAAGCCGTGGCCTAGCGGATTGTGTTCACATTAACCTATTATGGGATGGTCGAGGCAATATTTATTATTATATCCATATACTTTGTAGGATTGTGTATAATTTTATATTTGGTTTTTGTGTAAATTTTACAAATATAAATAAATGTACGTAATTACGTACCTAGGTTAAAACGAGGCAATTTAAATAATTAGAAAGACGGTGAGTAAACTTATTATTTATGCTACTTATGAATATCCAATTTAAAATTAACTTGGAACGCATTAAGCTCTATTAATAATCGATCCGGTAAAAGTAAAAAACGTGCTAGCAACCCGACGACACTAAAGAGGAATCGACCGAGCCGCCCGCGCATATGTTAATGCTCCATTAAGATTATACTAATTGAAAGCCAATAAATACAACGGCTATGAATATTAATTTTATTTGGCTTCGCGTGGTTACTTCCAACTTCCAAGGCTCGGCCGGACCAGTTAAATCGCGTGCGATAAATTGCCGAAGCCCATTTATATTATAAACAATTTTTACAACAAATATTTGTTATTTGCAAGCCAGTGCTTTCGACCGTTATGTTTAAAATTAACTTTGGTTACAATTAGGTATATAAAAAGACTGAACTTTTCGTGTCCGTACTTTATCTTAATCAAATGCGTCGCGCTCGTGTTAATTTATTAATAAGTTCGCGTAATTTATAGTTGACCGGTTAATATTTATAGCGAGTAATTACTAATTGTAATTTCACGAGTATAAATCGTTCGCAAAGGTCAAAAGAGTGTGTTGCGCTTTATCTGAGATGTGTATGACGTCTCGATTCCCGTCAATCTCGCTCGCCGTCGATTACGCAGGACAAATCAATTACCGCTCGCATTCCGCCGGCAGCCGACCGACGAATTCTCTGTCACGATCCCATCGCCCAACGACCACCTCTCATCCAATATGCCACGTCGTCAAGCAACGGAATTCGGGACATTGCGCGGCTAACTAGCCGATCGAAATCCTAGATTGGCAGCTCTAGATCGATGGAAGACGCACTTCAATCTGCTCGCTGGGCATTCCTCGCATTCATCAAACGTACACGCTGCATAACGTACAGTTACCTCGGGCTCCGTCAGATTTGACCACGTCAAGAATTCCATGTTCGAATCCTGGCCCGGAATGTTATCAGTGCGTCGTATCGGCACTCGCCGTCAGACATGTCAGGCAACATTTGTAAACCGCTATTTATATTGAACGCATTCATTAAAACATTACGAGTATACCTTCGAGTTCTCCTCGATCGCATCCTCCGTTAATGAGTTAATTGGAAATGATTTATTGATGCGTAATTGTAAATTATTGTTATTATATGTCGACGTTTCACATATGCATTGTGATTACTGTCATGAATATTCAGATAATTCCCTTCATATAGCATGTAATGAGAATAAAAATAAATAATTGATACCAGGTGCACTTACGGATGCAGTAGAAATATTTTTAAATTTACTTTATTGAATATTATATTGAACTGCGTTGATATGAAATTACAAGCTTTTCCTCTTAATTTTATTACTAAGGACCAATAACTATACGCAAAGTTTGATTTCACAACGGTTGACAGTCATAAGCACGCGGGTCAATGTTGTCTGGTATGATTTTAGTCGCGGCGGGGCCGAGCATCTCCTAATTATTATTAATAATGTCGAAATTTTCAATGTTTGGTAGAAGCGGAGCTTATTATCACACATACTTATTTCGAATTAAATCACAGATGTATACAAATGTGATTTCCGTAAATCTGGAATAATGCGGTACAATATCTAATACATTTGGGGAACATGTATTCCATAGCCTAGTATCAGATCCTGCGCCCACGCGGAGCCGTCTCGATTTTATGTTAATCGAAGAGCCATGTTCTTCGTTGAAATGTACACAGGTTTAAGTATTACGGTACATGGAGCTACACAAATGTATTAAATGCGCCATTATCCACAAGCGAGGACAATTTCACATTTACGACTCTATACTGACACCTCGTAAATACTTTATTGATTCTATCCCGAGTTGTACTCTATATTATCTTTTAGCACTTCATAATGGTTGGGTGAAAACAAATTGTTCTATTAATCAAATGTAATTGCTGACTCAATTTATTAGTTTTTGATTTTATAATTTTTATTTAAAATAAAGTTGAAATAAGTTTTTAAAATTATGATAAACAAAGGACAACAACCTATGAAGGTTACTTCCTACACTTTAACGCTGGAGTAGTTTAATAATTGCTTAAACTGATAAAATAATCATTATATAGGAATTCGATTGTGTTTTTTTTTTTAATTTTTTATCGTTTTCATTCTCAAAATTTGGGTTGATTAGAATTTTTTAAGGTGATTGTTTAAATCTTGTTATATTTTACTAAGATAAGACAACTTAAAGCCATGCCTGATGTTACAGGCGAATATACTTCAATGCCTAGATTTTATTTTTAAGAACAGTTTTATGAAGATTGCAAAAAACTTCGTAGAATATTTATGCACCATATTTATTTTCAACAAATCCTATACATATATTGCATGAAAAGTTATAAATATTAAAAAAAAATTAATTTGTACACCTTAAAACATTACGAAATGGAATTACATGGGCAATACAATAATTTCTGCTTATATTTGAACAGTAATTAAACAATTGAAACAAAACAGGCAAGGTAAGCATAAGGGCCTCCAGCCCAAATGCCTATTAATTAAGAGGGTTGAACCGCTCTGCCTCTAATTAACTGAAGACCCTGGCCGCATTCAGTGTAATTAGTTTCCTAAGGAGTGCTGTTCTCACGCTCTCGGACCTAAAATACGTAGAATTATACGAATTTCATCGATCCAGCATATTTGTACAACAAAACAAAGTTAACACGGCGCGAAGTAGCTCGTAAATCGTTACAACGCGCAATGCATGAGTGAGATGTCATTCTTGTACCGTCATTACCAGCGGTCAGCTGTCGCAATTTGTCTGGCCGTACGTGGATGGTGTATTAACCCTGCGTCTACAATTAATATCGCTTACCCGGTTTCTTATCTGTGTTTATTGTGTTTTAAATTTATTGCACTTTCTTCTCAGTTCATTGTTGCCGTGTATCTACTATCTACCATTACATTGTTAACACTATGCATAAGAAACATTGTTTGCTAGATAATAACAAAACGACAGGCAATCGAATTAACGATTCGACGTTGTAAAAACAATGAAAAACTTAATAAGGACTTTCCAAACAACAATACTCCAACGAGGGTGGTCGAGAATCTTTATTAAAATCTCGAGCGAGTAATAAAAGCACAGTTAAATGCGGAGAACTCTGATGAAAATATTAATTAATGTTTCGAAATGGGAAACATGTTGCTAATTAAATGGCGATATCGCATAAAACGTAATTAGAGGTCGGACATACGTTTCTCACGGGGCGGGCGATGCCCCGTGCCGTACCGGCGGTGCCGCGAGCCGTCCCGTGCATCTCGCGCGGCAGGAATGCGCCGAGCCGTGCTCCCGCAAAAACAGGTTACATCTCCGCCGTCATACATACTGACATTCAAATACATACGTTTAATGTTTTAACTTTTTGTTACGACTCCGCGGAGCTTTAAATATTTATCGCTTTCGTCGTAACGAAATCTCTGTCGACGGTATCGATACTGAAAAATGCTATGAATTGTCGGAGTTTATAATAGAAATTCCGCGAGCGAAACTACGAACATTCCGACGTCGCTGCGGGTTTTATTAAATGCACTGACTGGCAAGTATTAGCAATTATGATCGACGCCTGAATGGGCGGCGTAATTAAAAAAGTCAATGATCACTTATTGTAATTAGCGGTGTATCGAGTTGCCGACAAAAAGGTAATTGTTTCCCGACGGCTATCAATCTGGCTGGCTGAATGGAGAGCCCAACACGTGCGACCCGCCGCTCGCGCTAGTCACTCGCTCGCACTGTCGACTGACACGGCTTTTTGTTTTGAAAATTATCGCTATTGAGGGCCGGCTCATGCATTCTAATAGACATTGGTTTGCGGCATTATCTTATAGTAATAAAGTGTTCAATTATATACTTAAAATACATGATACTTATTTCGATTCTCTTATTTCGTGGGAACTGTTAATGCACACACAAATTTCTAACAATTATTGAGACTCGAAAGATTTTGCAAAGAAAACACAATAGTACTATTGCATCGTGTTTATTTTAACCTATGGCATGTACGAGCAAATCGATTAGATTACACAGTCGCAATAAATTTTAATTATAAACTTGGAAACTCCCACAAATGATAAGCTCACGAAGCAACGATCATTACAAACGAAACAGATTTTATCCACAATCGAACGGCAGAAGCCCACTTATTTCATAATGAGGTTATTGCCTAGCATTCTGGTCCTTATCTGTCTAGTTTCGCTTAGCGAAGAGCAGCGCCAAATTGGCGTAGAGAAGTCCGCGGGCGAAGCGATGGGCCCACAGATATAGCTAATTACGGGCCGCGTGCTGATCTATTTGGCCAGATCTGCCCGCTGACGTGTGAAAATATCCAATTAATTAACGCGAAACGTTCGGATCGCGGCAATCTCTCGCGTGCTATACACCAGGTCAGCTCCCCAGTTTCAATTGCACGTTTCCTGAACGGGTGACGGAATAATGATGTTGAAGCCATCATTTTCGAATGCAATTAGTTTTGATTTTAGTTGGATAGTAATTGGCGAGTTTCGTTTATATTTGCGTATCTAGTGATATATGCTTTGCTTTGCGCGATTGCATTACCACACCCGCATTGATAAGCAGCGGTCAATGAAAGCTTATACTTAATTATATCATCGCGTGTTTCAGTTGAAAGTATAACCTAGGCATGATTTTGAACTATTATTTAAACAACTCGTTAACTTGTATTTTATACTTTATATTTTAAACAGACAGATTTGGATATTAGCAAGAAAGCAAGAAAAGCAAAAATTCAAATTAAAACATGTTATAAATTATTACGTAATTACCGCAAATGTAATTATAATTTTTTATTGTGGGAGTCGAGCACGCTTCGGCACGAATTGGGCCAGCTCGCACCGGGGAAGTACCACACCCCCACAGAAAACCGGCGTGAAATAATAGCTTGCTATTGTGTTTCGTACGGTGAGTGGGGGAGCCGGAGGCCTATTTCCTTCTCCTAGCCCTTCCCAGTCCATTCCTTTTTTTCCATTCATCAATCCTTTCCTTATCCCTTATCCCCTAAAAGCGGGCAGCGCACTCTCAGAGGTCTGAGCTTCTCCGAATGTTCATGGGCGGTGGTGATCGTTTACCAGCAGGCGAACCACCAGCTCAGTTGCCCGTTATGACATAAAAAAAAAAAAAAAACAAAACCAAAACGAACCAATCGATTTGTCCGTATAAAATATAATTAATTATTAAATTTAAGGAAATTTGTAATCATTCGTTATCCGCAAACAAGGTTCAATAAATTGCACAATTATCTAGTCGGTTAGATAAACAGCAGTAAGAAGATGCACTCGGAGTGTAAGCGAGTGTTAATAG
This sequence comes from Zerene cesonia, assembly GCF_012273895.1. Classification (NCBI taxonomy): domain Eukaryota; kingdom Metazoa; phylum Arthropoda; class Insecta; order Lepidoptera; family Pieridae; genus Zerene; species Zerene cesonia. Next base: position 7,997,860 of record NC_052102.1, on the reverse strand, counting down.
GCTATTAACCGGTGCCCGTCTAATTGGGCGGCGCAGGCGCATGCTTCCTTCGCTTGTCGATTCTAGTCACGCTAAAGTTAAACTCGACGCCGTGCTTCGTACATGCATTTGAGGTAATTTAGTATATACATTATAGTAAACTAAAATAACTAACTATGCAAGTTATAAAACGTATATAAAAACGTATATATAAACGGTCGATAAATCTAGTTAGGATAATGTATGAGTCGCGTCTAACATGGACATCATGTAGAAGGAGTCATAAAAACGAACAAGAAATAAAAAGGAGAAGGAAGAAGGAAAATGGTATTCAAAATATTTGTATCGATAAAAATAATAAACACATAATATATAATGGATACATTAAGACTTAGATCTCTGGAATTAGATAAATATTATAGTGGAGCACATGAAAATCGTTTCAGATGCCCTGTGCAGGTTTGGCTTTAACCGGGTTAATTTTTTTTAAGTTTTAATGGTTACTATCAACATTGAATAATTTTTGAAAATTCTTGACTTGTGTGTATATATAGTAGTGTACACGATGTTATTTCTCAAGTATTTTTATTTAATTTTTTATCTCTTTCTTAATGCCTCGGCTTAGATAAAAATTAAATTATTCTTATATACGATACTTCAAAATCAACAAACATCGTTCGCTGAAAATGTTTTCAAATAAAACCATAACAATAGTTTAAACGAACACTTAAACGAGTAAATATTGTTAATTAAAGCAGATTGAAAGAGAATACGCTGAAAGTCCATTAGTTAATAGAGTCGTAAGCTGAATGACGTGACAGCGTCGCAGGGCTGCCGTCCACTCGTTTTAATTTCCTGGCGACGGATAGTATCACACTCCAGCGAAGAACCGGCCACAATCCATACATTTTGGATACAGTTTATAGCAGATACTTTTGTCAATTTATCTAGTATACCAGCAATATCATTTCTTATGATGAGAAGAAAGCCTGTAATACATGGACTGTAGCCATATTTTCATCGTAGCAAGCGATATTATTAGGTTATATTAAGGTTATTACCTATTACAGTTTTATAAATAGACTGAAATTTGTATAAATTTTGTCATTTCGCGTAATACATTTATACAGAAAAAAATTTCAATCCGTTTATTGAGGATTTCATGAATGTACATACAAAAGAAATTTGTGAATAGTATCTATTAGATCCACTGTAATGATTTTGATAATTTGGCTTTTGTATATATAATACCTTCATATGTTTAAATTAACTAATTAGGGTAACCAAAACTCAGCAAATCATTCTCAACCGTCAATTCTAGTATTTCAATTATAATATAATTATTGCAATGGAAGCGCCGCGGAAGTGACTAGTAACACCAGCCCGCACGTTACCGAATCTTTCTAATGTGTTTCCCAAGAGTTACCTACCGATTACATCTTATCAAACCCACCTACATTTTAAGCAGAACATTTACTTATGATTATCTTAGAGCCAGTAATTAACTAGCGGTGAACGCAGACAAGCGATTCCCAGTAGCCTGCGCGTCGGCGTTTAATTTCCTGACGTGTACAACGTTGCATTTCATATTGTAATGACTTACGCCTTTCAAACAATAATTAAATCGATATATTGATTCTTGTGGTCTGGTAGAACTAGCTCATAAGCATGGGTCCTAACCCTTCTAATAATCATACGCAAATAGCGAGTTGTAATTACATTTTATAAGTAACAAATAACGGGCAATAACATCTAGGTATGTTCTAGAATTTTAAAACAACACATCACAAACACCGTATATAAACAATAAATATAAAAATTGAAACGCTTCTTAGATTTCTGGCTTTCACTACAGCATCACAAAATTATCTTTCTATAAACTCAACATGCAAAATAATAAAATATTTTAAAACAAACATATTTTAAAACCTCTATTCCTATTCGTAAGATTCTTTCTGTTAAATAGAAAAAATACCGCTCATATCGTACGGATGTATCAGAATCTATGAATATATTTATTTATAAAAATATATCCTACTGATAATATCAAAACATAAATACTATACAATATTAATCAATGCCACACTATCGCTTACAAAGCAAATAATCTCGGAATCTTAATAATGATTGTCAGTGGGATAATCTGCATTGTGTCGGAAGAAGGTGGCCGAATGACGTTTAATTTCCTACGGTTTGTTCGACTGAACCACAGAGCTCAGTCGTCTTCTGATTCTCATTTAATTAACGCTACATATATGCATTTTATAAATATATTATTGTTTGCATGATAGGACGTATTATCATTCTTATTTAATCTTTTAAGATTTTTACCTACAAGTGTATATACAATGAGCAGGGAAGGGACTGGCTCTCTTAACACAGGTTATACCTAGCAAGAGGGCCAGAGCCTCTCAGTCAAATCGTACATTTATTAAGGTGAAATAAAGATCATTTTTTTTATGTCATATGTTCGCTTGATGTTAAACGATCACCACCGCCCATTAACAATCGACGAGGTGCCTCTGCGAATGCGCTACCCGCTTTGGAGGGGTAAGGTATAAGAAAAGTTTGACGTCTGGAAAGAAGGAATGGCCTGGGATTCGGACACGGCACCCCCACTCACCGTACGAAACACAATAGCACGCTACTATTTCACGTCGCTTTTCTGTGGAGATGTGGTACTTCCCCGGTGCGAGCTGGCCCAATCCGTGCCGAAGTGTGCTCGACTCCCACATTAGAATTGTCATATCATTTATAAATGCTCATACGATACATAAAGCTGTGACCCATTTATATTTGTAAACGTTTTTGTTAAGACACAAGGAAGGTTCTCATGGAGAGAAAAAACGTACCATTGATGATCCCGGGGTGGATCGCTAGTTTGATAATAAATCCTTTCTAAAACTAAGGTTACCAAAGGGTCTGGGGAGGGACCGGTACCGCTTAATTAAGACGAAATTAAAACATTTTTAATCAAACACAAAAAATGTCATATGAATGAGTTGATGGCCTAAGCAGTTATCGAGTAACGAAACATAAAAAATGCAGCTGAATTGAGAACTTCCTTCGTGTTCGGGAAAATCAAATGAAAATCAATGTACATTATCAAAATATGTACTTATCTATAACATTATCCTCACATAACGTTTAGAAAAAATCAGGCACCAAATTGTAATGAAGTACGATCCAAAACAGCGCATGGAGCAGACACGAGACAATGCAAGGTACACTGGTCTGGTTGAGCGAAACAGCGAAGTAATTTTCCCGGGCCCCTTTCATGGAACTCGTCGCGTGTTTGCTAGTTAGAATTCGGGTGTAGTTCGAAAATTAATCAGAGCCCATTGTGGCCGCTTTGTCGCGGACTCTGGTGCCAATTATTGGCTGCGCAGCGCACTCGCGTAATTGAACCCGCCCTGAGGCAGTTTCCAACTCTGCCAGCTCTAATTCTCCAACTTTTTCCGTGGAAATTGTTGGAAATCGATTTCACCAATCATTTCCGTCATATGTACAGCGTGTCCAGCTAGCGTTCAATTGACCATCCGTATGAACTTTCATGAGTCACCAGAAATTTTATTTCAAAACAATCGGTTAACGTTCAATCTTGTTTAATTGATTTCGTAATAACAAACGAAAACACAAAAATATACGAAGCTATTAAATGTATAATTCTTGATTAAAACTCAATGACCAGTAAAGAGTAAATAAAAATTTATAACATGTTGAACGGTAATTACATTTAGCTTCCAGCGATGAAAGCGATGAAAAATCTTCACAATCAACAAGATCACAAGTTGTTAAAAATCAAAACTGTGCATAAACCGTGAAATAAAGTTAACAAGCACATCATAAGCAATCGTTTGCAAGTGAAATAAATCGCACGTTCCCATTTAAAACACTCGTTCGGAAAAATTTAATAAAAACGCGTTCCGGCCGGAAGCCTCGCAATTTGGCCGGCCTGTAACAGCCTGCATACAATCTACTGATTGATTACAATAAAATAATAATTTGCGTGATAGTGCAAACTGATGGTAACTATTCATTCGTTGCAAGAGAATAACGTGCATGATGTACACTCATGTTCTACCTACATTTCAGGATATATTATAAAACAATATCGAACATCTGTCTATTCTCTTTCAGGCAAATACTTGCGAGTATTCTAAAACAATGACCTTTGCATTCACGCTTATTTTCATTTAATTAATGTTTTAAAATTCCAAAAACCTACAATACCCCGACCGTACTTAGAGTTCCATAATGCGCATTACTTAACATTTATAGGTGTATAAAAACAAACAAAACGAAAGGCTAAGTCCTAAATACCGCGTAATACAGGCGAGGGTTAATGAATTTAAACGTATAATAGTCGTAGGGTAAGCATAAAGCGAAGGCATTAAAACAATAGCGAGTGTAACGCGCTGGTAACCGCCGCCAAATTTGCATTCCTCATTGTTAAAGCACATAAAAATTCTCTCATTAACCTGGGGTGGTCAGAAACCGCCACCCGCCTTACTGTCCACTGGTGACAACGGATAGCCCGCTCGCTAAAACACGCTGCGACTTTAGCAAGCAAATTTTGAAAAAAAAAAAATACGCAACATTTAATATTGAAGCACAACTTATATGCTGGACACTTATTAAAGGTGCTTTAATTGATTATAGTGTCGGTGGTGGTAAGTTAAATTCTTTTAAAATACCGTAAATTGAATAAAAAATATGTGTATTCATATCTGAATGAATTATTTTCAATACACATATTGTGCATTATAAGATTCATGTGTATGCTAAAAATGTATAATAAACAATCAAGAAACACATGTAACGTCATTCTATGAAATTTAGTAATTACTTTGAGAAACTGTTTTTGAAGTTAAATAATGATTATTTTAATAGAGCGAGCAATATGAAAATAGAATCCTTCGCCATAAAAATAATTGCTAAAATTAAAGACGCAATGGTATGTCGCACCCTCTCCACGCGAGACAGTGAGCTCCAAAGATCTGGCCAAACGCAATTCGATACTTGGCGCCTGCTTTCATTACAGTCTGCTTAACATACCTACGTGGAGTACCACGTGCAACATTCCCTAGCACGTGTCCACTTTTTACCGCCATTTATTGTAACCGCACTTCTGAAATACGAATGTAATTGAATACTTTCGTCTAACTAAACCTGTTTTTTCGTTGGTTACGGGACAGTTTAATGGAAGCAGGTACTGAATGTGTGGAATCCATTGGTTCTATAGCTGTTTAGTGTTTTGAACATAATTCCTTCGTGTAGCTAATTTGAAAGAAAGAAAGAAACATTTATTTATCAGGGACAGCGCTGTTTTTCAGTGGCCCCTTTATAATCTAATCTTTATAATTTGAAATCCTTAGGTAAATACGAGTATACCAGACCACTATTCTAATTCGCAAAGTTAAAACACAATTATGAATAAGATAATTATAAGCTAACAGATTGTAGCTCTTATTGCAGTTCTAGAAAAGTGTATTTGTACTGTTGTCATAACACAGATATATTTTTCGTGTGTTACCTTCATTTCTATACAACTCAGCTCCATTAAAAATATGTTCATGTCTTCATTACGAGTCGAGACCTCATGGCCTTCAAACCAAGGAGCTTTTTCAAAGTTCTGTTTCAAGGAAGATAGTTTTATTGACATATCAGAATAGCAATTTTGCATGGATCACTCTGTTGTAGATACTTGTTTCTAATTAAGTAATTAAGTAATATCTGTTCTAGGTCCTTATGCAAATCTGCCAACCCTTGTATATTGCCCAACCCATATAATATAAAAGTGAGTTTTTAATTAACCGTACTCATTACGTTAGATATTTCATTAACCGAATATTATTAAAATGACATTTATTTTGAACTTAATGAACATGGTATTGTCAGGACATTAGAAAGTAATACCAATGGTCGAAACCACTTATATATATAGGAGGAATGATTATCTTTTGTATTTATTTAAAATTATATATCTATATTGTAGTGTTTGTATCTATTAAATAGATACATACATTGTCTCATGTACACCAGAGATGGCGTAGTTGTCGATCGGTCAGTCGTGTAACGTACGTGGTCGGGATCGACATGTGCCTGCGTTGGTACTGGGTGTAGTGGTGAGCCAGTGAATTCTCAGTGTCCCTGTACTAGATTCCCGAAGAACTAACAGCAGACGTTACAAGTGGCGACGAGGATAAAGGTCACTAAAATATAGAAAAAAAAGGAGGAAAGAAGGTATCTGTTAAATTGAGGTTGTTACAAGTGTTGTATTAGATAATATTTTGTATCATATATACTATTTAGGATTACAATGCAGCTGTTTGCCATATAGTTAGATGAGTAATTAAATTAGCCTATGACTTGCAAGCAAAGTCGTTTATTGATCGTGATAATGTTGACAATGAAATGCGAAGTATGAATTGTGTGGGTAGGTAACGTAAACAAATCCTTTACTTACGTACGAGTAATTAACGAGTCTTTAAATATACATTAGATACAAAAATAATAATTATGCTTCTAAAATTAGTTTATAGAATAATTTTAATGAAGCATAATTATTGTAAACCTTATTATAAGATTTCTAAGTACCTACTAAGCTATTTGATCGATTTGTATTTTACATTACGAAATTATTGTTATTTGTGCATCTGTGTAGGTATATGTTGATTACGATAACTTCTCATTATAGAATTGGAACTAAGCTTAGTACATCAAGGTAAAGTGATGTGGAATAACTCAAGTTCTTTTCTTCTAAGGTTATATTTTTTAACGCACTAATATTATAAGTGTGAAGGTTTGTTTGTTTGGATGTGTGTCCGTCAATCGCGCTGGAACTGCTGTGTGGATTTTGATGAAGTTTGGTATGTGGACATGCTATGAGCTGACTTGGGTGATGGGACACTTTTGTTTCGATTGAATGCTCCGTTGGGATAGAGCAGGGAGCTTGATATCCGGGCGAAGCAGGGACGAGTGTCTAGCATACTGTATAACGTTCAACATTGTGAAGCGGGTTGCATCTGCCCTTGATGCCTTATGATGACCACGACGGGTCTGTCAAGAGTGTTACGATACGACAAGGAAGAATAAGGTTCGTATGTTCATATTATGTGAGCATTGTATCTTCTTAGCTTAAAACGATGAAGGAAAACATCGTCAGAAAACCGGCATGTCCGAGAATCGAAAGTTCGACGACATGTGACATCTGCCAGCCCGCGCTTGGCCGATTGACTTGACTATTTGACTTCTTTTAAATAAGAGGTATGATGGACTTTCATTAAATTGAAGGTACTTGGACGTCCATTCAATTGGATGTACATATGAAATATAACTTATGAAATTCATTTAACTGAATTTCTATTTGGACTTCTTTTAAATAAGAGGTATGATGGACTTTCATTAAATTGAAGGTACTTGGACGTCCATTCAATTGGATGTACATAAGAAATATAACTTATGAAATTCATTTAATTGAATTTCTATTTGGACTTCTTTTAAATAAGAGGTAGTTTTTCGATAAAGATGATGGACTTTCATTAAATTGAAAGTACTTGAATTTCCATTCAATTGGATGTATTATTACGTCGCACTAAAAATTCCAGTCATGGCGAATCAACTTCCACCGCCAGATATATTAGACCTTGAAGTGACAGCACGTCAGTCGGTTTGAGTTTTATGTTTTATTTGTTTATTAAATCAAACACTTAACCTGACCTAAGTACATCACGGTAGCAATACAAATAGGCATATAATAATTAAAGGTTCAAAACCTATATTTCTGCTAGGTTTCAGAGTAACCTATATTAAAGATATTAGTTCTTTCCCCATATCATTAATATAGTACAATATAATTAAAGTCTCAAGGTGGTCATCACAACTTAGTTAATGAAATTGATTTAAATTTAGGGTAAAAAAAAAAAAGAAAAAAAAAATGTATATAACAAACAAATAACATATGAACATGACAAGGATTGTTTTATATATGTGTGTGGTGGGAGTTGTGGAAGAGGCCCCTAAATATCTACCTTGAAGCCACTGATATCACATCTCCTGCTATGAAGAGGACCACATTATTGGTTCTCGGTGGAGCTGCTTTTAAAGACAGTTATCTGACAGTGACAGTGAGTGATCAAGCGTGATCAAGCAGCAAATTGTTAATTTGATAACCCGGATGAAATAGATAATATGTATCGATTAAATTATAGAAATTATTTATCTTTGAAATTAAGAAGGAAAATGTTAACTATGGATGATAAAATTACATTGGACAGGGTGATTACTGTTGCCAATACTCTGGAAATCGTTAACTATCAACTGGAAAGTTATGAGCAAAAAGAAAAGATGGAGACTAATGAAGTTAGTGCACTAAAGATAAAGATTATGATAAATATGATTATAACTGGAAAAGACGGGGCAAATGATGTAATAAAGAAATGAAGATACCTAAATGTACAAGATGTGGAAATTCAATACAAATTTCTCAAAGTTTCCCATGTCCAGCTAACGAGAAGAAATGTAATGGCTGTGACAAATGAGGCCACTACCAGAGATGTTGTAGAACAAGAAGCTATCAAGAGAAATGTAAACCAGAACAAAAACAATAATAAGAAGTGACCACGAAAGGAAGCAACAAATAATTCTCTTGAAGATGATGAGGAAGTTCAGTACATATTTAAGTAATAATAATAATAATCAATATATTTATTGACATAAATGGAAGTATAACACCGTTACACGTCAAGGGTTTCTTTTGAGGCTGTGATAAATGCGAACGAGACGAAAAGACGTAGACGTAGTGCCATTTATATCATTGGAATAGTTAGGCAAGGATACAGCAATTAATTTGGGTGTTATGAAATTGGGTGTATTGTAAATACACTTTACAGTGAGCGTGGTCACGAGGAAAGTAGGATGCTGCATGTCTTGAGTCATACAAAAATTGTGGTTGTGAACTACTTCTACCTATATTTCCGTAGTTGGTATGTTGAGTATTTTCCTGGATGTTGGCAGTATTGGCTGATAGTATCTTCTAGCCTTTGGTATGTCTGACATGGGATTTTAAATGATTGGTAACAGGATCCCCGGTGTTGGAAAGCTCCAAACCATCTTCACTATTGATATTGGATGCGTTTTAATTTCAATAGCCTCACGTACAAGTCTTGGAAAAAATTTAATTTATATGGCGAGGGTCTGTGGTTGGTCAAATTGTAAGAAGTGTTTTTGTCCAGGGTGTGTTCACATATCGCAGAATAGTTGTTGCGCCTATGCTTGATATCCGCAATGTGTTCCTTAAGTCGGCTACCAATGCTTCTTTTGTTTGGCTGATGCAGGAGAGACCACAATCACAATCTAACTTGTACACAATTGAAAAGACCAATCTTGCAGATTCTCTGTCGGGGCTATGTAACTTCTCAGTTCAGCCCGACCATTTCGTGAGTAGATGACTGCATTCATAGAATAGTAGAGATGGCAAAACTGGAGCAATTTCTATGCAGTAAATTAATAAGAGTCCGAGAATGATTCCGATGTTGTCTACATTAGGTTACAAGGTATACGCTTCTACAATAGAATTCCTCAAAGTATTAAGTCGTTTAGTAGTATTAACTTCAAAAACTATATTGAAAATGTATAAGTTCAATGAGCATTAATAAATATATGGCTGATGACAATTCATGGAATGTTGTTGCTTAAGAACCAGAGGACGGTTCTTTGGCATCATTATTAGGTGAAAACTACAATGTAAACTTAAACTAAAATGTAAAATTGATTTTATTTTAAAAAAGCAACTATAGAGTTTCTTGCCGGCTCTTCTCTGTGGAAACCGGTGGTAAATGTTAAAACTGTATAAAATGATGATTTGAAAGTGTTTCTATAAGAAGTTTCGTTGAATATATAAATGTTTGTGTTTGAGTTTAATTAAAAAGGGTTTGTATTCCAATGGGAGGAGTCCGTAAAGACTTTTACAATTATTGCTGACGAGTTACACTTTCATGAAAAATTAAATATCAGGGAGCGAACGCAATAGTATGCGGCTTATGAAGGCCACCCAGGGATAGGAGCTATGAAGAGTCGCCTTCTTTCTAAAGTTTGGTGGCCCCGTATTAATATTAATAATAAGGACGTTGAGCCGATGGTAAAAGCTGCAAGCAAAAGATTGCACATTGGTCAGCTTACCCAATCCATCTGCAACGTCGGTCCAATGAAACGTCGGGGGCGGTCATCAGAACCCTGGGTGGACATCGAAATGGACTTGTTGGGACCATTCCCAAATAACTATTATCGTCAAAATAAAGAGATCAAAGTTAACAAGATTATAACAAGCGTAAAGATAATTAAAATACTGAAAGAACTTTTCTTTAAAAGGATGAATAGATATTAAATTCCTATGCTAAAATATATAAACGTAATGGAAAATGACACAACAAATTTGCAAAAGTAAAAGGGAAGGGATATAGAGACCGGAAATGAAAAGCAGAAATTTTGGAATTCATGGGAGGTGAGTAAAAGACCTTTCGACTTCTTTTAATCCAACAACCACATACAGTGGAAAAATCTATTGGAGGAGACATTATTGTTAGGAATGAAGGAACTGGACAAAGACTGAGAAGAAATGTTATTCATTTAAATGGAAGGAGAATGGAAAGCGATAGAAAATGATAAAACATTAAATGAAGATTGGACAGACAAATAATAAATTAAATGGATAAATAAATTAAATTGTTCACTTAAAAGTATATTAATCATATTAGAAAGAATATAATTAAAACTGTTAATAGTTACTGATATTATTACCTTACAGTTATAGTTATTAATTATCATAACGTATAAGTTGAAATAAAGAAATAATATGTATGTTTATATATATAAAACATGCGGTATTGGAATTTGATTATCTAAATGAAATTTGTTAAAAAGGAAGGGATGTAGTGTTTGTATCTATTAAATAGATACATACATTGTCTCATGTACACCAGAGATGGCGTAGTTGTCGATCGGTCAGTCGTGTAACGTACGTGGTCGGGATCGACATGTGCCTGCGTTGGTACTGGGTGTAGTGGTGAGCCAGTGAATTCTCAGTGTCCCTGTACTAGATTCCCGAAGAACTAACAGCAGACGTTACATATATTAATTATTATAAAGCTGAAGAGTTTGGTTGTTTATTTGTTTGAACGTACTAATCTCAGGAACTACTGATCCGCTTTAAAAAATTCATTCAGTGTTAGATAGCCCATTTATTGAGGAAGTCTATATGTATACCAAGGGCGAAGCCGGGGCGGAAACCTGGTATAATATAAAACTGTTGTCTAAATTTAAATTTAAAAGTCTTTAACTAAATATGCAAAATTTTGGTATATTTTCCCTTAGTCTATATAATTTTTTTTCGGCACGAATTGGGCCAGCTTGAACTGGGGAAGTATCACTTCCCCATAGAAAACCGGCGTGAAATAGCATACAGCTGTGTTTTGTTCGGTGAGAGGGGAACCTCAGGCCTATATCCTTTCCTTTTCTAATCCTTTCCTTTATTCCTCTCTTCAATCCTTTCTTCATCCCTTTCCAATTCGAAATCGGCAATCCATTTGTAGAGGCGTAAGCTTTACAATCGACTTTTCGCCTCTCCAAATGTTCAAAGGCGGTGGTAGCGCTTACCATCAGGCGACCCAGCTTCGACGACAATGACATAGAAAAAAATATAGGTCTTGGATCATTAGCTTCTGTAAGATTGTTGATTAGATTTCGTTTGATCCGTTTCCTTTTTATCGATTAAATTCCTAGTTCATATTTATGCATGAAGTGTTAGCATTCTTAAAATTGTACACACTAACATACATGTATCATTAATTAAATTAAATGTATCATTACTTATTTGCGTACCAATTAGCAATTATAATATAAGACTTTGAATATAAATCAATTACAAAAACGTAAATGAAGCTTTGCATTAACTCGATTTATTAACCAAGAACTACACAGATTAAGGCATAAAATAATAATGAGTTAAAACGCGTACTGAGCATATTCTTAATATTAAATCAGTTTCCATAATAGCAGGATTCTCGGCGACAAAATTCAAGCCACTACTCAGCGTATTGTCCCATTAACACAATTTTATGTTCCATATTAAAATAATAAAAACTTATGCCTCTCTTAATTAAATAATTTAGCGGCGGGTTGAGCAGAGATATGTAAATTGTTTTAGGGGATAGATCAAACAACCCTTTTTTATGACTTTAATATGCGGTCTCCGGGTGGAAGGGGGTCGTGAGTAGCGGAGAGGAGGAGGCGAGGTAAGTTATGAAATATTTAATAACGGCGCACACGATTCCATTTGAATTACTTTCGAGGAAATGACGATGTACTAGGCTTGAGGCACACCGAGCCCCTGGACATTTGGGATTTGAAATAGGTTTATGCGCTAGATTTTTTTAAAATTATAATAATAAGACTGTTTACTGTCTTGTTTGTTGCATGCAGAAATTTCAGAATTTCAGAATTGTGTGTTGATAAATTCCTAGGACGCGCTCCTCCAGTGACTTGAAACATTTAAAAAAATATAGCCTTCGATGAAACGAAGGGTAATGTTAGAATACTTGAAAATATGTTTGTAGAGAGGAAAATTATAATTGTTCTCTACACTATCAATATAAATCACGTCAATACTCATCACAAATATGGACGCCGTTTTTTCTATAACCCTAAACCTTTTTTCCTAATTCTAGACGCATTTGATTAAAATAATAATGGCAACATTATTTTAGCCGCGGAAAAGTGTCGCGTCTACGAGACTTCTTAAATGGTGCGTACTCTAAGAAAAGCTGTGTGCGCTCTACAAATAAACACGCCGCCATGGAGTTTCTATTACGTTCGAAAGGACAACAATTATAAAAATCACGTGCAGATGAAAAATTCACATTAATAACAAACTCGAAGGGCATTATATATCGCATTGAATAATTCAAGAATGGAATTTTTTACACTTGAGCTCGTTGTGGAACCGGTATAACGCAAGTCGCTTCACTGTCTCAAATACCGAGGGAGTGTTTTAATTAATGTTCCTCGACAAATTGCGAAAAAAGCCGAGTAATGACGTCACATGGCCCGTGTGTGTAACGAGGCTGATTACTCTGACGAGTTGTCGTCAAATAGCTCTTTTATGCCGATGACTGGCAGAGTAAAGAGGCATGTAAGGAGACTCGCGCTATAATGACCTAATTATAATTTAATCTTAATTAAGCCTTTTAAATTTCGTTGGCAACTTAAGTGCTACAAATGTATTGCGCAGATGTGATGTTTACTTTTTTTGGTTTACATTTTTTAATGTTATGATATCAAACGTGTCTAGGGAATTTGTATGTAATTATATTATGTATTTTGTCTGCATAATTCCTTCGTGTGAAGCATTTTTTCATTTATACCTATTATTTATGACATCATTTTAATAACAGAGAGCAATACGAACATTTGTAATACGCATTAAGTATGATTTTGAGCGTTCAGTGTCTATTTTTAATTAATATTGTTTATAATAAAATAGATCATGTAAGAATGGCAAATCTTAAAACTTGTCATTGCAATGCAATGTCAACAGGCTCATAGACTCAAGACCAGTTTAATATCACTATTATTTCGCATTGAACTTAACATTCGAAACTAAATATGGAACAATTTTAATACAAAATCATGAGCATAATAAGCGTAGTTACGGCAGATAACATTACAAATCGCTAAGGTCAATCTCAATTGCTAATAATCGATACCTCACGAGATAATAACAAATAAGATTTTTTTCCTCATATCTCGGTCTGGGAAGTAAGAGGGTTCTCACGGTCGCATTTGTGTATCTTATTTTATAATAATGTTGTTGAAACTCATTATAGCAGAGTGTTATATTCATGTATCCAACATTGTTTTACTCGACATCTTACTAATATTATAAATGCGAAAGTTTGTAAGGATGTGCGTGTGTTTGTTACTCTTTCACGCAAAAACTACTGAACTGATTGCAATGAAATTTGGTATGTAGATAGCTGGACAACTGGAATAATGTATAGACATTAACATTAGATTAACGCGGGTGAAACCGCGGGGCGCAGCTAGTTGATTATATTTTAAGGTTGTACTCTCGCACAAATTCTATCATTCTTAAACATTGAAAAAGAATTTTCACCAAGATAGTGTACCAATGACGTGTACTTTTTCCATTATACTGAATGGGTGTAGGCAAGAGGGTTTAGAGTTTCAACCCAGAAATGTTAAGATTATAAATACAAAAGTGACTACTTGTCTGTCTCTTCTTCAAGCCTAAACCACTGAACCGATTTGAATAAAGTCTGGTAGAGAGATAGTTTGGGACCCGAAAAAAGACACAGCTTAGTTTGATCAAGAAAAGTCAAGGGAATTTTCGGGGAAACCCCCTGTCTTTCTTTTCCTATAAAGGCATTTACTACTTATTTCTTTTTTTTTTAATGTGTAACGTCAACTTGTCGATAAAGGAGTCTCAATATTTTGAGACTTCTTTATCCTTGCGGTAGCATTTTCCACGTGACAAGGGTTATATTTTACACTTGTATAATTTTATTGAACCCCAAAATAACAATATGTTTCAAATCTAGAATTTCAATTAATATTAAATAGATTTATTTGTAAGAAGACCATGGAAATTATCTAATTTGTCACACTGTTGCGAGGAAATTTTTATAGCGTTTGGCCCACCAAGTTTTTCAGAGAAAAAGAATAATAAAAACAATTAAAATAAGCTATGATATACTTTATTTTGATAATCTTATCTATGCTAATATTATAGAGAGTAAAATTAGTGAGTTTGCGCTGGATCAACTAGATCGTTTCTAAAATTGTTATCATAAATAATAAAGCATGTTATCTGTGAGATTCATAGGCTATATTTTATTTATTTTTTTACCCCGGGTCAACCCGGACGGAGCCGGTGACAGCTGCTAGTTTATATTATATTTATTGTAAAAGCTTATATAATCATATCTGCAACTAGTTTCTGTAATTAGTTCTTAGTTTTTATATTACTCTATGAGAAATTGCGTAGAATCACAATCCAATCAAACATTTCAAACAAATTATTTGCACCTTCCTCTATATGAAAGGATAAATCACGTCTTCCAAAAATATTTACCGCGATGGTACGAAGAGCTTCCTCGTTCGATTTCTTATGTCTTTCAGTTTGACGATTTAAAGATTCTAAAGATGGATTGTTCGTAGCAGAACTGCATTTTAATGTGTCAGAATTGCATAAACGCAGTGCATTACCACAACGCATATTTATATAAAGGTGTGGGTTTATATTGATTTAAGCTAATGTCTCAAAATATTTATTCACTGCCTTTACTGTAAAGATATTATGAAGTATTGTTCAAATATACAAATAACAAACACGTATTTATTCAAGTAATATATTCAATAAAGATATAGGAATATAGTTAGTCTGTTCACGTTTTACAATTGTTTGTTGTTACAATGCCAATTATTTTTAATTATTTGAAATTGAAAATATTACCTGCTTTGTTTAATATTTGTAAGTATGTAATTTTGTTAATTCAATTGTGTATAAAATACTTATTGGTACTTTTTTCTGATTTATGCAAAACTATTATATATATAATTTAAAAACAGTTCTTTCATAATCAACACTGCGAATATAAGAATCAGGGTCATACTTTGTGTTTTTTGGAAATTATATTTAAGTATTATTATTCGCCAATAGATGTCAGGAAGAATCATAATAAATTGGGACTACTTAAACGCCTCCTATTTGTTAAAAAAGTAAGTTTAAGTCGAAAAAACACGAATATGAAATTTTCTAAAAAACATTCCTAGCTAGATCGATTTATCGTCTATATATATATATACAAGAATTGCTCATTTAAAGATATAAGATATAAGCCAAGCATAAAATAACCTTATCGATTTGAGATAACGATAACGAAATTAAATACATATTTCGCATGAAATCATCAATTTCTCCACATCTACAAGCTCCACTAAATAATCAACATTCACATTCAATTACGACACTGGGCGTGTATCGAAACAGCGCCGTAAAATCATTGGCAGATAAATCGATTGCTAATTCGTAATGGCTCATTGTCTGTGGCCATACAAAGAAACAACTTTCTTTTACACAATAGCTCATACAACTGAAAGAGCCTTTCCTTTGGCCTTGTTTTGACATTCAGTTATATTCATTTTTGTGTTTTTTGTAATTTCGTTACATGTATGAGTGTTAAAATAGTATGAGGGTTTGAGATGTACCTTAGATATCATGGTGATGGATTGTATATCTATATGTTATACTAGCGGTCCAACCCAGCTTTGTCCGTGCCTATAACACTCAGGGATCATGTACATATCCACCGAAGAAAGCAATTTTGAATCATACAGGAGTTCCTAAGATATGGGTGTTCAATCAAACAAGTCCTTGATCTTTATATTACTGGTGCAGATATTACCTAATGACAAATTATACTTACTATGCAAAGTCTCCATTAAACTTCCAAAATGTTCCTGTACAGTATAGTAATTAGGTCACACTACCCAAAAACTTTACACTATCTAAAAATTTTATTATCTCTAAGAAGTTATTATGTAATTTTAAAACTTATCTCTCTCAATGTTCTCAACGCAAGATCTCCAACTGGATGCAAAAACTTTTACATATGTACTAAGTCCTTATATTACTTATATTAACTATAAGAAATATTGTTTATACAGTTAGTCGCAGTTATCCTAACCTTAAACCGGTTTTTGATTGTATGCACCCACTATTAAACGTAAATTTGTATTTTTATGTTCTGCACAAGGAGAATTCACAATCATATTATGTAATGAGATAAGATCATTTAATCAAACGTCAGCGTTTTACGGTCTCGGTTAATGTTGCTGACCTTTAGAACAGCAGTGGCAGGAAACAATTATTTTATATGAAATATATTAAAGCGCTAACTATAAATTTATAGCGAAACATGTTCATTTATAATACATTCATTGTTTCTAATTACATTTTGTTTTTGTTCAAAGAGAACTAATCGAATTAACGGAAATATATTTACTGAATTGGTATTCAAAATTTATTTATTGTAAATACAGCTATAAAATCCCAATGCAAATAAACTAACATTAACTTGTAAATATACGCCAGGATACAAGATAGCCAGCGCAAACATAAGGGCGTGGACACATAGCATGGACAGCGCGTGGGCCACAACATGGCGGCCTAACAACTTAATAAGCGGTTGTGCGTGATTTACGCGGGCCCGCGGCGCCGGCGCACTCGTTCCACCATATTTATACTAATTTATGACAGATAAACATCGATTATACTTAGTACTGCTTCGAGCACTAATATATATCACACAATTTTGTTACCTTTAAGCTCAAAAATAAATAAACCTCGCGGAATGTTCAAACGCCTCATTAGCACAGATAAATTCGCGCTGACGTTTCGCTTCGAGTCGAATTCAACTCGAACGGTCTAATCACGCCGCACCCAATAAATTTTTCGTATTATATGGATCGTAAACGCGCTACAAGTATGCAATTGTATAGTGTCATAGGCCATAGACCCCACTCGACGCGAGAGCGGAGTTATGGCTCTCCGAATGGACTCGACACTAACAATCGTGAATCGAAAATAACCGGAAAATTTCTTCAACTCGTCTAATGGCTTATTGTTGTTTATTTTATTGTTATTATGGCGTGTCTTGTTGTCGTGTACATTTTAACTGCCATTTATATCTTGGGGTTAAGGTCATGCCACACGTTAGAAGTTCTATCTGCAGAATTTGCAATTGGTATTTTGCTCTTAAGGTTAAAGGGAATAAAGTTTTCAACCTTTCCAACAATAAACACATAATGCCATTGCTGTTATTTTGATCATTATTACCATTAATATAAATGGTAAATACTAATCATATACATGCCTTAATTGATTGAATAATGTAAGACGTTTTAAAAGCTACAATGAATCGGAGTATTCTATATGTAGGTGAATATATTATACAGATGTGACAATTGTATCATATGCTTATAAATTATGGATATAACTGTATCTCTAAATAAGTATTTATTGTACCGGAGGTGCTCATTTTTATCGGTACATCTACACGCTGTCGTGTGGTAAAGAGGATAGAAAAGGAACAATAAAATATATTGATCCATTACGATTTAAACGTATTTCGACTCGACTCCGGTAAATCGACCGTCTATGAATATTGCTTACGAAGTCATTGTTAGATAGCCAATATTATGATGGGAACTTAGTTCTGTACTTACTCTCGCATACATTACCGTTTGTTAGCCCGCACTCTTCGAGAATATTGTGCTATTCACTTGAATCTAATTTCATTTACATAATATGAATATACATCATGCTTTATAAATATTGTGATTATATCGGCTCCAGGTTTTTGAAGATTTGCAGGAATACTTGTAAAATATTTCGTATTAAAAGTTATTTGTGAAACTTATTAGTAAATAATTGAAATAGCTTTTTGCTTAGCTACGTTTCCTCTAAGAAATTTCTAAAAAATACAATCGATTGTATCTAGTAATGAAATCTTACATTCGTAATTCTAATATAAGAATAGTGATACTGCTCAAATTATTTATTAATTATACAAAACTTGTATAAGTTTCAGCACTGACATTATATTTATCACCCATTTAAGCACAAACCACATAGTTATCTTTCATACATATTATAACCACAATTAAAATTTCGTAACACTCTTTTACAGAATCGTGTCCAAAGAGTTAAAACGCGAACGTTAACAATAATGAATCTTAAATTTGTCAAGTAGCATAGGAAGAGCATATTATCTCGGTAAGGATCGAGAACTCTTCCTCGACAATGGGCCCTTCTCCTAACGAGGTTATTCTGCACCCAACGGACGGGTCATTAACGGTCACTCCACTTGCGTTGCGGTGATTATTTTATTATAAAAATACAGCTTTCATTAGGGACGAATTGTGGATTTTGAAACGAAAAAATCGAACATTACAATTGCCGGAGACTGATTTAATGAGAGCTTCGTGGGTTCTTATGGTTTAGTTTAAATGATTTTGGTGTTAGAGTAATGTAGATTTTACTAAAAATGCAGATGTTACTCCATCTTTTAACAGATAAATGTTAAAATTACAAACTAGTTTAAGACAAATTGTTCAAGGAAGAAAGGTGACAAGTTTAATGTGATCCTCTATGAAATATACGAGAGACTTTCATTATTTGATAAAGTTGTAAAGTTCAAGTTATGTGTCGGAGACTTTGGATGCTTTTTTAATATGATCTGAGTCTTACTGATTATTTCATTTAGCCATTTATATCAATCCATCCCAAAAAACACTATACCAACAAAATACTACACCATAAAATAGGTTTTGCCAACTAGACTTATGTAGACAATTACATAGAATGTAGCCTAAATGATAGTATGACTCAGCTCGTGGGAAACGGTTTACAATTCAAGCCTGACACGTGCCAAAAATGAAATCATTTTCAAATTTCCACGCTGTAACGCCTCAATGTGGTAGAAAAATCGTCGATACAAGATTGTAGCGACACAGTAAGTACATAGATCATTGTGTTTGTGCGCTCGGCTACGTGAACCGGCTTATTCCACGTTTCTCCTGCAGATACCCCGCTCATGTGGAAATATTCGATGGGGTACAAGAAAAGGAACCGTTCGTGACGACTTGCGTTGAGTATTTGTACGACTCTAGCGTTTTTCGAGACGTTTCGAGTTCAATGAATGGAAATGTTTACATTTGATTTGTTCTTCAAAAGGTGCGATTGTATGTACTCTTGGTGGTTATTTTAAATAATAACGTATTGGAAACTGCTTCATATTCTTCTAGCTTAATGCTCGCTGTTTCACTCGAATCCACTCAACGATATACCATACCGATACGCCCAACAGATTTTCATTGTAAAAATTTAAACCATAAACCATATTCCATTCTCTTCAATATTTATTTGCCTCATAGAAATAGTGCACTTTAAGCGATTCATTAATATAGATATTAATTTAAATTCAAGAAGATAATTATGTATAACGATGAATTTATAACAACCAATATTATATAAAATAATAATTAAGTATTATTATTTATTTTTAACAAGCAGTTCGACCCGGAGCGAGGCACAATAACCGAGTTTTACAAGAATAACGCAGCTCTCTATTGATGAAAGAAGTTCCAAACCCTCTTTAACAGTTTTTCAATTTATTAATTAATTCCATTTTTTAGTTTTAAGTATTTATTAAACTGAAAGAATAGTATACACTGAGAATAAATTATATTTAGATAACAATCAATTTCCCCTATAATAATTATTGAGATGACGACCAAAATAATCGATACTATTATTAAATGAGTACCGCCACCACAGCTAATGGTTGTAATAAATTTAAACAAACCAATTACATAAACAGATATGTACAAATTCACACATCACACAACATCTCAGTAATTATTCCAGGCGGGTATCGATGCCGCGCCGTCAAATTGCATTTAATAAACCCAATTAGCTAGTAATAAAACTATAATCCCACTACACAACAAATACAACGTGAAGGTCTGAAATGCGTATTAATAAACAACAACGTATTCATTACCGTGCCTACGATAAGAATGAAACGTGTTATTACCGGCCGGCACCGGTCGTTTTCGATAATTCATAATGTATGTTAATTATGGAGCCTCCTTTGCCCCGAGACTTCCCTCGCCCTGCGAAGATTCATATCGACATAAAGAGTATGTATACAATTTTTCATTTAATAATTACGTAGGGATGTAAACGGCTATGACTAAAGGATAAAATAATTTGCCAATAGTTTTAAAGCTTTGTAAGAATCAAAAGCGTAAATTGATTTGACGTTAGATTAAATCTTTATCATACCAAATCATACTAAAGTAAATGTGTGTATTTATTTTGTAAAGATGTGTTACCCCACCGTGATTTAAGTGTAACTCTAAATAAAATCTTCGATAAATTATATGGTTGAAATATGAATGTTAATAATATACCGTAGTATCTCTCCGGTGCAAGCAATTGAGAGCCTGCAATTAGGGAGGCAGCCGTAGGTACTTTGATTCGAAAATTCGCAGTGCGCACAAAACATTCGCTCACAACACTTTTGTGTGTTTTTCACGGCTTCAACGAGTGCGATACTGAAAAGCCTCAGGCTCCTAATTAGACTGAAGTCGGACGTGCCAATTAATTCAAGTTTCAGTCGGAAACTTTGCTGCATCAATTAATTTTCATAGTTAATTAGCAAGCAGGCCCGGACAAAACCGCGTCTGCGAAAGAAAGGCTAACGATGCCTGCCCCAGGCCGCCTACAATGCACCAATTACATCAGCTTTGTTGCGTACAAGAGCGTCCTATCACGGGTCCATTCAGGCCGGCGCTCTCTAACCATCTGCAAATATTTTGCGCCGCATACGGCATACCGCTTACACCCAAACTCGGAGATATTCAATCCCTTTTCAATGGACGAAAATTTATTTATGTCATGACATTAATGAGCTTTGCTAATTCGTTCTTATTGAATGATGATTTGCAAAGTAATTTAAAATTAATTCATTTCAATTTTGATTATTATTATTGTTTAATTCTATGACTCTGAGTTGCTTGATGATATTTTCTCCCGCAATGAACACAGATATTCTGCGTCATCAGAAGTGGTTACTCACAATTGAAGAAATCTTATAATGTATAAGATGACCTATTGACAATTTTTTTTCTCGCGGATGCATGTAACCAATAGAGATAACTAAAGTATTCGGTGTTACATAATTCGCATAACCAAACTCGAGTTGTATACCTAACATGTATCGAAAAAAATTAATAACAAATTGTGTTGTGATATGAAAATTGCAAAACAGTCCCGCGAAAATCTAAGGGCAATGTACTGGGGAGAATTTAACAACAGCACACAGAGCGCGGTATTTGGCAATAACTCGCTACAAATAAAATTTTAACCTCTGCTTAATATCTGCCGGAACATTTCGACGAAGTGAACCCGCTAAATTGACAGACAGTAAAATATTTTATTCGCGTAATAATTTCATTTGTAAGAAAAACAAGGCAGGCGCGCTTCGCGGCATCTCTCGAGCTAGTTAATCTGTTAAGCATTTGGGAAATAAACTTCGGTTATTACTCATAAAATTTGGGAATTATGCAAGGTATACTCCGTGTTAAGGAAAAAAGTAGCTTATTTACAGTGAGATAAGGCACATGAATTTACTATAGTACAAAATTTTATGATATGTATTTTTATACGGCTGTAAGCATAAGGTTTGATTTTGTTTTGTTTCTATGACAATTATAGTTAAGTGTATACCTAGTTGTTTTTTAATAATTAAATATAAATGAGACGATGCGAAATCGACTCTATTATATTATGATATAAAAATACAACTACTTACTTATCAAAACGAATAAAAATACAAGTAATTATTTATGCTAATAAAATCAAATAAAAGCGTTCGAGCATGACTTGCTAAAATATCTTAGATAAAAACATATCTATCTAGTAGCCCATTAAAAGAAGAAAAAAATAATGTTGATTAAATCATAATACTACAACATTAATACCTTAATAAATTTCATTCAAGGATGACTTTACTTCTCTCTGTTTTATCCCGCAAAATTATGTTATATTATATTGTATATTGCTATACAGAGCTTCATCCAGTTAGACGAGCATGTTTAAAAATCCACCGAGAGGTCGGCGCAAAAAAAGAATACCTTGAAATCAATTATAACACATTTCTAATCGGCACAGACGGATTTACCGGCGAGCGACGCCGCGAAGCGACCCCGTTCGCTTTGTTTTCGCCCGCGCAATGTCATTAGTGGAAAAATCTCGATATTTTTGCAGGCATCGATTATTTTTAATGGGCCGCCAACGGTAGAGGCATGCTGTACCTATGCTCGCAATAGAATATTTGTGAACCTACTGTCTTTTCACAGATACAGGTATAATATTTTTAACTTTTGTAAGTGTAGCTAAAAATAAAAAAAAAATTATATAGTAAAATAATTTGTCACATATTGTGTAGCCAAAATGATTAACATTTTATAAACGTTACAATATTAATAATATCTTAATTATTACAAGAACAACAAAGTAACGATTATGCTTTCAGAATCAGTAGATTCTACTTGGTCTGTTGTAAAGGTTTTCCTACAATAAATTCTGATTTTTTACCAGCTGATATAAGTTTGATATGTGTTTATAAAGTTTTGCTTATTTTATTAATTATTTTTCCATGTCTCCATCAGTATTATGTTATCTATTGTCTCCATATATCAACTTCCTGAAAAAATATAAAATTTCTCAAATCATGCTTTTGACAATTGATTAATATAGGTATTTCATCTGTAATCTAACACAAATATCGAATCTGCATTAGACACAAATTTCTGCGCAATATTCTAGTCATTAAAATAAGTTTGAACGTAGAGATAGATTTGTTTGTGAGTTTGGAGGTCTGGGGCCGCGGGCGCAATCATTAAGGAATCATTAAACGCTAACGACAACCGCCCTCGTGTCCGATGGCGCGCCATTTCATTCTAAGCACGCCTCACTAAACTGAACTCTTTGCTTTATTTAAAAATAAAAAATAATTTATTTAAACTTTTTTTTTTAATAGAACGCAAGCTGGTGCGATTCACTACGATATAAATAATCTGTTCCAAAAACGAAACAAAAAATTCATCTATGTATTATTAATGTATTTTTAAACAAGTAATATTGAGGTTTATAATTTTATTTACATGTTTAAATTAATTATATTTTAATTACATTTAAGCTTCAATAGAATCACTGGCAGGGAATTATAATTAAAACGTATTTATATCCTATGTATAATGATCGAAATAAAAACTATATTGAATTTAATGCGTTCAATTGTACCTACATCATTTTCTTTTAATTAGCAATGAATTACTTATCCATTATAAATATAACAGATGGATGATAAATATTCTACCATATTATTTAATATACGCAGAACTAATTCAAACATAACTGAATTGGCATTCATAGGAGATTCTTTAAACTACATAAACAGTCAGCAAACTCGTAAAAAATACACAAAGATCATTACGTTTAACGTATCGCTGCAAACAAATCAAATTGCATCCCCAACGTACGTTTATATGACACCGATTTATCAGTAGAGCTGATAGTTAGAGTGAAAAGAGTGCTAACAAAGTCACGC
Source organism: Zerene cesonia (assembly GCF_012273895.1). NCBI lineage: Eukaryota > Metazoa > Arthropoda > Insecta > Lepidoptera > Pieridae > Zerene > Zerene cesonia. Next base: position 7,973,621 of record NC_052102.1, on the reverse strand, counting down.
GGCGCTGGTTGTCGCGGCAAGCAAATGAGGCGCGACGCTCACTGCTAACTAAACCAATCGGCCGTACTACTTACATTCACGGGCGGTTTGAACGCTTCTATGAGCATAGTTGCTAGTATAGCACATATTATATTATCTGTGGTATAGTGTTGTTTTAGATTTATACAGATATAATAATAATGTTCCAATAATGTTACACAGTTTGGGTTGTTATGCGTTTTTCAGATATATTGAATAAAATAAATGTTGCCATTACAACTGCTATTTTATTCATTTTTAGCCATTGGCAGTATAAATGACAATGTAAAAAAAATAATTCATCATATTTAACATATTAGCATAATTGGAATATTATATATTTTTATTTGAAATCGACATTTTGTATGTTTTCGGCATTATGCATCGTCTGTATGATTTTCTTTTAATTATTTATTTGATATTTAACAAATTTTATTTTTAACGCGTTCTTTAAACTATCATTTCTCACAACATAAACTTCTATAGGTGAACTTAAAAAGCCAATAGATTAGCTTTCAACATTTTCAGTTCCAATAAATCCACCTAATACTTCATTTAGTTAATCAATCGTGTTTACGTATTTTACTAGATGCAGTTACACGTCGTGACGTTGCTCTAGTTATATTTGCATTTTTAAATAATTATTATCAAACGCAGCGATTCACAGCCGCCCGACGCCCGTCTGCGCGATCATTTAGCATCATTTGCGGGGACTTTTATCCCTCATCTAGTTTTAATGTGCTCGGAATCCTTTCGTATTCACTTGTTAGATGCAGTTCGCTGTAAAATCAGGTGGAATATCGTGTTTAAAGTTTTCCATTTCTAATGACTCGTATTGTTCTTGTAATCTTGTTGAACATCTCGTTAGGTTTCAATGGGTATTTGCTGTTCTTGTATTAAATTAACGGTAGTTTAAATTGTTCATAAATGAATCCACTTGATGGAAAGGGGTGTGTTTAAAAGCAACACATGATACCCTGCTATTTTATTTGAATCGTTTCCTTTGACCTTTGATTGTAAAATTATAATTAGTAAATTAAAAATAATAAAAGCTCCTTTTTTATCTTTTTCGTCTTTCGCACAAAATATATCATACTTTTCCTCTCCCCAATATTTCTACACTATAGATTACCTGCTTAAAATATACTATTCCATATCACTTAAAACAAACAATCTGTAAAAGCCAATGATTCTGCTATCTTTATGGTTCACTACATGATATTTGCTCCCCACTAACGTAAAAGAACACATCTGAATTATTGCAACAAATTAGCATAACGCCGGCGAGTCCCCACTATATATTTGTAATGCAACTGGCCACGACGGACAGGCGTATCTGTGCTTAATTTTAAGTACTAATTCACTACCACCATTAGTGTCACACGCACGTGCCGGATCAAGTGTGATGCCCTAACGTTTGGTGAAGCTATGGTAATGTAAATTTAAAATGTTTCAAGATCCATTGTTATGGGATCTCGTTATGGGTTGTATTGACGCTCTTGGTTTATTTGAATTATCTTCCTTGATTTATGGTTTAAACAGATAACTAAAAAAATGTTATCTAAAAATATAATAAAAAATGTAATATGATACTAAAAAATATAATTATTATTTTAGTTAGTAGAAAGTAAGAGAAAACAAATAAAATTAAACTAAAAATGTAATCTCTATCAAGTTGAGTTGAGATAGAGCTCAATGCATTCGACCCGTATCGCATTTGGGGTTTGGCTGGGTCGTTAATTTCGTTTTTGGTACTTATTTATTCAGATTAAGGTTTCTTACTTACAATTCAACCAACAAACGTTATTCATAAAATCAATTGATGTTAATAATTCTTGATATCTATTTGACAACTAACTGTGGCATATGTTTGGCACATAGAGTGAAAGAATTCTTCAAATCGGTACCCTGTGTTCCTAGGATTAGCGCGTTAAAGCAAACGAACTCTTCAGCTTTACGTCTATTATATGTAATAATTAGTGATATAAAAATAATCATTCAAATATATTCCTAAATATTCTAACAATTAATGTGTTCCCTTTAAATTTACTGCCTTTTGTTATATACTTGAAACAAAGCTCAAATCGCACACACACGTTAGCAGCTCCCAGCTCCCAGCTCCCAGCGCTCAGTATAACGCATCGAGTGAGCGTGTAAATGCATCAATTTGCATGATATCGGTTAGCACATAAGTGTGTCATGCCCGCTCTAATCCGTCACCGTAACGAGCGGGTTCGTTATCGCGACAACCTCATTATAGCAGCATAGCAGCTATCGCTGGCTGCAGCTTGGATAATGTTTACAAGTCATTTATATAAATATCGTCAATGCGTACGTGGCGGGGTTTGTGAGCGTTTGTGAGAAATAAATATTTTGACGTACAATTTTATGAAGGTTCAATTAATTTAAAAAGTCTATAAAGAGACTTTTTTCATAGAAACTACATATAATTGTGATCATATGAAATTAGAGTTAAATTTAAAATTTTGTGAAACATTTATAAATGGTATGAATTATTAAATTGTGGATAATTACATGACTGACAGCTCACTAGCTGAAATTACAAAATATCTAATGAAAAGTAATTTACATACAATTTTCATTATGTAGTAATAAAAAAGTTATTTTTTTTTAATAAATGCTATATACTAATAACCATACACTACAACATTTTTTATTCAAATGATTTCCACGAGACAACATACAACTCCGTAAACGAATAAAATACGTACGAAAATTCAAACCTGCTCGCATTTCAAGTGCAATAACCTCGCAACCAAAACAACCGCTCTAACCATTACTAAATGAACTTTTTCAGCGAACTTTCGAGAACAAATAGCATTTGAAAGAAACCATTATTAGAATCGAATGTGAAAACGATCACCGCAAATGCCATAAAAAGATCGTGGAGCCAATAAAACCTCTACAGTCAGCAATGATGCCTGAGGGGAAGCGGGGAGGGCAGTGTACATGGTTTGGGCGGGAGGACATTTTTATACCGCTCTAGGAAAAACTGTACGATACCAATTGGAATAGATGACGATTGATTTGTGGAATTGGTTTTTTGTAACGTTGAATTTAGAGTGATTTATTTTGCGTTTATGTAAGTGGAAAATTAGATATTGAAATATCGTACATAGCGGAAATAAATTCACGAAAACAGTGTTAATTCGTTTCAGAGATTAATGCTTGTCTATTCTACGATTTTGTTGTTTTGATTATGTTGTACATATATTTAAACTTGAAAATTAAAAAAAAAATTAATGGATTGTTATTTCATATAATAAATAAATACATTATAGAAAAACTAGAAACTAGATTACATTGTGGGGCAGATTTAAATTAAATATTTAATGGGATTGAATTTTACAATAATTTGTCAAATTTTCAAAAAAATTAAAAATATCAATCTTATTACTAAAACTTACGTAGCGTGCGTGGGCGGCCGTGCAAAGTTGCAAGCGCAGAGTTTTGCGCTAACCACAAAAACAAATCAGTGTCTGTTATCAGTTCTGAACCATAAATCGAGAGCGATGCAAAGTTCTCAAACTCAACGATACCAGCGCGTAGCGAGCTGCGAATGTCGCGTCAGATAAGCGACTGAAAGCCCTCGCGGCTAACGCAAACTATACCGCGCCGGTGGGTGGTTCCATAGCCCGGGCCACGCCCACGCCCCGCCCACCCACGGCCACGCCCACCTGAATTAATAAAGGCGGCAAACACCGCTGGACACGCGGACAATACTGCATTGTCCTGTGTCCAAAATAGTTTCAATTAGAATCGAGGACAAGGCACAAAAGCTTCACCAAAGTCACTTTCAAAACAAAATTGACCGGTACATGGGTTATAAGCAACGCTGCAGCAGTCACGTGCTGTGACTAAGCAATCGCATGGGGCAAAGCCATGCGTTGCATAAATAAGTAATACTGTTTATATTACAAGGGTTGTGAGTAAAGACCACTTCGGTTCGACATATAGTTGCCATATATCCTATTTACCTAAGATACACAAGACTTTAGTAAAAAATCCTTTAATGTTATTTAAATATATCTTTGACAATTTTAACATGGTTTTTTCAACATCTTAAAGAGATTTTTATAAAATATGTTTGTGTAAATTGTTGTAGATTCAAATAAATAAAGCTATACAATTTTGCACAAAGATGTTTTAAAGATTCTCTCTTAAAATATGATAATAGTACATATTCATTATTAATTATTCAAAATTGAATAATTATTAATAAATATTTTCAAATAAAATAACTACATTGTTTTTTCTTCTGTAGCAGAGTAATTTAAAAATACATGATTCGGAATGTTTTCAATCCACTTTCATCGCAAAAAATTGTAAAGGTATTATAATATTCTAATTGTTAATCTTTTAGGGACTTTTTATTTGTGGAAATTCATATCCTCCTAGTATAAGAGCTTCATAATTCTTTTTACCACACAATGTTTTGACGTTTATTAACACATAATAGATTTACCATACTAATTTTTGAAGAGAAAGCATCCTATGGATTATACATACTTCATTCATTATCTTAACATTATTTATGTACATTGAACATCTCTCGTGCAAAAGGAACATTCCCCATTGTAAACAATATTATAGAAATTAACAGAGTATCTATCACAAGTGCTAAACCTGCTGAAAAATCTCGACCGACATACTTATTTGTTAATTATTTCATTTTATCTTTTGCATTGTGAGTATAAAGTTTTAAGTTCTTTATATAGAGGATGATATTTGTGATTTTTCATGTAGATAATAGTACAACCCTAATTGAATTCTATTACGTCAATGTCAATTTATTAATTCCACTTCGATTCGGTTACCTACAAGCAATCCTGAACTTTAGTAAAATTAGGGGTATTACTATACAATTTTAAGTGTACACTATTCGCATCTCATTTTAACGAAATCATTTCATATTATTTTATGTGAATTTACTATTCTTATTATTGTAAATATAGCCAAGAATATTCTGACATTAAATAGGAGCCTTGACTTTCTGACTTCCATGTGCCGCTATTATTTGCTATATTAACGTTTAATTTTGGCTGTCTTAAAAAGTGTCGTTGAGCGTAAATTAATACTCATATATAATTAATACATAAATAATTGAATACATGAATTATATATGATATTTCATTCATTAAGAAGTTTATAATTTTAACAGTTTATCAGTCTGCCCGTCACCACGCTCGCTGCAATACGTTCAGTGTTCTCAAAAGAGTCTTTTATTTCTCTTTTTCTTATTAATTTTTTCAACAGACATTTTATATGGGGTTTTATAAATAAATAACTTTTTATATCTTCCACACTATTTCCTGAAATTAAATAAATTTTCTATCAAAGCGTAACTTGAAATAATAACAAACTAAAATAATTTTTGAACAATCTCAATTCAACTGGATTCTTATTATCTATATTCTAGAAAGTAATATTCAAGATAATATTTCAATTCAGACATTTTTTGTAAAGTAAGAGCCAAGAGAAATAAAAAACTCTTATCACTCATTCTGGTAGTCTTCAAATGAAGAAATTTTATCAACCTGTTTTTGCAATAGTACTTCTGGATAGATGCGCTATAAACTATAATTTCAAGGGGCGTGTGCATTTTTTTTTAAACGGAGGTTAGTAAAATTCCATGCTTTGCTTATTTTTCTTCCTATGTTTTATCTAACGTGGTTTAAAAAAAAATGGTCTCCCGCGTGCCAAATTAAAGAAAGAGATTTCGTTAAGATTCCGAAATTGTATAATATGAACCCTATTTTCACGATTTAATTAATGTCAAGAGCTTATTTATGGTTGAAATTTCTTTTAAGATATTGTATTAATAATTGTGGGAAGAGAAAATAACCATTTAAAGTAAGGCTTAATAAATATAGAAATAAATAAATAGATAAATAATGCTTTATTAAAATTATTCTAGCAAAAGTGGGACAAAGTATCCAACATAAGTTCTAATACATACTCCACATATTTTTATGAATGATCGTTTCATCTGCTTCCATGAAAACAAAACTCCATAAAACAAAAGAAATATAATATAATGTTTTGTTTTACTTGCGCCTTTATTAAGATATTTCAAACTATATACACTTATTAAGAATCAGTGACAATATAAAAATTTCATGAGTTTGTCTTATCATCTTGTTTAAGACGGAAAGGGCTTAATAATTTCCTTACGTATACTCTGTATAAGAACAAGTTAGACAATTAAGTTCATATTCTAATTAAAGCGTGATTTTTAGTTTTATTCTAATTTTATTAATATGGAATTACATGAAACTATTACAATGGTTTGTACTCAATGAAAAAAGTGATTTATTCTTACGGATAAGTCCCAAAAAATATACAAAAATATTGTAATATTGTTATTTAAGATTATTATTCCTAAAAACATCACTTTAATCCAAATATGAATAATATATATGTTTTATTACCTCACACCATGTTATATTGGCCCTTCCTCTGTAAATTTTTTGATCCGTGGTCATCGCTTACCATCAGGCGACTAGCTCAGTTGTCGCCTATTACAAAAAAAAAAAAACGCTAAATTGTGTCGTCATACTATATGAATTAAACGCTGCCTTTACAGATATCAAATATATGTATTAAAGAACATTATCTTTTATAAAAGCAACTCTGAATTTCGCATATATAATCCAATTATTTCACAGATCACAGTCCACAAGTTCCGATGTACGTTAGCATCATAGAGCGAGCAAATAGCCAGTCTAGCTTCAAATATCTGTTCGATTTCAGAACAAACAACCGTAGGGAAGAAGTTGGATCTCTCAACGATTTTCACACTTTACTTGATTTATCTAAGCGAAGTGTTTACAGAGGAATGGACGACGGCCAAGCGTGTGTCCATTGTGCGGAAATCTCGAATAGCTGGGATACAAAGAAAAGAACTGAAGCGTTTATCTAAGTTAGATTAAATATGGCACGCATAAGAATACATATGTAAATGTAATGTAGTCCTATATTAACGTAAATGAATTACACTTGTTTATTATTAATTTAATAATTATAAAAGTACGTAGATAATTGTTTTCAACAGATTTAATAATTATTCCCTCACTTATGAGCTATGAACAACGCATTGGTATTTATAAGATTCAGTAAAAAAGGGTGAAATATTTGCTAGTAATTTCTTTTTCGTAAAATATTTTTCGTCTAGAAACCATCATGAATCACAATATAAGGTCCCCCGAAGAATTTATGTTATTCCTACACCATACGGTGATGGGATATAAATAATTTACATACGAATATAATATACTGGCCTACTGTCTAGCGTGACGTATTCAATTGAGAAATCATACGCCAAAAATGCCTAAAATCATTTTGGAAAAGAGCTAATACTTTAACACTACTTGACCGATATTAATTAAACATAGCTAAGAACCATCGCATAGAAATTAGCATTCAAATGAAAGAAACCGTATTGAAATCGGTCCATCTGTACACACAGACAGACATCGACGTCAAACTTCCATAAAGCTTTTTGCGTCGGGAATACGGTATGTATCCGTATATCAATTATATTTATATCCACTAAGTTTCGCTACTATTTACACAATTACTTAATCAAACTAATATAAGATATGGCATCTAACTTTTAGTGATAGTACACATAAATTACCTATATTCTAAGGTAAGTCGTAACATGAATTTACGTCAACTAAATTGATTGTTATATGTTGAACAAAGGACACTAAAACATCAATCTGCAGATGGTTGCGCCAGGATATTCATAGAATATTTGGATTTATATTCCAACAATAGTTGCATTAACATAAATGTTCACTGACAATGCCACACAAAACCCGAACAAGGCATGCAAAGAAGTAAATAATGAATATAATATTTTACAAAATAATACGGAGGAAGCACTGCTTGTGTAAAGGTACGTTTTTTTGTATTTTAAAATATCTTTTTGTATAGATTCATTACATTAATAGATTCTACACTTATTATTTTATTTGTTGGTATAGTGTATGAAGCAATTGATGTTTTAAATAGTGAAAAATTTATGCATTGTGTAATTGCTTTGAAATTGTAACGATTTTTTAGGTTTTTGTATAAATACCTTTACCTTATGCAATTTATTGGTAACGATACTACTTAAAGCACTAATACAGACACTCATTTATGAATCAGAATTTATAATTTATTCGTTATGTTTTAATATAATCTTTTATAATATTTTATACCCACATCCTCAATATAAGAAATAGTCTTATCTACCTATATTCGTTGCCCAAATGAGCCAAAATAGAACGATGCCAGGCGAATCTTCCAATTTGAAACGGAATATCTGTAAAATGTAACTCCATTGTGTTACCGTAAGCAAACAGCAGGTAGACAATGCGAAATGTTCGGTCACGTGCTCCAATATTTATTTTATCAATATTCAAACGCTTTACGATGTCGCGGCGTTAGTTTGTCTTCTACCAAGCGAATATTGAAAACCATTCAGCTGCGAAGCCACGGTTGAGAGATTTCTTTGCATTTTGAATCAATTTCGGTGGAATTATTAATAAGGTTCAGATGGAATAACGGAGAGTTTAATTCTGTTCATTTCAAAATTATATCTCACATTTTGTATAACATTTTAATGGACTTTATTTTAGAATCATTTATTATATATTCTTCTGTGAAAAAAATATCCAAAAGAAAGATTTGGTTAGAGCTATTTAACCGCTTTTGAAAAAAAAACAAGGTACATCACATATTAATTACAATACTAAATAAGATACAAGTTACTTCATAGTTACGTACCTAAGCTATATTACTGATTAAAAGCAATATTAAAGGCTATATTTTTTTAGTTTCATTTGGAATTTGTTAAAGCCGGGGCAATACGCTTGTATATTGCATATAATTTTAACTTCAAACAATTATTAAAAATACGGGTAAAAAAGCAAACAAGTAACACGCTATTAGGTAAAGTAATTTTAAAAGACAAAAATGAATCATAGTTATGTGACTACTAACAACAAAGAGCCATTACCTTAATAAAATACACATTTTCACATATCCACCTCGAGCACACATCTCAAAGTTAACACAGAATGCTACATAGTTATAGAAATACATCGTTAATACGTTAACGAGGTGCCATTCCAAGCGACTTTTTCCACAGAGCCGCGCGGCGCCGCTCGCCGAATGCTAAGCAGGGCGAATTGACATTCAAGCGGCGAACTAATCGACCGGGAAATACACTTGTCATACATTTAACGTGGAATTTTTATGATTGAGGGTAACAAATGCATTTGCTATTGAATATTTTCCTTCTTTTGCTCGATTGGAGGATTTGATGTGATTTGAGGACGGATTATGTACTGTGTTCCGATTGTTTTATGTTACATTGTGATGTATTTTTCTGTAGGTTTGATGAAATTTGACGCAGATCATAATTGAATAAAGTAATGAAGAATGATGCTTATGCTATTATGATTTTATTTATATGAAAAGTGTTTAACAGACTTTCTAATAACTTAAGCGGGTTTGCAAATATTTATGACTGCTCTTACTCAAATTTTGATGTAATCCCGAGAGGCATTATCAGGACCCCTACAAGGAAGTCAAATGTCATGTCCACGTCCGAAAGCCATCATTGTCGGAACATAACTTTGGGTAAAAATAAAGCGAATATATTGTATTACCTTACGTAATTCCTGAAGATCTCTCATGTCTATCAAATTATTCAGGGTTTTCGCGAACCTTCGAATTATAAAATATATTTGTATTTTATTAACTATATTTGATTTATGCAAACTAATTGGATTAGGCTATATGTATATGAAGATAAGGTATGATGAACGTTAAAAAAAATTAGTCAATTAAAAACAATCTCCAATAATTAATATTTCATTTAAAAACGTCTATAAATATATCCCATCTTATAGTTATGATAATGTTTATTTTATGTTGTTTGAAAATGCTTTCAATAAAACTAATTAATCCCATTCCCTAAACAACACTTCGTCGCGTCGCAACCCTGCTCGCTACGTCTTCCTTCGACTGACAGCCGGCGACATATTTTATTCACATCGCACCGCCCGTAATTCAGTCGATGCAGATAAATTGTTTTACCTCGCGGCACCACGAGCCACGTCCCACAACTTTGGCGTTTGCATGATGAGCTCCTTTTTTATGCTGAAATAAAATTGTGTTAGCCACCGGCAACGGAGCGACGTGTGAACGCCGGTAGATTCGCAAGAAATTGTTTTCAGGAAGCCTGCTTTGATATTTATGAAAGTTGGCATGTCGTGGCATCCGTTTGAGTGAAGGGTGCACGATGGATTT
>NC_052102.1:7923285-7962274 GCF_012273895.1 Zerene cesonia | reverse complement strand
ATCCTTTGGCCGGTTTGAATTATTACTTTCCTGTAGCTGGAGTATTTTCTATGAAAGGTTGTTAGAAAAGCGTTGTTCACATTTGCTCGTTCAACTAATATTTTGAATAACTTAATATCGTGAATGTATAAAGATTATAACTATTGAACACCACAATAAAAGCTTCCTAAAATAAACCTCAAATCTACTCATAATCTATATTCTGCTACATAAGAAATACTTAGGTACTATTATTGAAATATGTGTTTTTTCGTACGAGGACAAACTCGAGTGAAATGTACACCACTTGAGTCGTTAATGCTATTGACGACAGCGTTCAACAAACTGCCACTAGTTGCAAGAGGCAAGAGCATATCATGTTCACAGGTACACTTGAGTACGTTCGCCGCGGGACCACAGCCTCCGCTATCAATATTAAATCCACTCGCAAACAGCTCGCGACTGTAAACATCTAGGTTTATTCGACATTCGTGTCTCGATTAACAGAATCTCAATGAATTGCTTAATGTGTTTTGCTGCGGTAAATTCGCACTTAATCATAGAAATTGACTTATTAATACCTGAGGCGACGTGTATTTGTCTACGAAGCAAAAACGGGTGGAAGGTATCTAATATATTGACTATTTTTTTATACACTGACTTTTGCAAAAGTTATACAGTATAAAAGATATGTGTACAAAAAGAATATTTTACACAAAAATTGTTAGGGTTGCATTTTACTTAGACGCAATTTGTATAGAAGATGGTCTGTAACGATCTTTAGTGAATATATTGGACATTATGGAATTTAACTGTCTACCTTTAGCGCTATTTTACAAAGGATTATTATGTTTATTTTGAAAATAATGCGCGGTTGCGGCGTTCGGTACAAATATTTGAAGACGTAGTCAAAGGCAGGCTTTTTGCGATGGTCCTTTGAACCGACCGCGGTCTGCGGTCAGATAAACCGATTAGCTGTGCCTGTGCCAAGTCCTTCCTAACATAAACTTATTATAATCTATACGCTGATAAATTTCATCAAGTTATGACCGCATGTCAACGTGGCTACGTCAATGTTTGGATTGGATATAGCAAACGTCCTAACAAAGATTAAATTGAATTCAACCCAATATTATGATGCCTACGTTTAATCTTGGAGCAAATTGTATGTTAGTCAAATTTCATATAATATTATTGTTTGTTTTTAAAAACGTATAATTATCTATATATAAAAATGAAAGAATGATATGTGTGATACGATACCTATTCGTGAAAAAACTTAATAATAAAATGGTGTAAGGAAAGAAAACTGTTATGTGCAAAGGACAAATAGTTCCTGACATATAATTTAATCCTAAAAACAACATTTCCGTCGAGTTATTCCATGTAATGTTCACTAATTCACAACCCTTGCCTCGCGGCACTCCACCGCGGTTAGGTGTAACTTAACGAACCGCTCTGAATCTTTAATATACTTTCATTTAATGCTAGTTGTAAACTTTGAAATGGTCCTTGTATACGAATGCTCAAAGCGGATAACTTTGAAGACAAATTCAGAAAGTGACCCCGTATTTCAAAGGGATGTAGATGGGTTAATAGAATCATATACGTACCATATAAATTATGAATAGTTTTGCATCACATATATACATATTACATATACCCACTACAAGAATCATATTGTGCTTCATTAAATACCTCTATGAAATTTGGCCTTGGCATTTAATTATTTTGATATTCCTTAATATTATATTAACCCAACCTTACGCACAATACTGTAGCAAAATACGATTCAAACTCAATTATAATAATTGTTTAAACCAACACAAATTAATTGTCATTGACGTTTAAAAAGGCTTTGCTGAGGAGCTCTGAAATTATCGAAGCAAACCCTTGTAAGAACCAAGAGCGGAATTAATTCCATTACTAACACAAACATCTACCTTCACGGCAGGTACTTCTCAAACGCAGCACTCGGTTCCCTAATTCACAAATTAGATTTCGCATAAAGCCTATTTTAATTTGCGCCGTCGCTAAACATTGCGAGCTCTTTAATGTTTAAACGGGTGCACAAACTCTCGCTATTGACTCTCGCAGGGCCGCGGCGACGGCCGGCTAACATTCATGTACAAAACAAACATGTTCTTGGTGACGCGGCCCAGCGATAATAAGCTTACTGACGTAGGGCCGCCCGCGTCTCCGCCCTAACAAATTATATTAAATTCTTTTGTTGGTCCACTTCGCCGGAATGCGCAGTTATTGTGTGGACTTACGGGATCAAAACCAAATCTCAAATAGAGATTTTCCTTTGAACTCCTCAAAACAAAATGTAGCAAAAAATTTACATTAATGTATGCATAAATAAAAGTTAAAAGGGTAACAAATAAATAATGTATGGTCTGAATTATATGAAAATCATAAAACTGAGCTTTTAAAAGTTTCATAATTAAAATATGTTCAGAAACAACTGCGCACCTTTCATATTAAATGCGTGTAATTAAATTTAATCAGACAGTTATAAAATACGCACATAAAATTAAGACGTTGAAATCTGAGCGCTCACCCTCAACGAATTTAGAATAAGCCGCGAGCTTCATTTCGGAAACATTACTCTCTGTTCAACAATAAAACTCATTAATTCGCTCCTGCGGTCGCGTTTTATAAATGTTTCACGTATTAATAAAATTAACAAAGCAGAGGGCTGTTTCTAGACAAAAGCGTTGGAGCGAAGTACAATAGAATCTAAAATAAATACGTGGACTTGGCAAACAGAACGTACAAAGCGTCCACCTGGCTGCGCGCGGCCAGAGGACGGCGGACTATTGAAAATTAAGTGCCTGCGACGGACCTCAATTAATGCCCTCGAGGCGTCTGCCCGCCAGAAACTGTCCTGCACTTTATCGACTAAATAAGACGAGGCATTGAAAATGTGATGATTTCATTGTTTCCAAATTCACTGTTTGAGCAACAAACTAATAATAGGTATTATCGGTATGAATTAAAAGCAAATAAATTATTGTTCAATCAGTTACAAAATCTACATTATTAATACGACGAATCTATGTAATATTCAAATCGCGAAAAACAAACTTTATCTACTTTCTATAGAGACTGTTTCAAAGTATCCGAAGCGAACAGAACGTTTTCATTATCTACGGTCTATTGATAGCTGATTACAATTTAAGATACTGACAAAAAAAGCAGTAAATAACCGATGACTGGTGTAAAATGCATTTAAACCAATCATATCAGAGGTGTCAGCTTAAACATGTTTTAGTAAACGCGATTTACAATGTACACGATTACATCACCGTTGCACTCGTAAAACTCGGTAATTTTATGTGATCAATTCTGCAGAAACTTCGCATTTCTTTAACAAAATTTCTGTAAGCACTTGATCGGAAAGGACCCTCATATTGGCAGATCTCTATCTCAATCGCCCATTTGGTGTCGACAAACCGTAGCTTATCACTGATCGTGCCATTTTGTTGGACTTGCAAAAACACAGAAAATGTAACCGACGACACAATCGATATAGTAGTCGATTCGCTTTTACTGTCTCGATTTTTTGTGAATCGATTTGATTTAATATTTACGATAATATTATGCTTTTTCTTACAAAAACACAAAAGTACAGGTTGACGTTGATTTTTTGTTCAGTTTTGAAATAAATAATGCTTACGATTTTGTTATAATTTAAATATCATATTACTTTACATTGAAAACGTTCTTTATTCATAGAGTGACTGATTAGTAATCCGTGCCCGTAGTCCATTGTCTATAAATGTTGTTAATTCTTAACACAAAAAATACACTATGAATTGAAATCTTACTGGAAAACAAATATTTCAATAATAGTACTATATAAAATCTTTATAGCAATATTTTGTTACTAGTATTCCGCCCCGGGTTCGCCCGCACAGTCAAAGGAAAAGTTATACATTCCCGGGGTTTAACCCTCTAAATTCACGTTCCTGTAGGATTTTAGGAATATTAGCTATCCTCTCAAACTATCTTTATACTAAATTTCATCGAAAATGTTTCAGTGGTCTGCGTGAAAAGGAGACAGAGTTATTACCGAATTTATTACATTATAGGACATAAATAAAGATTTATTTTGTTTCACTTGTAAATATTAAAAAAAAAAGACAGTCATAAGCGTGACAGCAGAAGGCCTATAGAGCGAGAGTGAACAATCAGATACATCCCTGCTATGGATTTTATTGTCAATCGTATAAAGAGAGATTTACATTGACGCGCTGATAACAATTAATATGTTTACCCTGACTTTATTGTTAAATTCGTGATCATATTTTGAAATGCCGAATAACTTTAAACCAATTAATCGACTAACAAAAAAATTCATACGTCTTATTTAAAAACTGTTAATTTTACAAAAAATCATATAAGTCATAATAAAATCTATTATGCACATAAACTGAATTTTAGATATGATATAGATACACATTTGTCAAAAAAACTATTACCTAAAATCACTAAACCCACTCGGGGTCGTAGTCCCTAAAACATTTGGTAGATTTATCTTCAAAGCACATTCTTCACTGAAAACCATAAACAATTTGTTTATTCCCACAAGACGCTTCACCATATTTCAGCAAGACGTAGGTGTATCAATTCATATACATCAGGTAACACATTAGAGCGATTTCCTCAGCCTTTGTCTGCACTCAACGAATTACGAGGAAAGGCGAAAATTTAAATACCCGACGGGACTGTTTTACATGTAAGAGATGCACTTTGCATGTAATGTGGCGATTAAATGAGGCGACAAGGCATATCAGGCGATTACAAAGCTCTACGAAATGTTGTTTTTTCTACTACGCGGTTCTACGGTATTTTTATATGGTTTGTACGTGTAATTTATACATGGAATGTTTTTTTCTCCTTCCCAGTTTTACTAACACTGTAACCAGTTGGTTAGTAAAGTAGTTTTGTTAATGTTATTTTATTGTACTCAAATAGGACCAAAGAACTACACATTAAGCATATTAATTAGATGTAACTGTAGATAATGGTCCTCATTATTTATAGTGCTGACAGAAGTATGGTTCCTTCCTATTTAAAATTCATAATATCCGTAAGTGAAACATACACATGAGAAAGAGGTAACATAGAAAATAGGATTCAAAAATAAATTTCCTTTTTTAAATCGGATCTCCTCCACATCTTACTCGTTCATTCAGCTAAAGCCCGTATTCGTTTGAGGGTGACACTCGCCACAAAGGTGCAAAGTGCAAAGGGAAACTCAATTAAAACAACGCCGTTCTTGTCTCGACCGACTAACATTGCCAGACTATTAGGCTCAGTCTTTGTGCTCGTGTTAATAGCGCAGCTTATGTGCTTATAATAGAATACACACTTGTACATCAAACTAGCGTTCACTTATGGAAATCTCCGATATAGGGATACGTCTGCCAATTCTGTTGTTAAAGAAAAATAAGCTAAAATAGGATTGTCCTAGTAAATCACAATTATAGCGTAAATTTCGCATTATGTGTGTAAGATATAATTATTGAAATATTATGTGTAAATTTGAATAAGAAATGATTTCCTTTCTTTTATATAATTATCACTTTCAAGCATCTAATCGAAGGAGTAAAATGCATAATTTTTTCTTGAGAACAGATGGTGTTGTTAGGACTGCTTATGATGTAAATGATATTTACAACAATTAATACATAATAAGAATTGTTTATTATTTAGTATATTTATCGATGAAATACATTAAAATTTCGATTATTCTCTATCCAAAAAATATCAGCCTCAAATCAATTCCGTACTATGTAGAACTTTTAATCCCATCGTACATTAGCGTTATTCCCACCCAGGGTAGGGCCTATCTTTTACGCCGTGTGAACAAAACCACATAAGCTCATGAGAAAAAGATAAGAATGAAGTTAGTCTTAGTCGCGTGGCCGTCACAATTTTTGTAAGGGGCGTAAATGGGCGAGGGTGCTGACCAATGGCCTTCGAGGGTGGCCGCTTTGAGAC
Organism: Zerene cesonia; assembly: GCF_012273895.1. Lineage (NCBI taxonomy): Eukaryota > Metazoa > Arthropoda > Insecta > Lepidoptera > Pieridae > Zerene > Zerene cesonia. The sequence goes on along the minus strand of NC_052102.1, from coordinate 7,956,283 downwards.
GAGGAGATAAGGAGCGAAAAAATTAACACTTGAGCTGGGACAAATCTTGTAAAAAAATCCGCTGTTTTATCTTTATTACGAGATTAGTAGAGATCTTGGTCTTGCAGTTTGGGTCGATTGCTTTTACGATTTTCGTAGAGAGATAAAACCAAAACAATTTTTTGGCATATGTATAAATTAATAAAGGTATGTACTATACCTTACGTAGTAATTTAAAAATCAATATGTTAAATGAAATGAATTCTTTTCAATTTATAAAGAATATTTTAGTTCGACCAAAATATCGCTCATGCATATTGATTAAACCTATTTGTACATTATATTTATTTTTATTATTATATTCTAACAATATAATATCAACAAGAATAGATCGAACAATCGCGCAGTAAATATAATTCGAAAACAAAACATTTATTAAATTTAGAAGAAAGATTATTAAGTTGTAACCGTTAATGTCTGTACCATCGAATTGCTAGAATAAGTACCAAAAGTTTTATGTCTGCAAGAAATATTTAAATGTCGTTAGTTAAAACACCTTTCCCGTCTCGGTGGTGTATTTAATTTTGGAGCTGGCTCATTAATTAATTGGGCGTCTACCGAGATGGCCCGCGTGCTTTTTATGAGAACAATAAAATAATTTGCGTAACTGTCGCTGCGGGTGGCGTTACGCGTTTATTTTCGTTGAATATAAACATGATTATAACCACAGATAATATATGGTAGCTACTGACTATATAGTTGATATAACCCTACGTGGTTTAGGTACCAGGCCGACCATGTCGCGGAATGAAAATGATGATTTGCGTTTCAAAATAAACGGATTTTTTTACGAATTTATACCTTATTTTTGCCTTGTTAGGAAGTGATTTTCCAAGAACTCTTTCTGACTCATCTTGTAAAAATCCTGCGGCGAGATTTCGAGTTTCTAATTGTACTTTAACCTATGCATTGTTCTATTTAATTAATAAGTCCCTATAATTTGCTTATTATTAATAAGATCTCAGTCTTACAAAACCATGTTTACTTTCATTGAAAAACAATTGAATTAAGTATTATTTTAAAGGAATAATCAGTTATAACTACTTATTTTATGTTACGCCGATGCCATAATGCCTACAATACTTGTAAATATTTGAGAAATTAGTTCTAGTTAAAACTATAATACCCTTTTGGCTATACATAAGCTTCCGAATCTTAAATACTTCTTTATTACAATTTCATTTCTTAGGAATCTTTACAATGTCGTATTTAGGTACACAACAACTCAAAAGCTGTAAGGGAGCATGAAACAGTGAAGGAGTCTTACTTTTATTTCCTCCAGAACACAATTAAACTGTTCTTAGGCCAATTGAGTTTACGACGCGGCTTCCTACCGGCGGCTTTTCGACGCCGCTATCGGCTTTATGACTTTTTAAGTGGGAATTTGAAAATTTCCTATTTTACAACAGAGAAATAAAGGCTTGCCCTATCGTTTTACTGAAAGTGCAAAATAAAATGTTTTTAATTATGCTAATTCTTGCCAGATTTTTCTAACGCTTCAACTAAACCAAAAGAAAAAAGAAATGTAACTTGCAGGATAACAGAATTAAATAAAGTATGTATCTGATATATAATGGTGAAAAGATTATATTTCAAGAGAAAACATCACTAACAAAACTATGAACCTCTTTTCAAAATAATATAAAGCATAATGAGTAAAACCTTTGAAACATTATCCCATATCATTATCTTCCCGTTATTAAGAACAAATAAATAAAGTATTTGTGACGATGATTAGTTTTGTTAGATATAGTTTCATTTCATCACAAAATGTGCTTTCTATTAGTAAAAGAATTTTTCTAATCAGTTCAGTAGTTTTGGTTATACTTATTGTGTCTGTATCTATTGTGTCTGTCAAACAAAAACAAACACAAACAAACAACCAAATCTTTTCTATTTTTAATGTAAGTTTAGATTATTATATTATGTGCAAATATCATTCCAAAGTTTAAAAGTATACTTGGCGGATTAAACAATTCAACCCCGATATAATTTTCGTTTTTAATCACCATTTCAGCATAATCAATAAAACTAAATAGTTATCATGTCACCACAAAAAAACGTCGCGAAAAATAAGAGTACACTTAAGTAAACTCTTATGTTTCCAGCTCGATTTCTTATAACGAATCATAAGTACTGGGAAATAACTTTTTTTACAATTTGCGACTTTATAAATAGTCATGATGGTTGTAAATAGGTTGACCTGAACTGTTTTAAACATTTTTCTACACTTGCTAGAAAATTTAGCTTTAGCTCGTGAGGTTATCTAGTTGGTATATTAATAGACACGACTTACGTTTTATATATCTCCCTCCAACCATTTCTATAACTACCCACCAACCACAGCTAATGCGTTCTGCCTAAACTTTCAACACATTCAAATGTAAAACAAGCCCCAACTTCTCAGCCACCTGTATTTACGTGACTCCCCATAATTTGATAACTTCGAGTTTTACAGAACAAATTGTCGAACGCCTTAAGAATATTACACTTGGTACGTCCCTTTCCGAATAGAAATTGAAATAATTACAGTTTTCTGCGTATATATTTATTAACAAAACGAGATTGTCATAACTTGTATAAAAGTACAGTAATACTTATGGTCCTTCCAAATTCAAAATTTCGATGACACTCATATTTTTCACACATTCACAGGTACCTTCATTTGCTTGTAAAATTTTTATGGAGGTAGCTGGAAAAATACCCAATAATTTAAACGTTCGTAATAGCATCGAATAATATAATTTAGAAAATAACTCCCGCCGCTTAACAAACTATTTTGACTTCACACATTTGGCACGTTTTCAATACAAATGCATTATCATTCTGAAAAATAATGTAAAATGGCATATTTAACAAAATATAAACCTGTTAAATTAAACAACATTATATATGTAAACAGTATGTGTGGCGTGTGATACATTTTAGAAATGTATATTTTATTGTCATTTCATTTATTTATTTATTTGTTGAGGTCCTTAGAGCACCTTCTGTATTTGAATATAAGCAAGAAACGAATGCTTCGATCATAACCTAGCATATAAGTAAGAGCACCATAAGAAACTTTTACAATCTACGTATATATATGAATACCACTTTAGTTCATACATATTTATATGTTAAAAATTAACTATTAAGTACTATTAAATACTGTTACGTTAAGGCACACGTGGTTTAAGTTATAGTGTAAACAAGAGTTCCGCCCGCGGCTTCGCTCGCGAGGAACAGAGATTTTTTTTATTACGTGGGGTTTAGAGAACACAGTGACATTTTTTAAAGACTTCAGATACTTACATGTGTGTGAGTGACATGTACAGTCACCCTAATTGTTTTTTCAAAAAAAAAAATAGCCTGTGAGTTGAAAGAAATGTTCCCACCATGGTCTATAACCATAATACGTCATTTTGTCCAAAATCTGTCAATTGCTTTTCACGTCATCGACGCACAAACAGACAAACAGAATGAATATAACCATTGTTTGGGTACAAAACATCCACATTGCATAGCAATTACATTTAAAATATTTAATATACAGAAATTGTCTGGTTACTGTCTTATTATATGTATAGATATGTATCATTTTCTATTTTAATTGAAATTTAACCAACTGCTCATGTATATAATTAAACTAGATAATTATTAGCATGTACAGTAATACATTACATAATATACATATTTCTTAACTCATTCGAGAATTTATCACATTTTTATATGCTACTTAATATTTTTTATAACGTATAGTGCAATCATTGATTTGAAAAAAAAACCTAATTGGTCCACTTTCTACAACTTCATTATAAATATATATTGGACTGCTAATATGAAAACAATACTAAACTGATGTATCACTGAATGGCTTTGATATTTCAATTATTAAATGTCTCAAAAGGACTCACCGCAGTATCAAGCACTCACATACATACATACATACAAATTTCTTTAAAAATTTACTCATATTAATACACATTTTTCTACTTTTCTACTAATAATCTACAATAATAAACTGATCAATTAAACTAGAACATACAGTCAAACTTAAGGCGAATTTATAACAAATAATAACATACTTATTTACTACCTAATTAAAATTTTAATTTAAACATTTCTTAATGCAAGCGGCAGCTAATTACAAATTTGTCTTTTTAAATATCCAGATATGTAACGATTAATGTATTGTATATAATAGTTAATACTTTTTAAATGAATGAATTTGTTTTAAAATTATGGTTGAGAATAAAATCTCAATTCAATTTAATAATGAACACTATGAAACAGTAATAATTGATTATTTAAATGAGCTCGCATTATAAATCGATATATAGACCATTTCATAATGAAAATTCATTAAAAATGGCAAAAATTTTAACACAAGTCATACATACATTAAATTATAAGACATTCTAAGCAAATTACATACAACAAACTCAACAATATAATCACAAGTCAACCTCTTATATAAATATATTTTAAAAACCTTCATCTTCTCTCAGCTGGTCTTTCAACCTGAAAAATAAAATAAACTATTAGCAAATTCTTGTATTGATGCTATTGCTATGAAAAAATTCGAAGGGTTCAACATTTATAAATGCCTTATCTATTCTCTACTAGCTGCGTCCCGCGGTTTCACCCGCGTTAGTCCGTATCCCGTAGGAATATCGGGATAAAAGTTGTCTATATGTTATTCCAGTTGTCCAGCTATCTACGTACCAAATTTAATTGCAATCGGTTCAGTAGGTTTTGCGTGAAAGAGCAACAAACACACACACATCTTTACAAACTTTCGCATTTATAATATTAGTAGGATTACCACAGTACATTTTGATAACATTTATATAAATTAAGACAATTCATATAAAATAAATTTAAATTCATGCCTTTATTTTAACCTTCTATTCATATCTTAATTGTGATTAAAACTATCCTTAAATTGGTTCCATACATATAAAATGCTATCGAATGCGGTCAGAGATAAGTTATGTTGACTAACATATTATGGCATGCCTTTAAATGGTTTTTCTCAGTATTTTACTAGAAAGCGCCCAAAGCGTCGCTATAGCAAGGCGAAGACGACTTTTTTCTGTCTATTCTTTGTATTCTTAACAGAAAAACCAGGCGCCATTTTGACATTGCCTTCGTTTGTCACTTTCAAAATCTTTACATTACCTTATTAACCATTCTCCCCAGGATAAGGGGTGAAGAAGGAGCCGGTGAGTCGATCTCCTTCACCGCCAACTTCCTTCGTATTTCCCCCGCTTTCTCGATACATTCTGGTGGGAGCCACCTCCACAGCACTGGGGTGAACAGCTCGGCATCCATCTTGGTGTCATCCCTCTTGTCACAGAACCAGCCCACAATGGCGCCCACTGTGACAGTGGCCAGGAGGCCGAGGGGAGCTATCCAGTGGTAGGATATCCGGAATAGTGGGAAAATCGTTTCCGGATCCTGTAGATGTTTAGTGAATTGTTTATTTATGAAGTGATTGTGTAAGAATTGCTTTTTAAAAGAAAATATAAATAAATTGAACTCATTGACTTCCATTGCATTAGGCGCAATAGCAATTAGAGATATAAATGGTTATGATGGAACCTCACGTGAACGTGATGTTATTGTGATAATAATATTTTTTTGTTTTTATCAATACTGTTAAGTAACCAACTCTTATATCTCTTTGCATTGTATAGGAAGGAAGGGAGGTGTAATACCTCCATCGGAAAAAAGGAGGATCCTTGACTATTCTACTGGCCGGCTGATAAAGCCCCTTGATGATACTGACGGAATGTTACCAATCCTTAACGATAATTACTATCGTTAAGGATTGGATAATTTTCGCTTTCGCGATCCAGATTACGTGTCCCTACAGCTTCTTAATTCTTTTCTCTATTGTCCAATGTTCCTCATAATATACCGACCACAGATTATTCAACTAACCATCAAACATTTTTAGATTAAAATAGCCAAGATCTTTAAACAAAACAATTTCTTAACTTATGATGCTGTTAGACGTCCAAATATCAAAAAACTATCAAAAAACTTATGAAAGAAAGAAATATGTAATTATATTTGGTAGAGTTATAGCATTACCTGTAGAAATGAAGATGCATTATATTATAAACTATGTAAGTATAGAATATATATATACATATTATACGTGATATACATATTATATAATAAAAAATCTTACGATAGCCATATTTTCCATAGTAAAAGACGCGTTTTTAGCGCAGGCCGCGTCGAACTGTAGCGGCGGCGCGCGCAGCCCCGCTGCCGCCGCCGCCTGCGTGCCCAGGGACGTCACACCTGCGCCGTGCGAATTGCGAACGTAAGTATATGGCAATAGGTTATACATTCGTTTGGATACAAATATTTGTTATCGTTTTAGTTTAAATAAGACAATTATAATATTTACCTTGATTGTATGTTAATTGGCCTCAAACACGTTAAAATATGTTCGAAACATTGGGATAATGTAGACGATTAATAAGATTTTTTGCAGTGTCAATTATAGGTGTGTGAAGTAAACAGTGACGAGGAACTACCTACTTGACGTGGAGGCACATCAAGTACTGTACTGCAAGGAGTGTGCAGGATACACTGCGACCGCTTAGTGTACCTTGCATACCGATGCGGTATGCAGTGTTCGGTATACAGTGTGCGATATGCAATATACAGTATACACTGTGCTGTATACATTGAGCAGTATGCGCTGTACGATATGAACTGTGCTATGTATTGAGTGGTATGCACTGTGTGAAATGCAGTGTGGCGCATGCACTGTACTATGCACTGTAATGTGCAGCGCTTACTGTACTTGTGGAGCGTGCACTGTACTGTGCACTGCAGTGTGCAGTATGCAGCATGCACTGTACTGTGCACTGCAGCGTGCAGTGTACTGTGCACTGCAGTGTGCAGTGTTCACCATGTACTGCAGTGTACAGTATGCGTGTGCAGCGTGCACTGCACTGTGCACTGCAGTGTGCTGGCGTACCGGCGAGCAGCGCGCCGGCGATGCCGCCCGCGAGCGCGCCGCGCGGGCCGACCCACCAGCAGCACATGCCCAGCGTGAAGATGCCGCACGTCGCGCTCGCCGCTATCGCCGACAGCGCGGTCGCCACACCTGCGCCACGTATCCTCTTATTAATAACACGATAAATGACCGATCTATCGTTTCAGTATTTTAATCTGAACTTTGAAATTAAAAACTAATGCTGAATATCCTATCTAGCCAGTGCAATGGGCGAGCCAGGGAAATTAGCATGTCGCTGACGCCATTGCTGATTGTGTTTAATAAAACAACAATTTTCAAAACGTTCAAAAAATTCATTATCTATATTTCTTTATATACATAAATATCTCGTGTGAAGAGTTTGTTTGTTTCAACGCTCTAGTCACAATACTGGGCCGATTTAGATGAAAATTCGTATAGAGATAGTTTGAGACCCGAGGGACATTTGGTTTTGTCTCAGAAATCCCACAGGAACAAAGAGAATCATGCAGGAAAATCCCGGAACTATCCATCTTTTCCATTGACTACGAGACCTGCAAAAGCGAAGCCATAGGCGGAAAGCCAGTTAATTAATATATAGAATATGATAGGATATACAATTTAACAGATCAGTCAGTACTCACCCAGCACGCCGCCCAGCTTCTCGATGACGACCAGCATGAGCACGGACACGACGGCCAGCACAGCGGTGACGGAGCGCGCCAGCACGCCCTCCACCAGCGGCCGGAAGCGCACCTTCAGCCAGCCGTGCATCAGGTCCTCCACCACCACCAGCGCGCACGCGTTCAGCACCGCGGACAGCGAGCTGGAGGCATACCGCCGTTATAACCCGGGATATTTGTCCACAGCCCACAGGAAGCCCACACCACCCGGGATATATGTCATGGAGCCCACACCACCCGGGATATTTGTTGTGGAGCCCACACCACCCGGGATATTTGTCATAGAGCCCACACCACCCGGGATATTTGTCATAGAGCCCACACCACCCGGGATATTTTTCACGGAGCCCACACCACCCGAGATATTTATCATGGAGCCCACACCACCCGGGATATTTGCCATGGAGCCCATACCACCCGGGATATTTGTCATGGAGCCACACCACCCGGGATATTTGACATAGCGAGCTATTAAGTGTTCCGGTGTAGGATGTAAGTTAGTCATGTTCCTACTGAGTTAGTCATACAATAAACGTCGATGAGAACACACGTGTCCCTCAATTGTTAAGCCCTGAGTTCCCGGCACATTTATTTAATAATTTTATGTACCACGCAAAATAAACAATGTTGCAAATATACAAAAAAAATCATATATATAGTACATAAGGTGTTTTGAAAAGAGTGAAAGAATGTGATGTAGGTAATACAGTTACAGATTTTATATTACTTTCAGGATGGATTGTCTGCCTGGGCGGTCAAATATTGGAAGTTAAATGAGACCACTCAGCATTATATTTGTTGTTGAGTGATTATCATATTTTACAAAAAAATAACCGAAATTGAAATGAAACACACCTTGAAAGAACCTATAAGAAAATCCATTCTAACGAAACTCTCACCTCAACCCAGCTCCGAACACTCCAGCCAAGAAAACCCCTGCCAACCCCGGCAGCCTCTGCGACTTCGAGACGAACGTCACAAAGGCTGGTAGAAGTCTGTCTTCCACTAAGGGTGAACCCCGGGGGTCACAGCCCCCTTGCACCCACGCGGTCCAAGCCGCTAAGCCACACCATACACAGAGGCTGATGGCGAACATTGCCCCAATGCAGAATATTCCTAACGCGCTGAAACAAGGAATCATATAAATGCTTCTGATACTTGGTTTCCAAAGGAGTAAACATAGATGTAAAAATCGTATTACGATGCCAAGTCATTGACAAGGTTTCGTCATAATAGGATTGGCCAGTGGTCGAAATTCGACCTCATTCTGACAACTCTCACCGGCGCGGACGTTCCACTGCACGTATTGCGGTGTATTACACATTCATATATATATTGTTGTACAAAACTGCGACGTATGAAGTGTATTGCATAGAACACTATCAAATATGTATATATAAGATGGCCGTGTAGGTAACCTAGTAACTACTCTAAGTACTGGAGCTGTTACTAAAAATTTGTGCATATTTGTTTCTGTTTTTCTATTTTACTGTATATTATGCTCTTGCAATGAAATATTAAATAGAGTCGAGGGTATCTATATATATTAATAGTATATCTGCTAGTGGAAAGTAGAACATAAGATATATTATATTGTACTTTACTTTTTTACTATATTATATTTTGATATTCAACCATATATAAATAAATACAATAAAGGCAGCACGACTTATAACTCAACTAATTCTAGACTTTATACGAGCATTAATGTTTTAAATTAATTTTTCCTTGTATCGTCAAGAAAAATGAACGCTTTATCAAAGTTGTATAGTCGATAAAATCGATTCATGTGGTTTTACATCATTAATAATCATAAATAAAGATTAATATTAGTTGCTATGTTGAGCGTACTTAAAAATTGTCTAAATCACGCCTCATTGGTATACTGACTAAATTAGTAAAAATTTTCCACAGCATAAGCTGTGACAATTGTTTGTTAATATGTTACCTACAATAATCGTTTGCCACTTGTTAATACATAGAAAAACAAAACATACATTATGAGTATTTATAATAATATTTATATTATAAACGCTAGTTTACCGTCCTAGGTACTATATACCTATATAGGTAATATAGTCCACGGTTTTTGCCACATAGTCCTGTTCCCGTGGGGATTTTCTTTATAAAAACTATCCTATGTTCTCTACCGAATTTAAATTGATCGATGGTTTAAGCCTGAAGAAGACACCGACTTATAGAACTACTTTCTCATTTAAAAAATTTGTAGGGATAAAATGCAATAATGTTGTTTGAAAAAGCCTAGTTTAGTTTATAAAGGGGGTATTAAAACTGAATAGTGCTGTGACATCGTCCAATGGAACCTGAAAACTCTATTAATCTATATAAAAATGACAAAAATCTTACGTAATCGCCTTCCTCTTGGTGGGCAGCGAGATATATCGCTGCACCATCGTTTGGTTCACGGAATTGAAGCAAGTCCAGTACAAGAAGCCGCCAACGATCGCGCCCCAGCCCGTCTGGCGCTCGTATGGGGAGAAACTCCAACTAAATTCGAGATCTAGTATGAACACTTTGGATATTTGTACCCTATTTAAGATTCCAAATGTCGTATCATGTCACGGTTAAGGATAAAGCTGAATTTTTAATTTGTCATTCATGCAAGTAATAAACCCACAGTTTTCTGCGTTGAATTTTACAATCAACTGTATTAGAAAGATAGAGGTTTGAGAATATAAATTCCCAAATTGATATTGACACGGATTAAGAAAAAAATAGACAAAATGTACATATGCATGTAGTCTCAGGTAAAATCTGTATCGATTAAATTAAACATGTAGAAAAAATAAAACGTTCTAGACCATATAACTATAAAATATTATTTTAAACATTTTTAAAACTGATGAAAAAAGTAAAAACCGAGGCATCGAACCTATGTATTGCATAGAAATTGTATAGTACTGAACGAGTAAAGCGAATCTAATCTAAATTAAGAAGACCTAACTTACTTGGATAAACGCAGTCTCCCAGACACATCAGCTGTATCAAGGACAGTAGCTATACCCCCCACCGCCAGCGTACCGGCTGTGGCCATCAGAACTATGCCGATGAACATTATCCCAGTTTGTACGGAATCCGTCCATACTACCGCGCGGAGACCTCCCTACACCAATAACATACACAAATCCTTAAAATTGACATAACAATACAGCATATCTATATAATGACTATATAATTATTTAATCTTCAATGGTGTGAGTTAAATTTCATATCTGTTCTACTTCCAGAAGTTTCCCCAGAGACACATCTTTATATAGAATTTGGAAGGATTATTTTTAGAGAGGACTAATTTACTTAAGACAGCACCAGTGAGCACAGCTAAAAACGGCGTTTTAACTTTCAGTTTAACAATGTCTATTTAATAAGGCCGTGTTATTACAAATAGAAGCTTGATTAAGGGTTTTGAAAAATATAAAATCAACCTAATGGCCTAGAAGTAACCTTTTTATAAAAGAAAATTTTAACTTCTCGAAAACTTTATAATAAAAATTATAGGCGTTGGCCACTATTCATAAAACCAGTTACAAATATGTTGGGCTTTTGAGGAGACATTAATAAAGACGCATAGTTCGATAATTCCAATGTCATTACAATGGTAAGAAATTTTTCGCTTGCTATGAATTGCATATCTGACAACCTTGTTTTTATTCTAGAATACCTTGACCTGATGAAAAATGTCGTCGTTGTATACATACACAATTATTTTATTAATAATATGTAGGTTAAATTATTCACACCATGATGAAAATAAATTTAGACCAGAAAGATAAAAGAAATTAATTTTGTCGCTTCAACAGAAATAAGAAATTATCATTAGAATGTTATTACTGTAATATTGCGATCTGGGCCTCAGTTGAAATCTCACAGTATACGATTTTTACTTAAAATGGCGTGACAATTAACCGTTTGCATTTCGAAGTAGCATGGGCGTCCGCGCTTTGCGAATTCTACAAGTTTTGATAGAACATATGTAGAAGGAAATTTACAATAGGTTTGTCATAAAATCGTAATAATTTACACAAATAATTTATATGACTATATACTTACTAGTGCAGTATAAAGGCCGCATATTAATACCATCGCACCGCCAACAGCGAAAACATTGAAACCTGTCACTGAAAATTTATTATCACATTAATTGAACACATATTTGAATATATTAAATCAACCTCACAAAAGAAACAAAATTTTTATGTGGTTTAGGTGAAGAGCAAAAAATATATACGAAAAATGCAAGTATTTCGTGACATTCTAAGGTTAAGTTTAAATTCTAGTTAATATTAGCATTTAATTATTTCCATAAGTTTTAAGATAATTCATAATAAGATAAATCTTTATTGTACACATAAAAATCATTGTGGGGTACTTTTATTAATAAAAAAAACCCCACAATGATTATTTAACCTTTTATTAATGAAAAAATAAATGACCTTACATTGGTTAAATGCCAAAGCTGGGACATATATCACCATCGGTAGGAACAGCACCTATTAACAATAATTTCTTATTATTTTCACCATTTAACGCGCTTTTAATAGCTTCTCCTATATATTTGTATGTACAATGTTTGTTTGTTACCTCCTAGAATGAGATACTCCGTTTGACTTGATTTTGACCCACTTTTAACGGAAAGATTTAATTGAAACTTTTTGCACTTCTCAAGTATCGATGACAATACAATAACTCCATGTTTTCATCTTATTATTCTGTTTAGGTTTGCGATCCTAATTGGAATTGGATTTTTTATCTCTACATAAGAGCAAGAAGACAGTTTGATTGATTCTATCATTAAAGTGCGCTTTTAAGCTTTTTTTAAAACTGTATTTATTATTTACTAGCTGCGCCCCGCGGTTTCACACACGTAAGTCCCCGTATCCGTAGGAACATCGGAATAAAAAGTTGCCTATATGTTATTCCAGTTGTCCAGCTGTCTGCGTACCAAATTTCATTGCAATCGGTTCAGTAAATTTTGCGTGAAAGAACAACAAACAAACACACATCCTTACAAACTTTCGCAATTATAATATTAGTAGGAAGTAGGATGACATGCATGTTCCTAAATATGCAATGCTGCACATTAAAAGGAACATATGGAGGGATTATGCCTCCCTACTGTAGGTAAAAATCTTATACCTTTAAACGAGCAGTTCTTGTATATATATGTATATATATATATATATATATATATATATATATATATATATATATATATATATATATATATATATATATATATATATATATATATATATATATATATATATATATATATTTATTTATTTATATATATATAATTGGAATCTCGGAATCGGCTCCATAAATATATCTCTAGGCTCGATAAATCGATCTAGCTAGGAATTTTTTTTAGAAAATGTCATATTCGTGTTTTATTCGTGTTTTTTTTTTCCTGACATCTATTGGTGAATAATAATACTATTTTGCTTCGTAGATAGCTGGACAACTGAAATAATACACAGGCACTTTTTATATCGATATATTCCTACGGGATACGGACTTACGCGGTTTCAACCGCGGGTCACAGCTAGTATTGTATAATGCATAGTATACACTATGTATGACTTTTCTTTTTTTTCCTCGAGTAAAATAATTATTTATTTATTACAATAGAATATATTAAAACGGGAATTATAATTTAGAAAAAAACTTTAATGGATGCCAAAGCATGACCTTAATTTGCTTTGATATTATTAAAGGACACTGTTTCAACTATCTCGGATCGCATCATAACTTCTTGAACTAAGTGACTGAGTCATCTAATAATAACTGATGGTAAGCTGTCTGATAATAACACGGCAAAACTGATAGAAGCATATGGTGTACATAATCACGTTTGACTGCAATCGTACTACTGGATCGTCAAAAGAGAAGTTCCCAATAATTAATAGTACTTCATATTTTACAGATACGATTATATTATTAACTAGCTTTTGCTCCCTGCTTCGCACGCGTTCAATTCGCAATAGTATAAAAGATGTTATTATACACATAAATCTTTATCTTAAATCACTCTTGAAAAAAAAAACCTCATTAAAATCCGTTGCGTAGTCTTTAAGACTTAAGCATACATAGGGACATATGGATAGACAGAGAAAGCGACTTTGTTTTATAGTAGTGATTAACTATGTTTCAGTATATTTGTCCATCCAGCCCGATTATCATCAGGCGAACATCAGCTCGGTTGCCCGCTTTTGTTAAATATTATAGTATGTTTTTAACAATGTAGAAGTGCCCAAAGTTAATACACGCTTTCCTTTCATAAATATGCAATTCTACATACTAATTAATAAAAAATGTCCTCTCACAAGACGAGAGAGTAGATTATCCAAATACATTTTCTTATAAATTCAATGTATCCCTTTTTATCAACTAGCAAAAATCGCACCTCGGATTAACCTAATTGGTTACGATATTGCCCAATTGTTTGCCATATTGCCTCTGCGCAAAGAAACGCACAGCCATTTAATTTAAACTAGCATCCACTATTAATAATTTAAAAACATCCGCATTGTACAATGTACACCAGTGACTAGACAAACAATAATTATGACGTATTTGACAGTATACGCGCTCAATTGATGTGATCGCTACGGTACTCATGCCCACGTTGCGTCTAACGTGATGTGCTGGTTTTGATTTCGAACAGTCGATTGAAAGATCATAGAATTGTGACACTATTGTTTTATTGTAATGGTTATATATGTAGAATCAACATACAGAGCTATTTGTACCTTATACTCAATGTAAGACGGATTAATATTCTTTTTAATAATACATACAAAAGTGTCCTATTATACAAAAGTGCATAGGAGTGATCACTGAAATAGGTATAAGCAATCACATATTACATTAATTTCAATAAATAGTCTATACCAGAAAACGTTGTTAATGATTATTATAAAAGTAAGTTTTTTTTATTCTTGAGAAGTATCAAGCACGTACAGATTAACTTATATAAGGCGGCAAAATTAAATTCTTGAATTTTGCAATCCATTGTTTTATTACAGCCATAAAATTGCAATATCCAACAGTTTCTTTATTTGTTTAAAGATTGCTCGTAAATGACGATTGCTAATTTCATGCTTCAACAAAGTTTATCGATCACGGGCTTTATGCTATTATTAACAACAATTTTTTTTAATTACACCAGGAGACTTTATTAGACCGATGTAACGCCATTTTCCTCTATAAACAAGTTATAGTGTTTGTTTCGAAAGGAAAATCTCATTAAATTATATCCGTTTCTATGCAGAGATAATTATTATTCACACATGGAATATATATTAAAATTCAACTCTTACACGCATACGCGTAACTCTCTATACTTTTGATTTTCTTACGTCAGACGCTCCTAATAAATAACAATAGATATTAAATGATAACAACAAATATCACGAGACATAAAATCCCTGAATAAATATACCATACGGCTTAATAATCATGACGCTTTCATAATAACTCATTAAAATAACAATCTTAACATAATAATCACTTTATATGAAATATTTTAATAAACAGAAAAAATGATATTGAAGCGAGATTTGAACCCGCGTCCTACTACATGTGCCATTAATTCTGTGGTCCTACACCTTATCATGGCCATGCTTTACACCACCTCACAATTTTTCTATTACATATATAAATTGTTACCATTATTCACAACTTGCATTTTATACTACTAGCTGCGCCCCGCGGTTTCACCCGCGTAAGTCCGTATCCCATAGGAATATCAGGATATAAGTTGCCTATATGTTATTCCAGTTGTCCAGCTGTGCACGTACCAAATTTCATTGCAATCGGTTGAGTAGTTTTTGCGTGAAAGAGCAACAAGCGCACACACATCCTTACAAACTTTCGCATTTATAATATTAGTAGGAAGGATAATAAAAATATAATTGTTTCGATTGATTTTGTCTAATTCTATCTTTGGGTCCATCGATCGGCTAACAAACAATTTATTATGTTTGTGTGACGTCAATCCACGAGCAAAGTCCGTCTATGAAGAAGCGAATGACCCCAGCGTTATTGTAAAATGAATTGCTGATTACTTATTACCTTAAATAATACCTGGCACGAATTTATTTGCATACAAATTAGATATATTCTTGTAGTGCTAACCTACTAACATGATATTGTCGTATTATGTAATTTTCGTTTGTGTAAATGAGAATTTATATAGTGTTGAGATGGAAACCTAAAATGCAAGTATTCAGTCTTCAAGTAAAACTAGGCTTTATTTAGGATTTAAAAATCACGCTACAATAAAAACATATACCCATTATTGTTTCCGTGAATATAATTTTACTGGATTGGATCAACTAACTACGCCCTGTGGTTACACCCGCGTAAGTCTGTATCCCGTAGGAACATCGGGATGAAAATTACGTATGTGTTATTCCAGATGTCCAGCTGTCTACATACCAAATTTCATTGCAATCGGATCAGTAGTTTTTGCGTGAGAGAGTAACAAACATACCATACACATACACATACATCCATCCTCACAAACTTTCGCATTTATAATATTAGTAGGAAATAGGATTGAAAAGTTATAACAATAAAAATACTACTCCTTGCGCGAGGTTTTAAGAAAATATTTATGATGCGTGCATGTTATTAATATTGCAGAAATAAATTAAACAAAAAATAATACGTACTTCGTCCAAAAGAAACAATATAGATGCAACGGCTCGCACATGTCGGTTAAAACGCAACTGGAGATACTGAAATAAAACAAAAGCGTGAATAACAATATCTATATCGCATGCATATGAAGATGTGGATAATATATATACTTAATAGTGGATTCTGGGTAGAACTTAAGTAGGTATATTGAAGTGAAACTTCTTTAGAATCGTTGTGATTTCAAACCTGATGCAACGGAAAAAACGACAGGTAAGAGACACAAATACAAAAATGTGTAGAATGAAGCAGGCAAAGAATGAGACAGAAATATACATACTATTTTATATTTTACTAGCTGCGCCCCGCGGTTTCACCCGCGTAAGTCCGTATCCCGTAGGAATATCGGGATAAAAAATAGATGTTGGCCGATTCTCAGACCTACCCAATATGCTTACCAAATTTCAGAGGAATCGGTCAAGCCGTTTCGGAGGAGTATGGCAACGAAAACTGTGACACGAGAATTTTATATATATAAAGATATATATTCATCTCATTATTTTGTCGATTTTGTGAAGTTTCACTTCTGTCGTATGTGAATCGCACACACGAAGTTTTTTATAAGTGATACAATTATTTGAAACAAGCGGTGCGTCCCGGCTCCACCCGTGGTACGTCTTGTCAGCATAAGAACATTTGGCATTTCAATATATTTAGGGAGTCGAGCATGCTTTGGCACGAATTGGGCCATCTCGCACCGGGGAAGTACCACACCCCTTTCTTTCTGTTTATTGCACAATAAAATCTTTACTTCTTTATCAATGATTGAGATTTTTTCCTTTGTTCAGACGCTCTGACCTCAGGAAGTACTTGACCGATATCAAATTCACCGTTGACATTATGTACGTGATCCATAAATGCTATCGGAGTATCTGACTGAAATCCCTCAAGGATCTCTATATCATGAATGTACCACGGGCGGTCCATTACGACTATATAGTAGAAAAATACTTCGTTTCATCTATTATTGTTATCTACAATGCAAACAAAGCTTAAATGGTTATGTATCAAGAAATTTTCGGTCGTTCTTTGTATTTGCTAGAACATTGACCCCTGACCGTCATCACCCAATGCGCAGTGAAAATGTATCATATGTGACTGGATTGGATCACTGCCCAATCAATCTATTTACTATTTATACTGCGCATACAATTCCCGAGAGTTTAAAGGACGAAGTCATCACCGTCGAGACAACATCAAAATATTGACATCTCAGTAATGGAGTTATATCCATAATACTCAAACATTCTCAAAATATGTTACATCTTGGTGCATGAGTAATAATGTTAATCCCCACTAACACTAACAAAGAGGAAACTTTTGTATTTTTGTATGTTTGTAACGTTTTCACGCAAAACCTACTGGGCCGATTTCATAAATTCTTACACTATTGGAAAGTTGCAACTTCACTGTATGTCATTCGCTATACGCTCCTCATATATATATACCTAGGGCGAAGTCGAAGCGAACAGCTAGTGTGTTATATCGTTTTGCAAGAAAACGATGTTTAGAACATTAGTTAATGAAATAAAAACTAAACTCAAACATTTTTTTTTTTATTGTGTCTAAATTGAACTATTATGTACTGTATCGGGAAGACACAGACTCCTGAAACACAGCGAAAGCTATATTAGGAGTCTGGGTTTCATGTTCTATGTGATTTATAATTTGTTCAATAAATGATTTTTATTTTATTTTTATTTTTTATCTTTACAGAGGGATAATATCACACCTTTCACATTGATTGTAATAGCAACATAGAAAGAAAGAAAGAAAGAAAAAACATATATTTGATGGACATGACATGATACAAAACATTGAAGACATACATAATTACACCTTAACAATAATAAAACGTTTCATACCGCCACCAAAAAGGATCTAATTCAGCGTTTCCTAGGAGAGCTTCTAGCACTGGTTTTCAATTAGACCCAAAAAAAAGACCATGTCATACATTTTTTTATTAAAAGTATTCGTCCTTTAGCTTAAATATCAACATATTAAAAGCCATGATATGTCGATGAGAAAAGGAAGTAATTGTTGATCAAATCCCATATAAGATCATGATGGATTACTAGAATAATAAGGTGGTAAATTATTTAGTTATGATAACCCCCAAACGTGATGCAATTGATGTATATGCAGATTAGATAGCACATGACATCATCGACCTAACATTTTAAGGCAAACTCTGCTCGTGTGTTTAACGCGGAAGAAATTGCATATAGATAACACATCTTACATAATACAGACATAATATATAATACCCATATATACATGGTAACGACGCTACAATAACATAGAAATGTCAACATAGTTTTATGAATTAACGTAAAAGTAAACACTGCTTCGTTATTATAAACTGATCTTGTGTGTTTATTGGATTACTCATATTATAAAAGCGAATGAGTATTTGTTTGTTTATCGTTAGATCACCTCGCAAGAGAGCGATTTTCACCCGACGACCAAAAAACGAAGAAGGTTTTCAACTACATACTTAATAACTGTGTCGGTTTTCAACCGCTTGATTGTGATTCGATTGAAATTATTATTTTTGTGTTAGATAGGAAATTTGGTCAAATTTTAAAATTTGGACTGCAACCTCCAGGATATTGGTGACCTTTATTAGTAGAAAAGAATTATGTATTAATGTAAGTAAGCTTTTTTTTACTTTTTACCGAGGTTAAACATAAGCGATGTTAAACCCCGGTTCCTATGGGTATTTTCTTTAGACCACGCGGGCGAAGACACGTACGGAAAACTGTAGTACTGAAGTAGGTACTAAAGAAAAAGGCAAGTATGATGTAAATTCAACAAATTACGTAATTAATATCCACGATTAGACATGTTAATACACTGTGTAAGCAATTTATCAAATTGACGTGTGATCATAGAGTTAGGTAATATATCAAAATTAAGTATAATTCAGAAGTTTAAGACTCAATATGCATTCAATGCCTTCAATATATAAAGTGACAGAATGCTGCTTATATATACTATTCAACCAGCCGTTGCCCGCGGCTTCGCACGGTTTAATTCGGAACAGTTTAGTAGATGTCATTATACATATAAAACCTTCCTCTTGTATCGCTCTATGTATTAAAAAAAATATCAAAATCCGCCGCGTAGTTTAAAAGATTTAAGCATACATAGGGACATATGAACAGAGAAAGCAACTTTGTTTTATACTATGTAGTGATGTTTTTTCCTCTTGTACGTTACATACCTTTAATTTTTGTCAATAATTTACTAAGGTAAAAGTAAGAAGAATCTATAATTTTACTGTCTCACCTCATATGAGGACGATAGCCTCAAAGTGCAGAACACTGGCAGATACACAGTAGCAACAACCAAGCAGCTGAGGCATACACCGACAATCACGAGCCAATACTGGGTGCCGTAGTTGTATGTCTCTGCTGGAGTACCCAAAATAGTGACTCCTGACACGTAACTGCAAAAATTTTAAGTTTAACATTACCATTTTCTGGGTGTTGGCGTCGAGCACACTTCGATAGGAATTGGGCAGGCTCGCACCAAGAGAGATACCATACTAATACAGAAGGGAGAGGTACCACACTACATGGACAGTGGTGATCGCTTACCATCAGGCGAACGAACAGCTCAATTTCCCGCTTTTTCAAAAAAAAAGGGTTATGCCTTAAAATAGGTTAGCCACAGATTGATATAGGCTACTTTTTACAATGATGATCCGTTTTATAATTATCGTATCGTATACATATTTTTTATGTATACTAATTATCACTTATTCTATCTATCTATTTCTATCACTTTCTTAGATCCTTTGTTATATATTTTAACAAGGCGCCCATTTAAAATTCTCCATTTTTTTATTTAATAGCATTTAAATGAGGCTGTAATTAATGACAAGTAATTGAAACGCAATAACTCTACGATTTTCTAATGATATTTTGAGTATAGCGTCATTATAATGCATTTCTTGTATCATGATTTAAATTTAAATGTATCATTAGAGAGTTACCATAACACAAAACATTCATATGCGCAAACTGCAAAGGAATTAAGTTGCAACATCTTAAATATTGTTTTCATATCTTACTACCTAGCGATAATTTCCATATTATTACCTAGCTATAAGCGACATAGCCACTGGAAACGTGGACATAGATCTGCCTCCAAGAAGATAGTCCTTGAGATCAACAATTGCCTTCGATCGTGAGCCAATAGCGCTGTACCAGAGTCCGCCGGCACAGGAGAAGGCACAAAGCACACCAAAGGCGACATAATCACCCACGCCGAAACCTCCCTCGGTCATAGTAAACCCCATTGTGAATCTGGAAATATAATTATAACTTTAGTCGAACTAATATTTCTTAATAACCTACGAATCTTAATCTATTTTGAATTTCAGGAACAAACTTTTCTATTTGCAAATGTAAAATTTGCATCGAGTAGCTTATCTTTACGGCACAGATTAATTCTGCTATCTTGACGTCTCAAATCGGTTTGATCGTAAAACCGGATTGTTTAACAGTATTTTTAAAGTCATGTTGGTAAGTTAAGTGGGTAGCTACATTTAATTTCCTACTCATAAACTATCTATGATGATTTTTAATTTAATTTAAATATAGTTTATTTTTAATAAAAAACAAAACCACACGTAAATGGGACCACATGGGAGGCACCCAGTTTCAAAACAAAAATAATCGTTTAAATCGGTTCGTCCCGTAAAAAGTTATCGAGATAACAATTGAATTGATAACCTTCTCTTTTGTCGGTTGAAAAACTAGTAAACAGCACGATTCAATGATAGAATCAATTAAATTGTCTCACTTGCTCTTAAACAGAGTATACGTAAGGAAATTATTAAATCCTTGCGATCGTAATGAGGATAAACAAACTCAAAAAATTACTGTATTGTCAACGATCCTTTATAAGTGTACAAAGTTGAATTAATTCTGTACGCTTGAAAAGCGTCAAAATCGAGTCTATATGAGTCAGTTACAAACATACAGGTAAAGCTAATAAGAGCGGTTAAAAAAATGTTTAAATTAGCGACTTACAAATTGTGTAATTATATCAGCATATGCTGATAACAATAAATATAATGGTTTAAAAAAACTAAAAAACACGCTTTAACAAAAATCATATTTTGCAAATTAAAAACTGGAATAATTTTATCAAATTAGTGTATCGTTATCGGCCCTCAATAAATCTACAAAGTTTGAACGAAATCTGGCCGTTTAAAGTGAGTCAAAATCGCGCCCAAAGAAGTCGGTTACAAACAAACATACAGGTGAAGCTAATAAAAAGCGTGTAAAAAATCACCATTATTTAATGCAGTTTTCAATATTAGATATATTTGTACTTTGCTTACTGCTTTTGCACATCCGCTTTGAATATTATCCTTTCTTTTCCTTATATTTATTTTAACCAATTTCCACCACTAACAAATGAATAATTAAAATAATCTAACTATCGACTGTTAGAAGCGACTATCAGAATTCAATGAAAACGATTGCAACCTTACTTCCGTTTCGCGCGAGAACCAAACAATTCAATATTCCACTATAAATCTCGCTTGCAGATTCATGAAACACGATATTATCTATGATTAAATCTTAAAAGATATGAACTTGACCTCGACGAGTCCAAAGTACGAGTATCTTTTTATAGAACAAATTTACACTGAACAATGAAGACAATATGCTGTTGACATAGAATTACATCAACATTCTATGGATAAACTTCCATTATTACCATACACTTTAATGCATATAATAAAAACTGCCTGAATGAAACTACAATAAGGATGACGCACTTGTACTATGTATTACACTTTATACATACGATATTTATAGCAGCTTGGTAATATTTTAAACGTTTCAGGTACCAATGGCTGACTGCAATCTACACTTATATTATAAAGAAGCAATTTTTCTATGTTTGTAGCGTTGTCACGCAAAAATCATTGAACCGATTTCATAAATTCTTTCACCGTTAGAGAGTGCAACATCACTGAACGATATAGGCCGGAAGCCGGGGCGAACAGTTAGTAAATAATATAGTAAAAATAGCCTACTTATGTGTAAACTGTAACTTCAGTAAACAACGCTTTTACATAGGTAAATATTGAAAAAAAAAATACATAAAGATTTCACTATTTAAAACAACTATATCGCTGTAACGTCAAAACAAAATCTCGCGGCTAAAGAAATTTTTCCAAGCAACATTCATAAGCACAGGCCGTTAATTTGCATTAGTTACAGAGTAAATCTTCCTTTTGTAAGACTACACGTGTGGTTAAAATACGTACATCACTTATTTATAGTGACTTGACGACTTATTCCTATTCAGGAGGATGTAATCTTTAACAATCGAAGCATTAAACGTAACAATTACGATGTGACGTAAGAGCTAATTGAAATTAGTTAATTAATTAAAATCTATTAGCTTTCCAATAAAAGTAAGTGTACAAAAACATGCATTCACAGAATAAATTTCATAATAATTACTAATTAATTAATTTAAATTCGTATTTATTAATTTTCTTTTATAGCTTCTTTAATGCTGAAGCGAATGCAACGCAGATTGCAGGATTCGATTCTGTGCCATTCGTTCGCTCGCTTGGCTCAAAGTGCGATGAATCTTGCGCATTTATTATTTTTCATTATCTTTTCCTTAATAGGAAAACATGCTTTCATACATGATCTTATAATAAACTTTAATATATATTATGTGTAGCTGTGAGATTCTGTTGTTATTGCAACCCCAAAAAAAAACAGTCGATTTAAGTATTTTTAATGGACTTCAAAAAAAGGGAGTTATAAATTCGATGTATGATGTTACATACATCGCTAACGTAATATTATGAGAATTTAAGTTTTTTGGATATGCCAGTCCTTAACAGCTTTTGTGCGTGTATGTTTGTTTGTTTGTATGTCTAAGCATAGCTCAAAACCTGGAAGTGGGATAGAAATTATTTCTTTATTTTTTACTTGAGTTGGATATGCAACAACTTAGGGTTCCGCGCAAGTTTCCTCAAAGTCGGTTCAGTAGTTTTATGGAAATTACAAGGAGAACAACGTCACAACGGCTTCCACTGATGTCGAAGTTTTTTGTTTTAAACCAACTTTACCAAATTAAACCAATCAAACCAACCGGAATTAATTCCGGATATTTTAATTGATTATGTATAATTTAAAAATTCCTCTACGTGATAACCTCAAAGTGAACTATACCTTTTGGATTCACTCTATCAAAATATGACCCCACACACCCAAAAGAAAAAAAAAAGTCGTTTAGAATATAAAAAAAATAACAATGAAATATGTTTTACTAAATAACACATTTTAGTAATAAGCTGTCTTGGTTGTACGAAATACATTATGATAAAAATTCATTTCTTTGTATGCTCAACAAACACAGATCAAGGTCATAGAGTTTAATAGGTAAATAGGTATAGAATAAATATCTAGAAATCCTCTCAACCACACAATCGACTATTAACTTCGAAACTTGTTTACCGCATACCAATGTAAATCGTGAAATGATCGTGATTTTATGAACGAGACATAATATCTGAAAGTTTATTTTCGTTTCAAAAATACAATAATGAAATTGCTATATCTCATTTTAAAAATATATGCAATTCGCTTTTGAAATACCTTTGTAAATTGATTATTTATCAACACGAATTAAACACATGCGGAAGTAGACGGTAAATTCTTCACATAAATGGTGTTTTGCCAATGATACGAGGGCATATGCATGTATTGACACACTACAATGTCAACTAGTCGATACATTTAAACTACTTTCACTCCACATCACAAACACAACTTCTATCGCGGGAACTTAAATATTATGAGATACAACACGGCATTTCACATCCAAATATCTATAAAAACTGCTCAAATTTCCCGCGCCCATAAGTCACTGATTAAAATGTCAATGTCATTTCGTTTCACTATCTTGTCAAACAAAATTATCACTCGCGAAATATTTAGATACGAAGCCACGGTGTCTTCAAATAATTTTGTAAAATTGTCTCAAGGTGCTGCAGAAGGTCATAAATGAATGTGTTAAACATTAAAACTTGGTTCAACAAATTTAAAAACAATTACATTCTGACTTGTATTGTGACAAACACATCGATAACCAGCTGTTTAATAAAACACAGTATACAATTCTGAATTCACATCCGAGATTCGTCAATCGCGTACATTAACGCCATCTATGGACTCTCGCTCAAATTTTTCTAGATGTCGAACTGTTTTATCGACATCCACATATAAAATGTTGGAAGAATAAAATTAATTAAATTATATAAATAATAAATATACAAATACATAGACGAATCTAAAATGTATTGAATATAAAATTATATAAAAATAAATTTATGAAAAAGAATAGAGTTATTTTTCCCTTCTCCTTAAATAATATTTATTAAAAAAATGACAATCGAATTTACAACTGGTTTATGGCATATAGCAGCAACATAATATACATAAAACCATTATTTTGTATTTAAATTTATGCCTCCAAAACCGAAAGAAACTGTTAAGAAGCCTACTCCGCAAGTTACAAGGCCCAATGTCAGCGATGCTTCTCTAAACTTTGTTCCTGACGATGCTATCGAAGGTAACTATATTATTATTTTTTTATAGTATGTTGGAGAAATAAACTTTTATGAAAAATTTTCCATATTTACGTATTAAATCGTGCTTCTAATATAAATTACTATCGCTATTATCTAAACTAAGTTTTTTATGTATATTTGTAATGTGTAATGTGTTCTTTCACCAATAGAAAGCTGCGATTGCACTTAGTTACATAAGCTTAATATGTACCACGGGCGAAGCCGGCGCACCGCCTATTTTGTTAAATTTTTCTAATTCTCTTAATAGGATACCAAGATAGAATAGAGAAAGGAATTAATTGGACTCTAAGTGATAATGCTGGAAGGTATCATAGACAAAAGTGCCTTGAAGGAAATATCCCGCAATTATCATTTTCAAGCGCATTGCAGAATAAAATAAATAAAAGCATACTAAGTGGTTTCTTCGACGAAACAAATACTTTGAGCCTAGAAGAGCAATGGGAGATTATGCTACCCATAACATTATGGGATAACGAAAAATTTGCAAATGACGAAGGAAAGATATGCTTCAACAATTGCAATTGTATCACCGACAATATTATTAAGCTTATTAAAAAGGCAGTGAAAATTAACGATCGAAAATGTTTGAAAGAAGACTTGAGACAGGTCACCGTGTTGAGAGTCAATGATATTGAGGTAATTTTTCAAATTATTCAATAAACTTTTAAGTTTTTCTTTTTTTTATTAAATTGAATGGCAAATCAAATGATAATGAATACGTATTTTATAATTATCGTAAAATTAGTTGTAACGTCGTTGATTAATTAACCTATTTACATTACAATTTAAAAAAATTTAATTGTAATGTGATTCCTAATTAACAAACGATTCCTTTTTGGATGTTCTTTTGGACGGCTTACTTATTACCTAAATCGAACTTTGACTGGATCATCAACGAATTTGTAATAAACGATTACAAAATATTCATATCTAGGTAACATATATTTGTTTTTCCATTAACGGAAAGAAGTCGCAGCGATCGATAATATGCACTGATTGTTCTAGATGACGGAGCTGGATGCAGAATTATTTGAGTTTAAAAATGTCGTTACACTTAATTTGGCTTGTAATTACATAGAAACAGTTGATGCAAACTTTCTACCTCGTGGATTAAAACTGCTTGAACTACAAGCAAATCGAATAAAGAGCGTTGATCATTTTGCTGAACATTTACCACCGGAACTCACCTACATAGGACTCAGCAGAAATCTGTTGAATGACGGTAAGACGGTTTTAACAAATAAACAGTTACATCAGAAATCTGACAGGAAATTATTTAATATCTAGGTAAGTATTCTTAACTAAATATTAAGAATACACTTTTATACACATTATAGTTAAATTATCATTGTAAATTAAATTATTGCTAAATGCTCCTCTTTAGAGGGCATCCAGGGTACAGCGCGTTTACCTCATCATATCACCGTTCTGGATTTGACGGACAACGACATCTATGATCTTAATTCAGTACTAGATCCACTAGCGCAACTGCCATGCCTGACTTCATTACAGTTGGCGGGAAATCCGTGCTCGGTAAATAAATTCAATTAATTCTAATAGATGGCGCTGACGCAAATCCGACCCAGATAAATATAAAATAAATTATTTATTTAGCAATTTTTCAACTGCTCAATAGGACTGGAAATTAAAATAGATGACGGTCCATTTTTCACTACAGTATTATAAGAAAAAAAAAATTTATACCGTTATGCTACTTTTTATAACGGGCGCATTTTTTTCCTGTATGCACATTATGTAATTAATATAACAGTCTGCAATACTTTAATTTTATTCTTTGCCTTATTTTTATTTGTTAACTATAAAAACAGTTTTCGGCTAGATTACAAATTAGGATCAAACACTAAACAGCATTAGTAGAGATAGAGATATAATTAGGCCTAGTATTATGGTGTCTGTGGTTAGGCCTTAGAAGTCTGGAATATAAAAAAGCAGATACAGCCTTATTGGATCCTGCCAAATTGCTGCAGGAAGAAAGGCTCTGCTTCTTGGAAAAGATCAATGGTTGCTGAATTAAATACAGGTTAAGGTTAGAAAAAAAACCCATGATCAACAAATCTGGCCAAATTTTGTATATTACATATTATTGCATAGAAGCCAACTATTGAAACTATTTAAATCAGTCGTTTACTCTTATTTAGTGCACGGTGCTGGTTAATAAAGACGCTAGGCTCTTCAATAAACGGCTGATTAGGCAGCTTGACTTCGACATACATGAAATAACTTTACAGGTGTGTGCAGCCTACGCACGCACCACTCTAACCCGTTTCCCACGTTTGCAATGGCTGGACTGCCGCGAAGTTCTCCCCACCGACCGGTCCGCAGAACCTTTCGAGCCGCATCCAGATGACTTGCGTTCGGCTTACTTTGATTTCACCGTGTTTCGTGTTATATCTGTGCCTCAACCGCCTAAACCGGAAAAGGTTAAACATCTTACTATACTAATTCTAAAAAAATATAACTTAAGAATAGTCTAAAACACAAAGCAAAGTATGTTACCATCCAATTTTGTCACATTGAAGTTTTCGTCAACAAACTAGACTAATTTATATGGTGCACCACTGAGATTTATCTTTCAAGTTTTGTATTAAAGTCATTAGAAGATAAAATCGTTCCGTTGAGTTGAAATTCTCCCTAAACGTTGCAAGCATCTATGGCTATCAGATTATCGCTATCAGAAACGATAAGTGGCAATTTATTACAGGAATAAAGGTGTGTACTGGGAAGGCTTAAAGAAAGAAAACGGACCTTCAATATTCGATCTTCTGTAGGAGACTTGCACCTTCACCGATTCGTGCTGGCCTAAATTGTGCCGAAGCATCGTTGATTCCCACATTACAGAGTTTCAATTCATGATCGCACTAATATAATATAAAATAATATTGATTGTTTAAATATTTTCTATATTTCGATTTAATATTCACACACATTTGAATGCAGGGCGCCACGACAGCTTTTCATGTGGAATTGGAACTGCCCTTGTTAGATTCTACTCGAAGGCAATTTCTAATGTTCCGCCAAAACGAGTCGCTAATTGAAATGATGCCTCCTCCAGAAGATGATGATTGGAACTTCTCCAAACAAGCGTCCGCTGTAGAGAGCAAAATGATTCTTGGTGCATATTTATTTACATAACATTTAATCCAAACTATTTAAATTCACTGTCTCTTCCTCACGCGTAAACCGCTTATCCAATATGGATGAAATTTTTTTTATAGAGATAATTTCATACCCGTGTAAAGACTAGTTTATTTGCTTTCATCCCGAAAATCCCACGTGATCGAATTAAATGCGGGAAAACCTCGGATTGTTTGTTTGTTTCTTTTGGCTACGCAGGCGAAGCCGCGGACGGAAAGCTAATATACTATATCTTGTCTTATTTGACTATTTTTCTTCAATACTATAAATAAGTGTACTCGAAAAAGTATTTCGTTCATTCTTTTCAAATATCATGCGAAATCCAAATAAAGATCACACAGCAGATTATGAATGAGTTAAGATAATAAACTGATTTATTACTTTGCAGAACCCGAAGCGTCATCTCACGCTTCTGATATTTATAACCGTTTAACTACCAAGAATTCTCGCATAATTTGCCATTACACCACATTTGAGAGTAATAAAGTGCAGTGGAATAAAATTATGAATTTTCAAGAGCCGACTGTTAGGATATTTTGTCCGAATCTAACAGCTCTGCGGGACACATTTAGAACTGTCGTCACGATACGACTAATATACTCGATGGTAATTACATTATCACGTTATTCTTCATTTGAATCTTGATTCGTATATCATAAAAGAGCCTATAATATGTCTATACAAGGAAAGCGAAGCATTTTTGGCACAGCCATTGTCTTAATTTAATGGCGGTGTGATCACAACGGAAGGTGGCCCGCCTGTTCCTTTGATTTAAAAATAGTAAATATATAACTCTGTCTTCGGTACTTGTACTTATTAACCAACCAACCAAGTAATTCAAATCAAAATTCCCTTAGACATTCGCTGGCAAACAAGGTAAACCAGACAAGAAAAGTGCAATGTCGTTAAAACCTCCAGGGGAACAAAGGGTCACATTGGCCACAATTAAATGCGCTTTGAAGAGGCCCGACTGGAGCCAGCCACAGCACTTCCACTGGGATGACTCGCTGGGTACAGAGGACGCTATGCACTGGGGTGATGGAGACCTTTCTGTATGTAATAAATTGTTCATATTTACGTATCATACCTTTAAACGAGCAATTCTTGTATATATATCTAGGACAAGTCTCCAACGATTTTTATGCATTACGTACGCAAGGGATTTCGGGGCGATTAAATATTATTGAATTTAAAGTATTACTTTTTATAATAACAGACATACAATTTAACTATTTCTTTACAGGTTTTACAATATAGTTTGGGCGCAGTTAAAACAGCTAAAGGCAAGCCTGAAAACGACCCATCTTCTTCAAGACAGCTTCCACCAGATAACTTGACTTGCCACTTTGGTTTCAGCATTGATACTGTACGATCTTGAGTCATTGTGCAATATTTTTATATCAAAATGTTGTGATTTTGTGATGACTAAGAATAAAAGAAAAAGGCAATGAAACTAAGTCTTTTTTATTAAAAATCCTGACATCACTCTGAACATATATTTACGCAATATAGACTCGAACATAATACATACACACCAAAGCATTTTTAAACACTCGGAACATCTGCGTTTACACTAACTTCTTGCACAAACATTGCAAGATATTCTAATTCGACTACAATAACAACTATTTTATTTTCTTTGCTTATTATCATTAAGAGTGACAGGAACACGCCCCCAAACAACAATCTAGGCGTAATGTATTTATTTTCCATACGGTACTTCACACTAAACAACCACATCCTCAATTCAGTGGTCATTCGAACGACAGGGTCACGACCCGCGTCCAGTGTTTAGTCGAGAATGGCGGGGGGTCCTCACGAGCGTTGGGGAAATCAGATTGAGTATCTGCTCTCGTGTCTCGGCTATGCAGTCGGCATTGGAAACATATGGAGGTTCCCCTATTTGTGCTACCGGAATGGCGGGGGTTTGTAGACTACAAATTCTGGTTTAATTATATACCTAGATGAAATTCATAATTGATTAGCAGCATTGATAGTTCTACAATCATAGTATTTGTATCTCTCAGTTCGTTCTGAATATGGAGTGAAGACAAGATCGGCAATAATTAAATATTTACATGGAATAACCTTTTTCAACACTACTTTCTGTACTTACTGTATTTGATTTGACAAAATATAAAAGAAAATTCCATATTTCAGGTGCGTTTTTGATCCCTTACCTCTTGACACTGTTCATTTGTGCAATACCACTAGTCTTTCTGGAAACAACATTGGGACAATTTGCTAGTTCAGGATGCATATCTGTATTCAACATCAATCCACTATTCAAAGGTAAATAATATCGAAACAAATCTTACAAACAATTAAACAATTAAAAAATAGACCAAAACTGTTCCAATCAAAGTATAGATTTCACATACAGTAAAATAAAGAATTTAATCGCTTATTTACTAATAATTATTTACACGTACGTTCATATCTTAATATATTTCCCCATATCCCCTTCTGTATTATCAAATGCATGTCGCAACTGCTCTACTTCTGATTTATTTCTGCCCATCTTTAAGCTGTATACGATTTGTCAACAGGGGCCGGGTACGCGGTGATAATTTTAAACGTTATAGCGGTAACATACTTTGCCGTCATTATGTCATACCCGATTCTGTACATATATCATTCCTTCAGCTCACCACTGCCTTGGCAAGACTGTGGTAATTCATGGAACACTGACAAATGCGCGGAGGTAATAAAAAAAATAATAAAATTCGTTTATTGAACAAATTATATATCACATACAACATGAATCCCAGACTCCTAATATAGCTTTCGCTGTGTTTCAGGAGTCTGTGTCTTCCCGATACAGTACATAAAAGTTCAATTTAAGATACAATAAAATATAATTGCTGCTACATACATATGAAATTTAAATTCTATAATTTAATATAAATTTATGATATTTAACAATTAACATTTTAAATAATTTACAAAATTATTCAAATTGATGTTCTTATAACTGCCTTCGTGACTAGCAAATATTGTAAATGCTGTCTGTCATTCTTGATTAAATATTTATAAACATAATAAAGGTTACTATGCAGAATACATAACAGTTTTCCCAATAATCACTAATAGAATATGAATTGAATATGGTAAACATTTCTAGATTACTAGCAGTTCAAGTTTATTATTCAATGGCACGGCAACGACACCAGAAGATGAATTCTTTCAGTAAGTATAACTCCAATATAAATTTTACTATAGCAGCAAAACGAGGCACTTTATATTACCACAGATAAACATAATTCTATATTACGTTTCGCAAATCACGTAAAAACTTGTTTAGTTTTATGATACTACAAACAGAAGGACTTCAGCACATTAAAGAAACATAGTGCCATGATCAGTATTGAGATAATATTAAATTGTTAGATGGATGAATTAAAAACTCAAATTGTTTGCAATTTTCAGTATTCGACTTCTGCAAATGTCACCGAGCTTATCCCAAATCGGTGGAGTGGTGTGGCCGGTGTTTTGGTGTAATGTCATATCCTGGATAATAGTTTACCTTTGCATTTGCAATGGTGTAAAAAGCGTAGGGAAGGTGAATTAGAAATTTAATTTTATATCACCATCGTCATCATTTTAAACATCGATATATGTATTGTGCTGTGTGCATTACTATGACTATTTTGTCTTAATAACCCATCATTTGTATTTAAATTTGAATGTTATTGCAGCATTTTTTTTTGAGCATTTGAGCGACAGAGTTAGACTCGCACAAACATTTCGATATTTCATGCTATCACAGATAATGATAATAATGCTTTTTTCAATAATGCAAAGAATAAAAAGATGAACATTTTATTCAAATTTATTAACTAAAATTTTACAGATTGTATACTTCACTGTTCTGTTTCCGTATGTTGTATTGTTTGCATTACTAATACGTGGAACTACGTTACCAGGCGCTTGGCAAGGAATCCTGTATTATGTTTTACCCGATTGGAGCCAATTAACTAAACCAAAGGTAGGATACAGTTAATATTTACTCGAAATCATTGTTCTTGATACTAATGGTAGTGAGTGTATATATGTAATTTTCACTTAATAGCATTAAATATATGGATCAAATATCACCTAAATGTTGCTCTACGAAATCCACCAGCAAAATTTAAATCGATCCAACCGTTCCTTAGGTTACCTCAGTCGTATGGAATAATCCGTCCCATATGAACTATGAAAAAACAGGATCAAAAAGACACTTTTTCTGACAGTCTTTGCTTTGATTTAATGCTAAAAAATCGGTTAGGAGAACAATATTAACCTAATTCTGAGTTTAATTGAATTACAAATTAATATGAATTATGAACTAGATTATAATAGTCAAGGTAAACCAAATTCGAATGGATGTTTAATATCGATTAACGAATATATCTTTTTTATGTGTAGATTTATTAAGTAATATTTTTCTTATCTTCATTGTAGAGTTTCCCTTTAAGTTGAAAGTATTCATTTATATTATAGTATTAGTAGCATTAGTATTATAGTATAGTATTATGTTGTCTGTACTATTATATTATTATATTTTAATGTTAACAGGTATGGGCAGATGCAGCAACTCAAGTGTTCTTTTCAGTGGGTCCTGGGTGGGGAGGTTTGGTCAGCATGGCTAGTTTTAACAATTTCCATTATAAATATTTACGGTAATATGTATTTTATTTATATTATTGCATTCTAACTTGACTTACTTGACTTATGTTCCTATGTCCCCTAGCTGGGGCAGAGGGCATCAACAGTGTTCCGCCAGCTACTCCT
>NC_052102.1:7908561-7922285 GCF_012273895.1 Zerene cesonia | reverse complement strand
CGTTTAGGTCTCCCATAAGGATGATGATATCCTGTTTGCGGATTTTCTTGATGGTATGGTTTAAGGTGCTGTAGAAGTTGTCTTTGTCTTCCTCAGATGCCACATTTGTTGGAGCATAACATTGTACAACTGTTACCTTTCTCACTTTGCTGTTGAATCGAGCTAATATTTAATGCGTTCAGTGACAGGTGTCCAGTCCAAGAGACTCTTTCTTGCAGAATCACTTAGTAGAAAACCCACTCCGAACTCCCGGGGTCCTTCATCGTTTTCATTTCCGGAGTATAGAAGCGTCAGTCCACGAGGGGTTCTTATTTCTCCGAAACCATTCCTTCTTACTTCACTTAGGCCGAGGATTTGTAGCTTATAATTGAGCATTTCCTGTTCAACTTGGGCTAAGCGATTATCGTCACTAAGAGTTCTAACGTTCCAACAAGCGATTCGAGTCCGTGATTTCATGCCTAAGGTCGTCGGTTTTTTATCGGTCCGGTTTTGCACTGTTTCTGTTTCTTTAATCAATGAGATTTCAGATAAGCGAGTGATTAACCCACTATATCCTAGCCTAACGGTGGGGCTGCCACCTTACAGCCTATAGGCATGCTTGGTTTAATTCAGGTATCCTTCCCTGTGAGCTTCGATCTGTTTTTAGGCGCAGATGTTTCGCCTTTTGCCCTGCATCCTTAGCTCATCTGTAACCCGATTGTGGCGATCTTGAGGTTACAGCAGTTTCCAGAGGGACGACGAGGACGTGGATGGCGCGGACTGGTCAGGCTCTGCGTTGAAATAGTACTTCGCCACAAGTACCGCAGACGGCTTTTCCTGGTATTTTTTCGGGTAATGCTGTGCTCACTCAGCGATTCCCACCAAGGCCGAACCCTGACTTCCCCTCCATTGCATTCTAAACAATATAGTTATTAATTGTTTCTCTTTCTTGATTGATTTTTTGTTTCATCGAAACAACATGCATAACCAACTTCAAAATTAAAAGTACATAAAACTACCAGATGTAGCTTCATCATTCGGTCATCTTTTCATGTATTTTTGAGTAGGTGTGAATATCAATGACATTATATTAACCCATAACTGATTATACAGTACATCCCTTTCATTCATTGCATTTTTTAAGTAACTAAAGATGTCGCTTCATCTACGATATTTATCCGTATATATTAACCATAAAAACATTACATTCCAGATCGTCCATAATAATACCGGTCATAAACTGTGGTACGAGTATTCTGGCGGGTTTTGTAGTATTCTCCGTGTTGGGTTTCGCGGCGGAGCGGGCGGGGGTGCCAATAAGCGATGTCGCCTCCGCCGGTCCCGGCTTGGCGTTTGTCACATACCCCGCCGCGGTGTCGATGATGCCCGTGCCAAACTTTTGGGCTATCATATTCTTTGTTATGCTGTTCTTTCTGGGTATTGATACGATGGTCAGTTTTTTGGGTCTGTTGTTTACTATTATATTTTCATTATATATATGATACGTATATGTGAATGGTTCTATGGTTCCAATATGGACTTCTGTTGATAGTCTATGCTTTTGTTGTGTGTATGGCCTCGAGCTGAAACGAAAGCAACAATTTATAGCCACACATATATAATATGGCAACGATTGGTTTCATTTTGGTTTTTCAATTGAACTAAATAAAATCACGACTCTTCATCTTTCCTTTAAGTCTTGTTGATGCGATTTAGTGCTGCTCTTAATGTTTGCAACGAACTAGTAGTAGCATTAAAATTCTAAATTATTTTATCGCCCATTAGAAAGAAATTTTATAGATTTTTTAAGATTAAGCGACACAAACATCACTAGATCACCTGACTACATAAATAGAAAAGTGGTTTAGTCATCAATTTGAAAATTACATTCAATTTCGATTTGTCAGAAAGAGTGCCTTACCAGTTAGTTTCCAATAGGACGGTTGTCAATCGCTCGCGTGCGTTTACGCCCTTGTCAATTCGCGGTGAATCACGGTCTCGGCTTATTCACTTCGTGGAATAAGCTTTCGTGCAATTGAATACGTTAAAACATTTTCTTTTAACCAGTTTCGGTTTAGTGTTCAAATGCTTTGATATTGTTTTTTTGCTTTACAATCCTAATATTTTCTTATACATGTTAAAACAATAGTAAACATTTTTTCAGCATCTTTCAAAATACGGAGTAATGCACTCATTGAATATCTTTATAATATATATTTTTAAACAATTTGGCTTCTCCTAATTAGAAAAAAACGTAGTTATCATTTAAACTTATCTGTCTATATAGATTATTAGACAGTAAGCGCGTAATAAGTTTTCAAATTTTCAAGAAGGGT
The DNA here is from genome assembly GCF_012273895.1 of Zerene cesonia. Taxonomy (NCBI): domain Eukaryota; kingdom Metazoa; phylum Arthropoda; class Insecta; order Lepidoptera; family Pieridae; genus Zerene; species Zerene cesonia. The sequence continues at coordinate 7,919,970 of NC_052102.1, read as the reverse complement.
TAAAAACCGCAATGAAACCTGTGTGGAACTGACCACATAAATAAAACCCAACTAAATATTATATTACCATGTTACATTGAATGATACTTAAAAAAATCGTTGCGCGTGATTGATATAACTATTTATTCCAACAGGCCAGAAATTAAATGATTCTAATAACAATATAACTGTAGAACTGGTACTTCCTTTTATATATTAATTATATTTTTTCAGTTCGTTACTATAGAGGCAGTAATAGCTGGCATAATAGACGAATTTCCTCAACTTCGAATCAGGAAAAAAATTATAACATTCTTAACATGTTTATCTCTATTTTGTTTGTCCATCTTATGCACTACTGAGGTAAGTGTTAGTTAGTAAGAATTTAATTTGAACTTATATATTATTTTATAGATTCATCAATACTTTCATCTTTATTTAAAATGTAGGCTAAAAAGCAAAAAGAATAAATAACAGATTATAAATTGTTTTTCCAAATATGTTATGTGTTTGTTATATAATGTAATATGTTTCATAATTACAAAGAAATATTATGCGTAAAAAAATAATAGACATAAGTCTCATTTTTCTTTTTCTTTGTGTTTTTTAATAAACCTCTCTTTCTGTCCCTGTACTGCACATGCACATGGTATTAGAAAGAGACGCGGCATGCGGCTGGTACACGTACGAGTATTATACAAAAATGCTATTCTAATTTAGCAAACTTCCTTCCAAACATTATTAGATAATAATTCTAGAACTGCACAGTCTTACCTTGATCCACATAACTTTCACGAGAAGTCAGCGACTGCGCAAACCATGACAAGTCCAACAATGTTGCTTAAGTTTGCAAAATGTATTTGTCACGTAAAGTTTTGGCTCATGCAACCAAGTCAGTAGATGTCCTGTTTGCTTACCTTGATTAATGGTGTGAAATTATTATGCGAAATTATTATTAAAGATATATAGCATGCACTGGTCTATTGTTTCTTTCATTTTCGACGCCGTATACACTAAAAAACGTATTTAAATTGCCAAATTTACTTTAATAAACTTTCTGAACTCACAATACAAGATGTAACGTTAAAACCTCTAACGCTTATTGATAGATATAGTTATAATACCGAGCCCAGAGTTAGCCTGTATCATGATTATTATTTTCAAGAGCTTGTACCGAGATAGTGACAATAACTTGCAATATCTAAGGCAGGCACCCTAACCCTTCTTCCAAAGATTTTCTTTTACTCACTCAATTTAATAACATCTTAAATAATTCTTGTGGTTTTGCGCTTAAATTTTGACTACCTCAACAATAAAAAATACATACATCAGAAGTAATCCCCAGGGTGGCTTGCACATCATTAATCTTCTGGACGCCCATGTTGCCATAGCCAGCGTACCTCTGGTATGTGGCTTGGAACTTATAGCTGCGGTCTACACGTATGGGCCTAGGAACCTAACTGATGATATACTCTTCATGACTGGAGAGCCGTTGCATAGAGTCTGGATGATATTGTGGAGATATGTGGTGCCGGTTTTATTATTGGTAAATGAAATTTATTTCTTTTCAATTTTTATTGAAATGCACTTTAAAATGTTCGAACTAATCTCAGATCTCCTGGTTCGAATTCAAAGTTTATTTTTGCGTTATTCATCCACATAGAGTGGCGAGTCTATCGTTCTTTTATCGGATACAGTTTGGAGAGTGCTTTGTGGAATTACACGCTTGATTCCGCCATCTACATTCTCTCATCAGGCGCACAGACTCTAGTCTCTAGGCACCGCTATACGGGGTATAGTTTAGTTATACCCCGGCGGCCTATAGCGGAGTAAAACAATAATAATATATTCGATTTCCGTTTTTATCGAGAAAGGTTGTAAGCTATGTATGCTACAACCACTAGCAGTAGAACATCATTGCATGGGTCAGCTAACAACTAGTTCATTGATATTAAGTTATATGAAATATAAACGATCTTTATATAAGTATATCGAATTTCAACATTGTAAATGGTTTTACTTAACACATTTATAACTTTATATGTATGTTTCCTCAAAGCAAACAAATATGACATTTATATACCTAGACTTTAATTTTTATTTCAGATCATAACATTTTACTCTTTGCGAGAGGCATCTGGTCTCGGTTGGTGTGTCGCATTAGCGTCAGTCATTTTTATTCCCGTACATGCGATGATACTTATATTAAATACAAAGGGACCTTTCCTACAGGTACTAACTAATATGGAAATAATGTCTCAATGATTATCAATCAATCAAACTCAAAACAGTGAACGAAAACACCGTGAGAAAATGCGGCATGTCCACGAATCAAAAGTTCGACGACATGTGACATCTGCCGACCCGCACTTGGCCAGTGTGGTGGATTATGGCCTATATTTCTTCCCACTGCAAGATCATAGGCCTTATTTTATGAGTGAACAAAACGCCATAATATACATTAATAACGTGTCACGTTGTGTGTCCACAATGGACTCCTAAATTTATATGATTTCAATTACGATAAAAAACTACGCGGACGGAGCCGGGGCGTGCAGCTAGTAATAATATGTAATAAAAAACATTCCCAAATGTTGCACCTGAATAGGTTGTGGCAGATTATCGCATTCGTTCTAGAATAATTACAAAATAATACTAATGTTTTAATGAGTTATTATGTAATGTTAATTTATCATGATTTTATAATTTATACATCGCCACAACGTAGATATTGCTAGCTGTCACAATTGAAAATAATGGAGAAAAATATTGAGAGAACCATACGGTGTAACTTGTACGGTACCGTGAACTGTACGGTACGGTGAACTTCAATCCTCGACTTATATTATCCCGGGAAAGTTTTCATTTAAATCGGTCCAGTGGTTTTTGCGTGATTTGCTTGACATAAATGACAATTTGCGCAATTGTACAAAATTATTTCACATAACTGTTTACTTCTTGTATTATTTATAAAAAATGGAATCGATTTCAGCGAATACGAGTAAATTGCCGGCCAAACAATTTGTGGGGTCCAATAGACCCTCAGATAAGACTGCGTTGGGAAGCTTCGAGAAAGAAAACATCCATTGCTTTAGAAACATCGTCTGATAAAAATACATATTGTGTTAATGAGTAAATTTTTGTAAGGATACAATAAATTATTGCTTATTAAAAATTTTTGATTAGTACTTTTTCATTCTCTACCAAAATATAAATATTTATATACACCGTCATGCAATACATTACAATCGGTAAAGACTATCTTTGTATGTTTTAACGAATACACGGTCTAGGTTTTAGATTTCATGTCCATTCTCCTCCACTTTCCTTTCTCAGGTCACAAACTATATTTGCACTAAATTTCATCCAAATCGGTGCAGTGATTTAGGCTTGAATTAGAGTTCCTTTAGCATTTCTAAGATTAACAAAATCTTAAAAAATGTGTTTTGGTTGTTAGATTTATCGCCGTTGATCTTCAAAAAATGCGAGCCGTCAACCCGAAGCGAAGCCGAGGCGAGCTGATAGTATGATATAAATGGGATACATCGTTTGATATGTCTATTCCTATTTATATTATAAACGACAAGTTTAGCTTTGTGAGAATGGATCTGATGAAATTTTGTACAGAGAAAGTTAGTCGGTTTTAGCAGCTAGCGTATAAAGGCTTTTTTATTATTTTTTATACTTTATTATATTAACATAGTAATTTAACAGAATTTACGTGAAATAAAATTCACTTTTATACTCTTTTTTTACTCGATAGTCACGAGCAAAGTTTATTTTATAGTTCCCTACAATTCCTATCAATCCATAGGTACACTTAATAAAACATACCAGTAATACAACCTCTCTTCTTGCAACCTCCGTAATCTTTAATTAAAAGCACAGCTGTCATATATCAAAATTGACATTTATTTACATTTCAGTATAAACATTTTGGATCAGATCTAAATTATTGTATCATGCTAAATTAACGAAGATAAATTTACAGTTAACAAAATTCACAGTTAAATTTGAAGTAAGCAGAATTCATAAATTTAAAAATGTCGGACAGTAAAAACACCGCCAAACAAGGAGATGAAAAAGATAAAAGAGTTAAGCTACAGGTACAAAATTTTACTAATACAAACAGGGTCCTCCTAGGTCCAAGTGCGCCCAATCGTAGGCTGGCAACTTTCGGTTACAGCAGGCTAGATCAGGGAACATTCGGTTACATCAAGCTATTGCTCTCTATAAAAAAATGATTACATTATATTGTATATTATACCAATATTTGGTCTTGTAACCTGATAGATAACAACTTAAATGTTGAGAGTAAAACATTTAAAAGGAGTTTAATATAGTTTTGAATTATGGTCAAATTATGGACAATAACCTCCATACGTGCAATACCAACTAACAACAAAATTAATTTTTAAATGTGCACGGTGAACCCATTTCAAAGGTGGAAGGTGAAGATGAATTGGTTGAGGGCGAGGGCGGCCGCAGGAAAATGAAACGCTTCCAACTGCCCAACCTCCCTCGGTGGTGGCAAGCCAAAATCATACAATATGCGTAAGTCATCAATACAGTAACACTTAACTTCTTTCCGCGTACGGTGCTGCTTTGGAACGATTTAGCTAGAACTACAACGGTTTCGGTATTTAGCTACGGTGTACCCGAACAATTACGACATTGGGGCCATCAAGAATAGAGCGTATATGTCACTGAAAGGCCGGCAAAGCATCTGTGATACCTGTTACAAGTGTTTATAGGCGGTGGTGACCACTTAACATCAGGTGGCCCATCTGCTCCTTTGCTTGCCCTACCATTAAAAAGAAAGAAAAAGAAACCGTAGTGTGCTTTTCAAAAAATGACTATACCTTTGTAATAGGATAAAAGATATAGCCTTGAAAGAAAAGTCAAATGTGCTTCGCTTCTTTTTTTACTTCATAGATTTTGCAAGTTATGTAGACAAAATACATTAAATATTCAAGGTATTATTGTGAACAGACTTGATTTGAAGCAACTCTCAATAAACATGTAATAGTGTCAATAACACTTATTATCCAACTGCCAATATTTTTTTTTGTTTTACACATTTGAAAATTTAGCAGTTCAGAAGGGTTTTTTTAACGTTTTGCACTTACGAAAATAAGTTTATTGTGCTTTGTTTCCAATAAAAAATACCCTAATTGACCCCACATGATATTAATTTATTGCATCATATGAGCGATATATTGATATTTAATATTATTTTGGTAAGTTTGTGTTATAAGGTCGCATATGTACGAAAATATTGCAATATCCAACATATTGATTACATGAAACTAAAAATAGAGGCTGATAAATACGACTCCGTCATTGTTTTCGATTTCTAGAGTGTTGAATGAGAAACAATGTCATTTGTTGTTATATAATATTATATAAGTCATCAGTTTCAAAATATGACGTTGTTTATCTTCAGTTTAAAAATATGACGTTATTTATATAGTACTAGTAGCTTTTGCCTGCGGTAACGCACGCGTTAAATTTTGAGTGGTTTAATAGATGTTGTACATATAAACCTTCTTGAACCTCTCTATCTATTAAAAAACCCTTTAAAAATCCTTTGCGTAGTTGTAAAAATTTAAGCATACATAGGGATATAGGGACCGAGATAGCGACTTTGGTTTATACTATGTAGTGATTCACACTTCTATAGCAAATAAAAATTACTTCAACAGACTACATAACGTTGAATAGGAAATTAGGACAATAAGCGAACCCCCTAAAAGCTCCTAGTTGACACTTTTATTTTTCCGGCCATCCCTTGTCTTACAAATTTATAATATCAGAAGATAGTTTTTGCAACAATAACCAGGTATCGATTGTACAATTTTGTTTTGCGAATTAAATAACCAAAAATTTTGTTAATTTTTCTCTGCGTTATTCTTTGATATCTTAGCCATTGGATAAAAAAGTACTTTAATATTATGCAGTATGCATTTTACAAAAAACTGTTGTTATTACTTAACATAAAAAAAAATATTATTGTGCGACTAATTACAAAATGGATGTTTGTCAAAATAACAAGTGCTTAAATATTGAAAATTGATACTACTTTAATAAATTGTTTTTCAACTATTTTGTAGTTGGAACACTCCGAGTGAGAGTATTTATATATACTTGTGTCAGGAAGTTCCGCTGTCCATATAACACTATTAATGTAGAATAATATAATTGTAGAAATAAAAGAAAACGATTTAATACAATAAAAACAGCAGTGTTTTAAAATATGTTTGATGTTATGATGAGTACATATCACACTCTCGGAGAATGTTATTATATGAATACATATGATTACAATTAGACTCTCAGCGGAGCGAGGGCGGGGCGATAGTAACAGCTTTATTTGAAACTATACGCTTGCCCCGACTTTATCCGGGTAGACCCGGTATAAAAACAATAAAATCGGCCTATATTGCCCGATTATATGAATAATAATTTTATAGACTACCCGCGTCTACACTCGCAATTTACTTTAAATTCTGGGGTAAAAATAGCCTGTTATTCCAGACAAGAAGATATATCTGGGCCAAGTTCCATACAGATCCGATCTATATTTGCGTGGAAGAGTTTTAAAAATCCATTCATCTACTGATCCATCCATATATTTTTAGAAACATACTTGCTTTTATATGTAATAGTAGAAATAGCCAAAAAGTAAATTATTTTCACTAATTTATACATATTTGGAAATCAATGCACGTGCCTCGTTCATTGACAAGAGTATATTTGTGCATAAAATTATATTAGATATAAATTAATGTTTATATGCCTTTGAATTTTATCACAATACCTAGCGACCTCTGACTATTTTATCAATTTAGAACGTCACAATGGCTATTATCGGTTATACTTGCGTCTTCCTCATACTAAACATCCTAATTTAACATCACGTGACTAACTTTATCAAATAACCTCGTAAAAAAGTTAATTGATTGTTTTTATTCATATTTATTGTCCAAATTAATGATATTTAGGGATTTTTTTCTTTCAGTCTGAAGTTTTCCCAAGTTTTTTTTTTAGTTTCTCTCTAAAACGGTTTCAGTTTCAGTATTCCTACTATTTAGTAAGGCCACGTCAATAAGCAAATCTAGCTGACCCGGTCACAGCCCGCGACGTTGGCGCCATCCGGGTCACCCCAGGTAAACCAGCTACGTAAATTTGCCAAGGGTCGCTAAGCTACATCATAATAGAACATTAAACTATTTCGACCGTTTTCCACTTTAAATCTAGAACATATGCGCCTATGCACCTGTATCATTAACACCGACGACCTCGTACATTGTGGTATTTCTTCAATTCACACGCTATTCAAATGTTTGAATTAGACGTCCATCAGTTTGGTGAGGAGATTTAATTAAAAAGGCTATTCAAACGCGAGTGTCGATAAACTTCGGTTTATGCGAGGAAAATGATCAGTGAAAGGTGTCAGGGTGCAAGATTAATGTTCGCGTGTGGAACACGTGGGGTGTGGATCGGGGTGGGTCGGGCTGTTTGCCACTTGGCGACTATAATAGTAGCAGTCATTGCACCTTGAGCCGCGCGTCGAACAGCTTGCATTAAACCAAAAGACGATGCAACGGACGTCGTCATATGCTTCTGAAGGTTTCTGGACTACGATAGAGCTGCTAGCAGGGCGTGATAGAAGAAGATCGGCCGGCGATGTTGAAGATACGCCTTATCTCGAACCTCCGGCTAGAGTTGCGTCCGCTCTCAGGTGCCTGTCTGTTTTATAAATCTTCTTTGCACTACTGTATCACATGTACGACCCCAATCAAAGTAATCTAATATTATTGCTCATATTGCCCAATTAGTATTTAACACGCGGGAAGTTATAAAACTTGGTCAAAACGTAATAGACATTTGACACTCGGTCGCCTTGCGCCTTGCCATCAATATCTGTAAATCATCGTTATCTGCACGTTATCTTAAAATTCGTTAGTTAATGATATTGTACAGTTGTTCATTAACCAGAAATAAATTCCTAATTAAATGAAGCTAGTGTATTTCTCAATAAATATAATTGGTAAAAAAGGAATATCAAAAATCCTATTGTGTATACAGTAAAATATTCTATATTCTCCGAGCAATCGCACTCATAAGTCCTGATGTAACTGTCTTGTATCTTCTTCCCTGTGAGATCACTTGGCCACTTATTGTTATGGTTTTTTCGAAAATGATAAGTGTCTCACGTCATCGCCATGAACTTCCGTTTGTTTACTCTAATCGTCGTCGTGCGAAATCACTTATAATTAGTGATAGGAGAAATTTCTTGGAATTCTGATAAAATTATAACAACAATATTTGTCATAAGTTACAGATGGACATAATTATTTTAAACAGTTATATAATTGTTTAGCGGAGGTGGTTTACGCTATATGTATCGAGATACCATTACACTGGTAAAAATAAAAACAGTTCTTAGGTAAAATCTTAAAAAAAGTGTTTTCTTTAAGGAAACGTTCAATGACATCTTTTTGTGATTAATTATATTTTTATAGCCTTTTTACCTAAAAAATTCATTACCACTCCTTTACTACAATGAAGCTGATACAAATATAACTATGTGTAAACTTCTGTGAAGGCGAGATCGTAATTCCGTAGAGTATACTTGAACGTTTAGGAAACTATTAAACTGTGACGTACTTTATGAACACTGTATTTTTAAAAGTATCACGTCTTTCCATTTTACTGCCGACAAGTCATTGCAGCACATTTAACATTCTGTCTTGTCGGTTGATATTGAACTCTTAGCTATTGTTGATCTATAAACTGAGAAAAACCTATGAAACATTGAACGAGAATTTCAATAAACATTAAAATATGCAAAATATGCGTGATATTTATTCTTAATACAGTTTGACTTTTCCACTTTCCCCTAATCGCGGCAAAACTCAACATCCTATTTATACTGTAAACGCGAAAGTTTGTAAGTATTGATGGATGTATCGATATTTATTACTCTTTCACGCAAAATAGCTTATTGTATCTGTATGAAATTTGGAATAGAATCTCTATTCCAAATTTCTAGTCTGTATTAGCACATAGGATACTTTTTACTCTGTTACCACGCAAGGGTCGCCGTGGGTTACATCTAGTTGAGATATAAAAGCAGCTCTTTCTAAAATTCAGCTCTCATGAAAATGTAACTAATTTTTTAAGATGCTTACATTCAATTTACACGTTATACGTATATCACATACTCGGTAAAATAAAGACACATGTTTTAGACATGACACAGATATATTATATTCTATGTATATTGATTCATAAACAAGGAAAACAAATAACCATTGCAGAATAAACAATGGTATGCAGAGAAAGCTTTAATAAAGCTTAGTATTTTATTATTGAATTCCATAAACAATATTAAATTGGCTAACAAATTTGTTTACGCAATAAATATTCAAATATACATTTCGGTGCTTATTATGAGTAATATTACTATATATTTATTATATATATTTTCTCGTGAATTATCTTATAGCTCCTCGAATGATATTTAACATATTTGCGTCTATTTAGTTTGTTTTTTACATATTAATTATATTTAAAAGTTCTCTGTGAAATTTGGATAGCATTCGTTTTTGGCCATGTATTATTTATGACACAATAATAATACACATGTATTATATATGACCTTTAAACACGAAAATATAATGAAAGTATGTGAGTCTTATATAGTTAAGCATTGATGAAACAAGATGAAAATTCTGCTTTAATCTTTTCAATACCATGACACTGCAAATTTATATTTAATTGAATTCCACCTCTGTTGTTTATCACTCCTAAGTCATGAACTATTTTAAGGAATGTAAAAAAAAATTAATAGTTCCTTTTTCCAAAAGTGGGTTATAATAAAACAGTTACCATACATTCAATGATGTCAGATCTCATAGTTGGCAGTATCAGAATGCTTCCGTTGCGTTCTCAGATCTAATTCATACAACACACCACATTGACGTAATGCTCCATAAAAATGTGTACTATTTATTGGTTATGACTCAAGTGAAGTTCCATCGTTGAGATCTAAATGAGAAAGTTCTTGGCATAACGCTTACAATGTGATTTATGAGAACGCAACATAATATTTCATTGCGCTTGTTAAATAAACATTCCGATGGGTGATAGACTGGTGCTACGTTTGTTTGTTAACATGCAAATAATAATAAGACCAATATGTTTTGAAATAGTGCCCTTTTTTAAGATAATATTTATTTATTTATTTATTAAAATCACTTACAATATTTACATCAGCTATTTTTTTTATTCAAACCTTCTCCTGTTAATACCGAAGTAAACGATTCGAAATTATTCGCGAACGTTTCAGTTATTCATTTTTAATAGATTTCATATAATCAGTGAATGTAACAGAACATTTTTGCTCCCTGATTTATTTTGTGCAATAATTCCTCATTTTAGTTATTTTTTCCGCACATGGAAACCGCACACCCCAAACATAATGAAATATACAAGTGCGGCATGAATATTAGACTTAATTATTTGTATTAAAATATCTGCCAGAGCCAGGCCCGGAATCTCCACTTTTAAAAAACTCTCACGTGTTTTCCTTTAACTCAATGACGTATTAAAATCTATATCGATAACCTCATACAAGTCAAGTACAATTAAAATTTGATACAAAACAATTCCGGGTAATGATATAAACGCACAGGGAGATTGTGAAAGAAAAACCTGTACTCTACACTACGTGAATGTTATCCCGCGTCAAACGTATGACGTAGCCATTGCGTCGTCGCGTGTTATTTGGGAGAGCTGTGGAGTGTAAACATTCTGAGAGACTGGCGCACTCACTAATGTAATTTTAAACGGCCGTTGAAGGAAACACCTTGATCGGCAAAGATAAACAAGCTTGAGCATGGACAATATTGTATCCAATAACTGTTCAGATACAGACATACAGAATATTTTATTACGTGTTCAAGATCGTGACAATAATTATATTAGATTTTATCTATATACCATATGACCTATCAAACGCTGTTCTACCTTACTCTTACTTATTAGACCTATCCGATATGTACATAAAATTTCATAAAAATCGTACCAGCCGTTTCGAAGGAGTATGGTAACCAACATGATAACACGAGAATTTTATATATATAGAGATATCTATATATATAAAATTATATTATAATATCTACCAATATTTATAGACAGAATCGTCGTTTGAAATAATGAATTTAAATAATTAAATTGTTGGTACAAAGTCCACAGCAAATCACGAATAATAAAGAGTATATTGATTTGTATTATCTGTGGTGCAGTAGGAATACGAGACAGATCGAAAGATGTTATCAATATTTCATAGTCCGGTCAATTTAGACATTCGAAGTTACATAAAGTCCCAACAAGCTGAATTTCTGTGAAGTTGTTTAAAAC
>NC_052102.1:7892584-7907561 GCF_012273895.1 Zerene cesonia | reverse complement strand
AACATCACAGAAATTCAGCTTGTTGGGACTTTATGTAACTTCACCCTCATTTTTTGGTCTAAATTGACCGGACTATCAATGGCAATATTATAAAGGTGTTATTAAAGTGTACTCGGTGTTAATTCGTTACTGCTATGGAAACAAAATATTTAACTATAATTCCAAACGATAACCTATTGTTGTCTAAGGTCGTAATTTGTTTTATATTGAAGTACAAACACGAATCTTTTAAGGAGATAATAAAAGCATAAAACTGTTTTCAATTTTAACATATGCAATATTATCTTAAATTTTGAAATACTCGTAGAAGGTAAACACTTTGGACATCTAAAAAGGTGTAAATATTGGCGTTGATTTATGTTATATAATAGTGTTTCAAACGTTCTGTTTATAAGCAGGGTGTCCCACACGTGTACTATGCTGAATAGAACTTATTTTATAACGAATCCTGAATAAAAAAAAAAACATAAACAACAGAACGACGTAAACAAAATTGTTGTTAAACATTATGATTACATTCTTAGCTTCGCACGGCCGGTATATACCGCTCCGTTAATGATGGTATTGTGTCTATGAAAACATAGTTTTAAACGAACGCGCGCCTGTAGATGGTAATGGTGGTCGGGTTGCTAGTTAAGGGTGTATACATTATAAGGCTTATGAATAGTGAAAAATTTACGTAAAAAATAAATCTAAAAGCGTACAATACCTATAACAAAATATTGGAACTGACAATAATTAATCGCATCTTTGAAGAAATGGGCAAGTCATTTATAATAATAAATTTATGGGAATGAAGTAAATAGGTACATAAGACATAAAATTCTAACTAATTATTTTTAAGTAAAACTATATACTTGTTTTTTTTATTTAGCTTATTCTGCTCCACTGCTCGGCAAAAAACCCCCCACAATTATTCTCTTAATTAAAACGGTTAAATTAAATTCTACTGCCCATTACAATTACAGCAATATTTTATAAATCGTACTGACAATGTCAGAGCGAAATTGTATAATAATGAAGTTAACGACGCATTTATTTCGAGTAAATGCTTCTTATAATATTACTTATTTCCCTAGATTTTTGATTTCGTATCTTGCATAGTTCTTTTAAGAAATTTAAATTTTAAAAGTTTTGTTTCATACATTTATCTTAATTTTTTTTAATTTTTGTATTGACTTACTATATAGTCAATTAATTAACGTACTCGTATAAACCCTGGTTTCCCTGCAGAGGAAATATGTAAGGGCTGATGACCATACTTGTTTATGGGAAGAGTGAATATGAATAATCTCAAAACAATTGTTACACATTGAAGTGAACAGAATAAGTACATCTCTGATACAGAACTATGCTTCATAGCTATTCAAAGTCCTCGAACTAGATTGGAATTCACAAATACTACAATTGAAAGTCAAAGCTCAATTATGCATAAATCTCACAAGTGCTCATTACTATGTCATGTATGACTCTTTGCAAAGCGTTTTGTCACGAAACCTAAAGGTTTGTACTCAGAGCCAAAAGAAATGATTCTATCAGAAAAATATAAATGTTTGGAAGACCCTACTCTTTGCACACTTGTTTCAAATCTTTTCAACACTATTAATGTTACTATATTTAACTGTATAATATATTATCGATTAATTTCATAAAATTATATAATTATCGATTCTCGGATTTTTCAAATATGCTCCTATTTCAAATAGTACCTTATAAAATGCAATAAATCACTAAATCAAGAAGCATTTGAATACAAAACTTTCTGAAACGAATTGTATAAACATATTTCGCGATGTTTTATAGGTTTCACTTGCGAATTCAATAATAGCACTCCATTAATTTTCATTTCCTGATAACGGTCGTAAAATGGTGTACAGCTATTGCTTTATCAAAGAAAGCAATCGGGTATAAACGCTTCCTTAGACGCGAATTTGAACATGATGTGTTGGCTGGGGTCGTGCCATACCGTGCCAGGGCCATCGTATAGCACGGCAAAGGTCTCATCTATGACACGGGCGTCAAAAGTACTAAAACTTTACGGCGAAAGAGCCAGACGTTGAGTTTCGGCAGCGGTGCTGTTTCTAGTTTGTATTCAAAACGAACGGCCAAAAATTGGAACGACCTCAGCGGTAAGTTTGTACCTCAGTGTATGTTAGATGCTAATGGGGTTAAGTATGTCGTATTGTAGGCAAAAAAACTCTTCACATTTTGTTATGCTCCAACAATAATAAATAATAAATCTAAAAAATGCTACTGAATACAAATAATATTTTATTTATTGTTTGTTAGATCAAGTTCAGAGAAAGAGCCGCGTAAATATAAGGCTTCTATCGAATAATAAACCGTATTAAGTAATTAATTTCTCCGTATTTATAATTCCAATTAAACGACCATAACCATCATTTGCTGTCTTGTTAGATGTCATTAATCGTAATTCGATAATTGTCGTTACTAACACTGTCTAACAGCTTCGCGCATCCTCATGTCCGGGCCCGCTTGGAAAAGCATATGGGCTCGAACCTGGTGCGGCTCACAGACAAGAGCTACATGACTGAATTGGAAGAAAGAATCCGTGCAGTTAATGAAGAAAATCTCAATAAAAGGATATCTAGTAGAGTCGTAAGTGCGATTTAATAGAAATAGAAGAGAATAGGACGTTTAAATAGAATACTCATCTTACCATTTTCAAAAATATGAAAAATATGTCGAAACCTATATAACCTCATTTTTTGACTTACAGCTCGATGAAATGGAGCGATTGAAGCGTCTCATCCTTGTTGGAAAGACACCGCTCAAGGAATGTCCTCCTGAGTTATATAACCATCCTGTCTTCGTATTCTGGAGGATGGTCAACAGGGAGGTCGCTAAGGCGTCTAAGAAGCGTGCTGATGCTTACTACAGGAAACTTAAAGCCTCACAGAAATTAGACCAAGTAAGTGATATGTTTCTTTTATGTCACCACTATTTAATCTCGATATTTCCAATATTGTAACCTTTGTCCTTTACTGCTCAGAAACATTTAACTCTACGCAAATGGGATTCTGAGATAACTTTGTATGACTCGCATTATATTATATAATATTATTCATAGTCAGTAAGAGATGTGTAGTTCTCAGTTCACTTGCACTAAATTAACTATGCAACGTGTATAATAACAATATTTGAAGATATTATGTATTCTTTTCTCTGAACATTGATTATCAATCATCAAGATAAAAACCATCTGCAACTACTATGCTAAATTATAAGAGACTGCTTCAAATCTATCTTACTAATATGGAGAGTTGAAGTGTATTTAAACTAACTACATATAATATTTCTTACATATGTATAAAAATCATGTATTGTTATTGCTTTTAAGGATATAAATAAATACATTTAAATATATAAATATTGATAATAAACGCCTTATATTTTGTCTCCAGGCTCTTGAGGAAGAAGCGGAGGCTGAGGTAGCAGAAGAAGAAAATGAACAATTAAGCGCTGAACAGCTGCTCGCAAAGTGTCATGAAGAATTGGAGGAACTCAAACAGGCTGACATCGAGAAAGGAGTGCGCTTCACTGACGAGCAATTTGCCCTACTCAAATACGAGACGAACGATGTCAAAACGTTGAAGAGCCTTACGGTATGTACTTTCTTATAATTGCTTAACCATACAATCACCTTCATATTAACATGAATACGGTTAAAAAATTAAAGTAATATCTCGAATACCTGAGAATTATATTGAAAAATATTAGACAAATTGCATGAAAAACTTATAATTTATATAATATGTACTTAGTATTTTCTTGTGTTTGATTTTACGCGAGTGACCACGCTCGCTGTAGTGTTCGAAACGTCGGGTTAATAATATAATGGATAAATCGCGTTTAAAATCCTTTAAAAAGTTTTTAATTTCTAAATAATATGCACTTATTTAAATAATTACTGTTTTCTTGTTTCGATACCATCTATCAATATCAAAATTATTCAAAGCATTTAAAAGTTTATGAAACTATTTACGAGATATAAATAAAGTTAATGGTGAAGCTTGTGATTTAACTGCATTAAAAATGTCTAACGGCTCTGTAAAGAAGACACTTAGTGCATGCCAAAATGTAAAACCCAGACAACGTAAACACGTTTTATTGCTTACAGTAGAACCAAAACAATTGATAGAACAATCTGGATGAACTCATGCGGCTATTAAGTCTGGTTGATATAACCATATCAAGACCCTAGTAATTGTTGAATGCATAGTCGATTTCAATCCGGATCACCTATGTTATATCAGACCTATAGACGGCTTGTGTCGAACTGGATTGAACTAGATTTTGCCCAGTCCATCATGACCCTTAAATAGTTACACAGACTGATAAGCAATGTGATACATATAATACTCGTGTATGACTTGCATTGAAAGCCAAGCTGATCATTCAAGTGAACTTTGACTATGCCCTATCTATACATAATATTATGCTTATTTCCTCATTTTTTGAATTTTCTTTAAAAATGGTTTGTGTAAAAAATTGGTTGTTTTTTTTTTTGTCATAACGCAAATTAACTTTAACAACTATTCAATTTATTTTTTTACTTAGCTAAATTAATTGAAGAAATTAAAAAGAGAAATTCCAGAGCTAAGCTATTTATTTATTGATTGAATAGATAAATTGTAAGGGGGTTATTATTGTTTTTGTTATAGTTCTACACAACATTATGTACATCCTAGCTGCGCCACGCGATTTCACCCGCGTTCATCCCGTAAGAATATCGGGATAAAAGTTGCCTATATGTTATTCCAGTTGTCCAGCTGTCTACGTACCAAATATCATTGCAATCGGTTTAGTATTTTTTGCGTGAAACAAACACACACACATCCTTACAAACTTTCGCATTTATAATATTAGTAGAAAAAGATGTCGCAGACGATACAAACGGTGTCGTAACATATCAAACATTCCCATTATGAACTCAATAATCCAGTAGCGCTTTACAAGAAAAATCGAGTTTGTGTACATGCTTTATAAAATGAAATTACAAGTTTGTTTTCGATTGTTTTATTATTGTTTGTGTTGAACGTATTAACAATTCAAACCAAGGTTAATATAGACTAATAACCTTGTAGTAGACTGATACCAAAATGAGATGATTAACCTATCACTCGACAGTAAAACTTTCTTATAAATTTTCTTTTTCATGTTTTTTCGCGAAAGTTCTTCAGTCAATATAAGTTTTTAGTATGTATGGTATTGTTGAAACTGACATGTTTAAAATTTTGTTTGTTGTGTATACAATTTTATACCAGTTTTGATATGAATATATGATTTAATTATATTTTTCTTATTTTCAGACTGTAGATGAATTGTATGCTCTGGCGGATAAGATCATAGGCACAAAGCGTTTATAAATAAATGTCAGCTCTGAATATTCAATATAGTGTAAGCGTACAATGTGTTAATTTTACTTTATTTTGTGATTGTATTTTTGGTTATGCAATAAAATATGTTAATAGTAATGAGTATGTCATATTTCTAGAAAAATAAAATTTGTACACCCGATACGGTGAATTTATTTCTTAAGTAGCTTTTAGTGGCCCCGTTCCTCCCGTGAATTATATTTTTAGAATTTTTCAAACTTTTAACCATCCCTTAATGCAAGTAAAGATAAAATTCAATAAACCAAAAATTATTGGAATCGGATCAGCCGTTCTTAAGTGGTAACTAACAAGATTTTTATATCACTCCATAACGCAATGACCTATGTAAGTTGAAGTATGTGTGTTGTAACTTTATTACAGTGTGACAAAAGTGCGTGGGCAAAACATCTCACTTAAGGAAAAAAATTAAACGATATATTACTTCTTAAAAGCCAATTTATTATATTTATATCTTGAATGTTTAAGAACCTTGACTAGATATTAATGTTTTATTTTAGTTCTATTTATATTAATCGTTTGATAGTAATATGCTTATTACAGCGGAAATATAACAATGCTACGACAAAAAACAAGAAATAAATATCTTTAAGATTTTCTGACAAATATTTTTGCCGAAAACAGAGAATATTTCGTAATTATACATTTTCATGACACTACTTTCAGTACTTATAGATCTCCAGCAGCGTAAAAATGAAAATAAGAATCATTTACAAGCACATTTTGTAAATTCAAATAAAGCCTATATCAATATTAGTGTCACAAGTGACTCTTCGGTCTACGGCGTAGCTGCGCGTAGATAAGGCCTGCGGGCTTGTCTATAGGTTGGTAGATGTAATGGCGGGGGTCTCCCTTCGTCACGTTGGCGGGGAATTTCGAAACGTCGATATTTAGATAATGTTTATTGGGCATAGTCATTCTTATCCATGTTATCTGTAAGAAAAAATTAAATGATAAGTGGCTCCATTAATGACATTCAAATTAAATGATTGCTTAATTGCGTGATGAATTTAAGGTAATTTAACGATATTCGTAATGTGTTAACGAGCGTGGTCATAAAAATTAAGTACCAGTTACTATTTTTGTAACTCCACAGTCCATGCACATGTTTTTAGACGATAATGAATTTGCGTTCATCGATCGCATTTGATGATAACCTTTGATTCATACGTAGTTTGTTTTGTTTGCATCACAAAACTGATAAAATTGGCGATAGATATTCGTCAGTATTAAAAAAAAAAAAAAATATTTTCGTGAGCGTTTTTTTACCTTATTGTAAACAATGTTATGTAACGTATTTTGTAAGCGTTTAGTTCAATTAATTTAAGCAAAGCATTGAAAAGTATCAGTAATAATAATTAGATACAAATTTAATTTTTTTAACTACATATATATTATTTATATAAATTTTCAATAAAAAAATTAAATACCGCCAATTACGTTCTCATCAGAAATATTATAAACTCAAAGCTATTACACTAATAAGTGTTTACTTATCAAAGTTTATCACAGCACGCGCCATATTAATATATTCATGTTGTACATTGATTTGTTGTTTAATGTCGATAAGATGAATTTATGGTCAACAATTTATTTTTGATACTAGAGTCATATGACCAATAAGTAAACAAATATGTAATTTACTGTGAAATGAGAACGTGTAATCTTTTGTTTGTGAAAAATATAACGGATTTTATATGTATTTAAGATAATTGATGTGCCAATTAGGCGAATTTTAAACATACTTTATTGTTAACGACATTTTCCGTCTGTACAATATACTTTTTGTTTTATATAAGATCTTAGTACTTAATTTCGTTATAATTGTCAAAGTCTAGACTCAAGAGTGAAGAAATAAAACTATATTCGAAATGTATGTAGCGAGAAAGATTACCTAAATTTAAAAAAATGTGAGAAATAATGACTTAATACATACCTCAGACACTTTTTCTAAAACAGTTTTCTCGGCTTGATACAGCGTGTGTTGTACTGAGGGAGAGTATATGCCAACGTCCGGAGGTCCGGCGAATTTGTCCAGGATCGCATCTTTGACTGTCAACCATGCGTTGTCAAAGTCTGCTGTTCTCATGTTATCATAGGTCCATTCTGCTTCAACAACGGTACTGTAAAAATTGGTAAAAAAATCAAAACAATGTTTAGGCATTCCTAATTGGTTTAAGATATGGCCAGAATTATCTTCATTTTCATAATGAGTTAAAATCACCATTCAATTATTCTTACATTATTTGATGTATCTTTTAATAAATTATTAATGGTAAAGTTAGTGAGTACACTGGAAAGAAAACGTTTTTATTTTTTCAATCAATACGTTCGAAATATGCACCAACCTGAATATTCTCTCTGCGGCATCGGAAAGTGTTGTATATTCATCTTGAACGAAGTCCACAAATGCTGACTGAGTAGTCTTCAATACTCGTAGACCACTTAAGCCAGATTTCACTTTTACCGCCTCTGCCATTAAAATAAAATATTAATAAAATTGGTTCAGTATTTAACGTCATAAGTAATACTTCTGATTCGAATATATTCAAATCACTTTTTATTTAATCTCACCATGTCTAGCCTGTGAAACTTCACACCATCTCGTCGCAATTGGTGAAAATATGAAAGCATGGTTATGAGGCGCACCAGCCTGTAGTCTCTCCCAGGGATATTCTGTTACATGGCACTTGGCTTCTACAACTTGCCTATACGTATAAAGAAAATGATTCACAACCACAGCACCGAACTCTTCAGGAGTTTTTATGCCATGCTTTTTAGCGAGAACGTAAACTGTATTCTTCTGAGAGTCAGTGGCGACAACTTCCTTATTGTCGCCAACGATATATGCCGATTCTGAAGTGAGTTTAAGTTCTGTGGAAACTTCGAATTCTCTTATGGAATGAATATCACCATCTCTGTGTACGTGAAGTAATTTTACTGAGCTTTTTCCATATCCATGGTCACTGAGTTCAAAGCGTCCACCAGTGTCAGCTGCAGCGGTGGCCGCCGCTGTGGCGCCACTGGCTGGCAATGATGGAATACCTTCACCCGAACTCGAGTTAGGTTTCGCATAAATTCTGAAAAATCAAATAGTTTAAACTATAATTACTCTTAACTTTACTTTTATAATAATGAGATTACTACATATTTTCCTGTGGTAATATTATGATCCAATTAGGTCCACATTACTTTGTTTTATATTTTTACAATTTCACGTAGAAATTATACGAAATGAAGTTCAACTAAAATATCGTTCTCATTAAAAAAAATATATGTTTATACTAGTAAAATCTTTAACTTTCACATATCAAAATGTACCGTCAAATTTGTCAAAAATACATTGCATATTGTTAATTTACCTGTTAGTACTTGTCCACGGCATTTTTTAAACTAATTCACTACTTTATTTTGAGCGTGTGTAAGAAACGCCTTCGGCACATTTACACGATACACACTGTGACAAATGACATCTCGCAAGCTCATTTATAAGAGTAACCTGTCTTATCAGTAACGAGCACGCGACTAATACGCAAACTGACGATTACTTATCACAAAATTAAACTTTATTTAAGTTCGTTATATCGAACATAAATAGAGACGTTTAACGGATCTAAACCAATTTAGGGTGAACAGCATTCTGTCATTAAACGCACACTTTTGCTTTAAAATACATACATACATACAAGATAATTTATTTTGTATGAATAAATACTGTTTGATTTCAGTTAATTAGATTGTTACGGACTTAAAATTCAAAATGTATTCGTTAAAGACATAATATGTTTATTTAATGGAACATAATTGTATGTTTGAGTGTCCGATCACAGATTACTAAATAGTAATTTGGTTCGATGATGGATCAAAGTTCAATATTTCAATTTTGTATGGCATATGTTGTGACATTAGAATATAGTTGGTATGAAACCCAGGTACATCAAACATAAATATTTTTGTCGGGGTTTGTCTATATCGAAGTGTATACACATCGGTACTCAATTTTCTTAAAATAGCTCTTGACGTGCCCATCGTTATCTTTGAGCAAATTAACCAATAAATCATGACCCGGTGATTATGAACACTACAACTACAGATTACAAATACTTGCAAAATAAATTTGGGACATGCGTAATTAAATATTCAAATATATAGAAAAAAAAGAAACATTCCAAAAGTATCGTTTTAGGTCATGCTTGCGCGATAGTCGTTACCATACCTAATTTTAAAACCCAGAGAGATTGGAAAAAAGTATCCTTATTGTGAGGAAAATATAACTTCATCAATATTTTATAACCAGTGCGGAAAAGTTTTATGTGTTTAGTCTTAGTGTTATTAGATACACGTGTCAGAGCGAGGGTGTTTTCTCCTCTTAAAAGATCGTCATGCGTCACTATTTCAAACGTATTTACACGTAGCGGTTATTTAAAAATTAATTATTAGGTCACTTATGAATTACGATAATCATTATAATTGTACTGAATCAATGTGTATGTAGTTTTTTAATGTTTGCTTCCATGGGTTTTTCTCTTCGCAAAATACCAAGGAAAGTAGAGTAGCCTCCCTTTCGGATTTTCCAAATTACTTATCATAAAAGACTGCATTATTATAAATATATCATACTTTACTCACAATGTACGTATAACAACAAAATATAATTAAGATACCATAATATGAATATCTACAAATATGTGCCTAAGAGTATAATAATAGCCTGCCAAGTTTGATGACCCGGAACAAGTTATTTACTTTATTTTAATCTAGTAATTATGTAAAAGATCATAAATAAACTTTAATTATAACTTTTATACAGAATTATTTCTGTGAGAAAACATTAACAATCTTAATAAAAAGACTTACTGATGCAGTCCTGAGTCCTGCTTAAATACTAAGATTTAAAAAAGGATGCATGTTTTCATTCAAACTTTAAAAATAACACGATTTGAAATGCGATGTATAAAATAGCAATAATATATGGTGTATTTTATTAGTCCAGTTAAACAGTTTGATTTTCATGTGTGGCTAACTGCTAAATAATATGTAAGATGAAAGCTTTTTAATTGATTTTCATGGCTGTAGTCTGTAACAATGTAACTGTTCAGAAGGACATTACATAACTAGATACATTTATTATACGTATAGACACATAATAAATAACTATATGACTCAATGCATGTATTATTCTCATACATTTTATAAGCAAGAAAATGTTATGTTTTTGATAATTGCCTTAAATTTTTCAGGGTAATAAATGTCAGAAAAGGTCATATTTGTGTCTCCCGTTCACGTGTTTGCACATAAAATTATAGATAACACGAATTATCTATTCTTATTTATTTTTAAATTCTGACCTTATTACTTGAGCAAAATAATAGATATATCAGCTATTTATGTCATCATATGCTCGATAACATATGAAATCAATCTAAAAGTAACACCGGAGTATATTTCGCCAAGAGTGGCACGCAATTTTATAGTCACCTCGTAACGTTTTATGTGGTTTACTTTTTATGTTTACTTATTTTATGTTCCAATAGTTTGGAGGTATATCATGATGGTTGAAAGATATATTAAAATTTACCGTTTCAATGTTTATTGCTATTTTTGAACTAGGTACTTACACTTTCGATATATGAAAACCGCAGCGGGCACATGTTAGTGCCAAATTAGTATTCTAGCATAAAATTTACAAACATCGTTCGGTATATGTAATTATAATTACATTGTAGGCGAATAGTTGTCTTTTTTAGCGATATAATTTTACTACTTATAATCCATATGTCAGTTCATAAGTTTACAGGTGAATAAGTATCTAATCAAGGGTCATAATACGCATCGATGTGTGAAATTATAGAGTATAGTGAATGTTAAATATGGATACGCTTTATCTGCAAGCGTTCGGGTCGGATATAAGCGTCAGAACGTAAAGAGAAGAGTGTATAGCGAAATATAATAATAAGATTGGGCGGGCGGCACGCGCAGAGGCGCAGTGTGGCTTGACGTTGTCGATAAATTATCGTCTTTATTGGTTAGAGATGTGTTCTACTTCACTCAATACGTATGTGTAGTAACTTAATATAAGATATGTTAAATGGAATACAGAGTAGATATATAACGCTTAAAAAAATTAAGACGCTTTGATAAAGTTTGTATCCCTTGGTGAAAAGATGACAGTCATGATAATTCGCCCTCAGCTCTCGTATTATAAAACATGTTTGTAAAAAAAAAGTCATTTGTTTTTAACTATTTCTCTTTTGACTAATACGAATATTAAATCCATAGATATATAGTAAACTAGACTCGCCCGTCGCGGCTCCGCCCGGATATCAAGATTACTATTTTAACACACGTTTAATCGGTATAAAAAGTATCCTTTCACCCAAGTCAGCTCATACCCTGTCTGTATACCAAATTTCATCAAAATCCGTCAGTAGTTTCAGCATGATTGACCGTCAAACATCCAAACAAACTAAGTTTCACATTTATAATAGATATTAGTGTGATGATACGTTTTTCCTATTTTCCTATTTCATATAGGTATAACGCAAAATAAACTAAAAAAATATTAGATTTCATAAGCAAAAGTGTACTATTCGATTTCCGATCATACAGGTCCACAATAACCATATATACCATATATTTATTCAAACATATTATTTATTTCATATCTTCTACTTTAGGAGGATGTGTAATAAGTGATTACTAATAAGTTATATTACACTATCAGTATCACTGATTAATATTTACTTCACAAACTTAACAATCCTAAATATATAGACACATAATTTAAAGTATATTATTAGAAGGAATCAATAGATTGATAATTAGAATGCAGCAAGTTGGAAATGAAAAAGTCTTATCGCTAACAAAGCACAAATTATAAAGTCAAGCGTAGTTCATATCGACAACTCATTGTACATCACTTGGATAGCGGCAAAGCGTAGTGCGCAGGCGCGAAGGCGGGCGGCGGTGTGACGTGCCGCTCGCAGACAGCTGACGGTGCCCGCGTGACGCACGAACGTGCCTAACTCCGCTTTAGGGCCCGGGCCACGCGTTGTCTTGGTGATCTGTGGTGATGATGGTGAGAAGGAGCGGCCGCTACACTGTCAGTTGGCGAGGCTTCAGAGACTTCACGGCTAACAAGCCACCGGACGACGGTAAGCCTCTAAAGACCGTATGAAGTCGATAAATTAGTATTGTGAACGGATTTGAGCGACTGAACGGATAATGATTTACTGCGGTATCTAAAGGTTACGAAGTACTCGCTTGTTTCTTTAAGGTTCTCCAAATGCATGATATTTAAGTTTTAATCTTTATACACACGTACGTATAAAATATAAATAATAGAAATGGGGGAAGTTGAAATATATATTTCATTTATGTACATTTTTAAATGAATCCTCAGGAACAAATAAATAAAATAGAAACATTTGTATTCCACTTTTAGAAGGATGAAACGATTCCCAAATGCACTAAATGCAATGCTCGCTTTGTCTTCAAAATAACATTTTTCACGGAAATAACTAAAAATAATCTGTACTCATTTCGTTGTCATCACTCCCATTGCGTGTAAATTTTATGAAATTGAATGAAAAAATAGTGGTGTGTATATTTAACGGACAATACAATAAATACAAGTGAACAGAATTACATCGTAACATTACACAGGACCTCATCAAAAGCTGTTTCTATTAAAATTGTTTCCGCAAAATATATTGTACACTTTAGTAGTTAACGATTCTTAAATTGTAATGTTTACTACATAAAAAGCATTATAAATAAATTTTAATGGAGCGTACTATTTCTACAATCTGTTTATATTCAAATGTCTTCATAATTTTATTTCGCTCGACGGTAGCACGTGTTACGAAAGGGGGTAACTGGATCAATTTTCAGAATTAAGCAGTGAGCTAAATGTCAACCGCATCTTTTTAACACGCCTTTATTAGGTACACTTGTATGTTTGTTTCTTCATACGTTCAGTGGCGGATTTACAAATTTTCAGGGTATAGGCTGAATAGTTTTTGCCGCCCTTGCCTCAACAATTGTCATTTCATACATTATTTTTAAAATGCAAGTGGAAGTTTGATACTCCCGAAATGTGTAATGACAAGCGAGAGAGAAAAGTCATCGACAAAATTCGTTGCAGGCATCAGCTGAAAACCGTCATAAAAAAATCTTTTTGATTTCTATGAGGTGAAAAAAAAATAAAAAAATTCATTCCCCAAATTTGCCGCCCCCAAAATCGGCTGCCCTAGGCTCGAGCCTACTCAGCCTGCTGGTAAATCCGCCACTGCATACGTTTGCATGTGCTTTTGATCCACTATAAACAGAAAGACTTTATTTAAACAAGGTATACTTATCCAGGATCGGTGATAATACAATAGTTTCATGCCTAAGTACCTTGATTAAGATCGCCAGGATTCAATAATTTCCTTACATATACCCTGTATAAGAGTATATGAGACTATTTAGTTTTTTAGTTCTTTGAAACTTTATTTAATTACCATGAGTCTACATCTTCTACTCCGTGCAAATAACATCATATCAGGGCTTAGGCTTCAACGGTAGATTAACGTTACCTAATCTTAACTAGGGCGAGTTGATGCCTTAGAAACTACAAACCGAAGCTCTGATTGAAGTTCTGATTGGTACCTATAGTGACCAAGATAATATAAAGAGTAATAAAAAAATGTTTTAAAGCGATGTTGTATCCTCGCCCTCGACCTTTTAATCAAACCTCTTTTAACTGTCTTTCCTAAAATAATGGTTCTCAAATCGTAGCGTATTTGTATATTTAAATGTAAATTATTCTATAATATCATATTATACAAGAACCTATTCGTAGCCAACCAGTTGTTATTTTCAGGCCACTAATATTAGATATATATTGTTATGTGAACTATTTATGAGTGAACTTGTTAAAAATGTATCCAACTATGCATTTACGATTTGAGATGATATTTTCTACCACATTAACAATTATTTTTAATATAACTATGAGTGTATGAGTGTATAATATATATACAGGGTGGCATTGTGTAATATACCACATGTCCCTGATGCTTGCCTTCCTCTTATTTGATGTATCAAGGTTGGTGAGAAGTTTTTATTTTCTTAACACTAAGTGCTAATATTCGACTAATGTTTCGAATTCGACGATTGGTAGCATTTCGACTGAGAAAATTGTTTTTTTTAGCTTATCATCAAGCCTATTAGTGTCATGTAATCTCGGTACAAATTAACAAAAAAATCCCCTCCCACGAAAAGAACAGTGCAATGAACAAGAAATAATCAAAAAGGTATCATTGAAGTAAACCTTAACAATGATTAAACCCTTGAAAAATGGTACCAAATATTATTTTCAAGGATAAATTTAATGGAGATACAAACAATTTTATATCCACTATTCGTTATATAAAAGTATGTGGTTTTGGGCTTTCCTTGGTCTTTGTTTTAGATAATGTTGCCCTTTTCGAGATTCACCCTCTATACTTAGTCTGGCCATAAATACTGTTACACTTAATTATAAAAAAATATTACATTTGAATTTCGAATCTGTC
>NC_052102.1:7871388-7891584 GCF_012273895.1 Zerene cesonia | reverse complement strand
AATAAATGTTATTTGCAGTTAACAATTTTCTTTTTTCTTTATTACAATATTTATGGCAAGACTAGGTATATAATATACATATGATTATAAAGGCATCATGGCTTCCTCCGCATAGCCATACAGGAGATTCCTATGGGAATTAGATGTTACATCACGATAAACACCGGATCGCGCCGTTGCAAAAAAAAGAACCCATCAAATAAACAAACAGACAACAACACACACACACTTTCGCAATATATCATTAGTTCTTTCGTTTTCTACATGATACCATCCACATTTCACATACGAGTTCAAAATCATAATTCTAATTGCAGGGGCGATGCGCCATTATGTGTGCACGCATTCTCCACTTAAAAAAAATGCATGTCCAATAAGATTTCATTACAAATCTTTTTTTATTATTATTATTCATTCAATATCTAACAATCCTAAATTATTTAATTTTATAAAGTGTATATTAAAGAAGGATTCATCATAACCCGCTTTTAAGCCAGTTGTGTGATTCAAAAATGCCGGACGGATGATACGGGAGCGGGTTCAGGATTTCTATCATGTTACATTATCCATTTGTCTTCCTTTAGGAAATCAAGTAAATGTATGTTCAAAATACAATCTAATATACTTACTATTTTTCAGAAAAGGAGGAACAGAAACCTGAAGAAGATTTATCAAATCATGAAGTTATCTTTTTACGGAGCATTGTTGAAAGTCCTGATTTTGGCAGAAAATATGAGGCATGTATCTAATAATTAATTAAAAAATCATTACATCGATAACGTAATTCTGTTTTTTTTTTTAATCAATTTATAAAATACCAAGACGAATACGAATAAGAAATTTCGAAATCATATCAAAACAAACCTAATTTTAGTAGTGCACAAAAAGTTTTGAACTCCTGCAGGCTCCTCCAGACTTACCTTTAAATTGAAAATTGAATTAGAAGTTTCTTAGTAGGTATTTAGCAAAAATAAACTGGTGGCGAGATTGGCGAAGGCGTAAAAATGTCACCTGCCTCTTCTTCGGAAATCCAAGCAGTACAAAATTGTGTCTTCGAAATATAGTATATAGTATAGTACTAAATTAAAAACGCAAAGCCACAATATGTTAATTAAATACATAAATATTGTTTTATTTAATCTGTGCCCTAAATACCAAGCTTATTTGACAGATGATATGACACATTGCAAACACTGTGTTTTAGCGTGCCGTTGATTTAACTTTACACTGTGCTCGGTTTCAGTGAATCTGAAATAGGAATATTAACCTTATGCGTTTGGAATAACGGCTGATATTAATTGAAACAAGTTACAGTCTAACTTGATATTGGAAATTGATATTTGAAATTCGAATTGTGTTGTGAAGAGAAGGGTGTGTTCGATAAGTTTACGTTACATATTGTTTAAAAATAATATTTTAAATGTAGGTAAAACTTCCGTGCGTGGATTAATTTACTTTTAAATTACGATAAGAATAGTGATCTAATGTATACGATCCATAAGCGAAATGTTCTCATTCAAGTTTTGAATAAAGAGTGCCACGCCTAATCTTGTTTTGATGCACTATTGCACTAGTGTGTTTGTTTTATTGTCTTGAACTATTTTTCACAGTCGATCGATTCGGAGGAGGACTTGATAGTGAAACCCGTCTCTTTAGATAATGTAAATATTATACGTTCACTCAGTGAATATCGAGGCAACAACATTCGAACTATTGAACAAGCAGAACTTGCTATACTGCTATCGAGAGTACACTTTAAGGTAACTAGAAGATAAGTTTTTACCTAAGATTTCAATTATCGGAAATGTGTGGTGGTTGCTTTCGTTTAGGATAACATTCTTATTTATGTGACTATATAAAGTGGGTATTACTTGTATTGTAGGCACTTATAGATGCCCATGACCAAATTGGACAGATTTGGTTAGAGAGAGGTTCAGGTGTAGATGACAAAGTAGAAATCAAAGAAGGTGAAAAAGATACAGCTGAAGCATTAGATCCCAGTGCAGAAGCAAACGGAGATATGCCTGTAGAAACAGTTAAAGTTGTAGGCCTTAGAAAAGTACCTGGGCAACCGTTGGGATTGACTGTAAGTAAATAAATTTCATTTAGTAAACTCGAGCGTGTTGTCTGTTCTATTTCAGTTTCTAGTAGAACAAAATTTCAATATTATTTTTAATCAATGTAATTTTAAATTTTGAGTCTCTTTGTTTTCTTCTTCAGTTACCAATGCAATTTTTTAGAACTTTGCAGTTCTATAATACACAAAATTCCCGGAGCGTCAGTGTGATTTATTTTTTTCAGTACATTTAAAACAATTTATGTATATACAGGTCACCACCGATGAACATGGTCAATTAATAGTGGCAAGAATATTAGCTGGCAGTGCGGCTGCTAAACAAGCCTTACTCAGTGTTGGAGATGTGCTGCTTGAAGTTGATGGTGTGCAAATAGATTCAGAGGACCAGTTAAAGGAAGCTGTCTCTAAACCCAATGACAGAGTTACCTTGAAAGTGGGACCAAACCTGAAAGATAAAAGTGCTCAATTAACTAATAAACTTAGTGTATGTAATTTATACTTTTGATACATTATATTACAAGCTGTATAGCCTGGTTCCACCTATATTCATCTATTAAACAAAGAATTTTCAAAATGAGCACAATAGTTAAAATTATTGATTTTATCTATTACAAATATACATGAATTACTTAAAAATTTGCTGCGTAATTCTGTAGTAAAAAAATTCGAAATCTCATGTACTATCTACGGATGCAAGCTACCAAATTTCATCCAATGCTTCAGTGAATTTAAGTGTGAAGACACACATATTGACTTTCATATTAATGATATTGTTAGGGATGTGTTCACAATTTCATGTACAATTACTTATCAAAATTTGTCTTTACTAAAGATATATTATCAGATTTTTTTAATAAGATAATATTTTTTCAGTGTTATGTAAGGGCTCTATTTGACTATAGTCCAGCAGAAGACACACTTATTCCATGTAAAGAAATAGGATTAGAGTTTAAAAAAGGTGATATTTTACAAGTGAGTATTATATTTACTAAAATAAGATTAGTAATTAGTATTAAGTGTGAAGAATAACAGTTGAAAATAACAGGACTCCATTCTTTTATAGTTTGTTAGTTTTTTTTTGTTTTATTGATTTTACTACTATTTGTTTTAGATATCTGATAGAAAAGATCCAAACTGGTGGCAAGCAAGTCATGTAGAAAAGCCCGATGCAGTTGGTTTAATACCTTCACCAGAATTAGAAGAAAGGAGGAAGGCTTATGTACCTCCAGAGGCAGATTTTGTCCATAAGATCAGCATATGTGGTGCCAGAGTAAGTTATTAATGAAATTTAATGTTTTATTTTTAATATTTATAATTACATATAATTTCATATTTATTATCATCTTCATCAGCACATAAATATTCACACTGCAAGTTCCTTTGTAGGTTCAGGCCGCTATCTTAAACCAACCTTAAGCATGGGTTGATAGTTGCAATATGTCAAACTTTTTGATTATTAGAAAGTCAGAAATTAAATTTGAAATGAAATCTGAAAAAAAAGAAATGCTACAACCACTAAATTATTAAAACATATTAATATAGTCCACTTAAACATCATCAGGAGTCATATGAACTGCTGACAAAAGTTAAAAAAATGTATTTTGCAGTTACTGATTCTGACTCATAGTCGTGTAAAGAAGTTTTCACTCAACAATAACCTATCTGTTCCAGATATCGAGGAAAAAGAAGAAATTTGTGTACGAATCCCGTTCGAGCGTGCAGCTGGAGGGCGCGGAGCTGGCGCTGTACGAGGAGGTGGCGCGCACGCCGCCCTTCCTGCGCCGCGTGCTCGCGCTCGTGGGCACGCGCGGCGTCGGCCGCCGCACGCTCAAGAACAAGATGATACAGGGCCTCCCGGACCGCTTCGGCGCGGTCGTGCCGCGTGAGTCTACCTCTGTTTGACTAGTCGCTTGCCCCGGTTTCATCCATCAATAGCCTACGTTTCTCGGTTAAGATGTACTGCCACAGACGATTGAGTGAAATAATAGCATGTGAATTTTGTAGGCAAGAAGATATTGGCAGAGATAAATTCTCCTGGGCCTCTGCAAATTTACGGGTGATAGTGGTGATTGCTAGAAACATGCAGAGAGTCAACCCATACAGATGCGTTGCCTGTCTGCCAGCAAAACATTAACATTTTCATGCTATTATATGTCCAACTGTCTTTCTAACTGATCATGAGATAGAATCCCAACAAATGGACAACAAAGTCTTATTGCCCTTTGGGAGCATAAAATACGATATCGTACGCAGACACGTCCCGGCCGCCGCGGCCGCTAGAGGAGAACGGCGAGTCGTACTGGTTCGTGTCGCGCGAGGAGATGGAGCGCGACGCGCACGCGGGCCGCTTCCTCGAGTACGGCGAGCACAACGGCCACCTCTACGGCACGCACTTGGACTCCATACGCGCCGTTATCAAGGAAGGTAATTATATCAGATCGGCGACGTCATTGCTATTCCCATAGTGACATTATAGAGGTGTAGGACGAAATGCTATGTTACCGTACTAAATCATAAACGTCTTAATTTCATCCCGTTGCTATGTTAAACCACGCGTTCTCGAACGCCCCCTTACTAGCCGAAAATATGTCTGAATTTCAGGCAAAATGTGCATCCTCGACTGCGCGCCGCAGTCGCTGAAACTGCTGCACAACAGCAGCGAGTTCCTGCCCTTCGTGGTGATGATCGGCGCGCCCGGCATCGACCAGCTGCGCAACCTCACTTACGCGTCCAATAGGAATTTGACGGTAAAAATGCGGAAAATTATTTTCGTCCTTTATATTATCATTTAGGTGTTTTGCGTAAAGCTCTTATTGCTCTAATCATTTTTTTCTAGAAATAAGTTCTATTTAAAAATATGATTTTGATGGAAAAATTTCGATAATTTTGTATTTTTTTTTTCTGTACATTGAATAAAAACCTACTCCCGATAAGTATGATATTTATTCCTCTCATTAAAAATTACGATAATTTTGTTTTGTTTTTCCTGTAATTGAGTAAAAAGCTATTCCTGATATAGCATGATTTTTGTGTAATTTATTATATAGAAATATAAGTCGTAATTTTTGATTCTCGTTAAATGATTTATAGTAAATACGTAGAATCTTTAGCTGTGCGTGCTTGATTTTGCATTGAAAAATTTGTAAAATAATTCATATTGTATTTTTTCTTTTTATTTGTTGCTTGTGAATCATTTTATAATTTAAAACATCTGTAATTACATCTAGTGTGAGTTTGAACTCTTGAATGACAATTAAAAAAAATGTTTTACGATGACATACGAAATTTTTTTATTGCGTCCCTGTCATTCTTAGGTTATTAGGATGTGACAGAACATTTAATTACTGACAAAATATAATGTTTACTAGCTGTGGCCCCACGGTTTCACCCACATGATGTTATATATAAATCTTCCTCAATATAAGGACTATTCAAAACAAACAAATAATTTCAATTCGACTCAGTAATTATTGAGATTAGTATTGCTATTTAAATTATAGCAATACAACTGTATTTTTTCTTATAATTTGGTATAACAGAAACTGGATTAACTTAACTAATATTTATGATAAATAAACTCACACTAGGTGTCCACAGCATTACTTGGTGTAGTGTAGTGGTAGTGTAGTGTAAGTGCGCATGTGTCTGTGTAGTTCGACCGGCAGAGCTCGATCCGCTACAGCTCGCGCCGCGCGCGCACGCTCGAGTCGCTTGCGTCGCTCTATGAGGTTAGTATCATAGGTTTTTATATATATATGTAATTTTTTTTTGACAAAATTATTAGGTGTCGTTATTTTTTAAAATGTGTATTATTTATTGTATTACATTCAATTAGATAAATATGCTATTTTTTAGGGAGTTTATAATAAGAATCTAGCTTTGTTTTGTGAATTGCATTTTTGCTTGTTGATGTTGATGTTTCGTTAGTCAGATAAAATTATCAATTCTATTTTAATAAACTAACATAACTGCTCACCAAAGCAAATGTTCGAATGCCGAATAAACAAACTTATTTTCTAAATTTTTATTTGATTATCATGAAAGGTATCCATGTTGAAGTATCTAATATAAACTTAATTTTTCTTTGTCACATTATTAAAACAGGAAGAAGATCTGAAGCAAACGCTGGAAGAAAGCGCACGCATACAGCGGCAGTACGAGAAATACATCGATATGGAAATAGTGAACACAAACAACGATACCACTTACTCGAAAATCATGGACGCCCTGCATTCCCTATCCACCGACCACCAGTGGGTTCCTGTTAGCTGGATTTACTAACGACTCTTTTTAAACGTAGCATTTTCCTAAGCTGTGATAACGCGTGCGATTATATGTTAAAAGTCTTATAAAATACGTGAAGCTTGAAGGCAGTTATGAAGGCTTCATGTGCAATTTAAAAAAGTGCAAAAGCTAGTCTTTTCATTCTTATATTTTTGTAAAACGATAGGCTTTTCTAAGCTGGTGCATCGAAGTAGCTGTTAACTTTATTTTACAATGGTTCTTAGATGGTAAGTGAAATAAGTAACTATATTACCAACTTATTAATTCACGCGTTAGTTGTTTTTTTTTTTCTATTTCATGTAATAAATCCTCATATATTTCATACGAAGCAATAAAGCTTATGAAAATGCTACCGCTAATATTTGCAAAAATGTATCTAATAATGGCAACTCCAATAATTCGATAACGTCGTATCATTTGTGTATACTACAAAAAACACTCGACTTTCGAAATCTAGGGAAACCTATAAATTTTACTATTTCACAAACAGACAAATTACACATATTCATGGATGTATATACATAAATATCCATAAAGCACATCTTACAATGAGATTGTTATAAACAACATCACATTTATTATAGAACATCTCCAATTAATTATTTACACATATTAATTGGCGTAAGTATATACTGGCATTTCATTTATGGTATGTTATAATTAAGATTCAATTCTTTTAACTTTAGGACAATTATATTTGAATAATTGTATGATACTTAAGAGTGTTTCACGTTACAATTTACGTAAATCAGGTAAAAATAATTCAATACTTTCCTGATCAATCTTAAATTAAGATGCAACGTTTAATTTTTTTTTTTTTTCTAATTAAGAACATCTATCAAGTATCAATTTTCACATTCGTTTTTGAATTTTATAAAAAAACAGTAGATTATGTATTAATTAGTTAAGTCTGATGCCATAAAATATATGATCTTAATTTATTTAATCATTCCATACCTTCTTCACATAATGTTACCATTTATTAAAACTTTTTTCATTACTACTACCTACCTACCTTTGTAATATGTATATCTTAATAAATTTGTTGCACTTTTGATTGTAAATATGCATAATACAAAGGTTTTCCACTCTACAGACAAACTTCCACTTAACGAATTATTCACATGCTTAAAAATGGTGTTCAATTTCCCACCAAATATAATCTCGTATAAGATATTTTAAGGTCATTGAAAATGTGTGAACGAAAGCACAAAAATAGCTTTTTAATTAAGGACAATGTGGCATCTTGTATTATCAATATTGCATATTAAAATAAGCCTTCGAATTATTATTTTTTATTATCGAGTAGAACGTAGACACTAGATAAAAAACTAGCTACAGTATTTGTATTAAAATGGAATTAATTTAATGTAAGATCAAGGCCTATATTAAGTTTCTGACTTATTGTAAATTAGCTAACTGATTTTATACCCTAATTAGTATTTTTGCATTTAATTATAGAATGTTTAGCATTTGTATTAATATAGCATATAAATTTTGCACGGATAGTTCATAGAAATATGCTTATTTTTATGTAAAAATAAAGACAGTCTCATCACAGTGCTATCACATTAAATATAATCATGTGATAAACCAGTGTAATTTTAAGGTAGCAATAACCAGTTTAATATGTAATTAAAATAATTTTTATTAATGTTACGGCTTTTGCAATTTTTAAAATATTTTGCTATTGAATATCTATGTATTAGATAAGCTTCAAGTTAGCTCGTACTTCATTAAGAATCTCACATTCCGTCCATTTTGTTTTGTTATTTAGCTACAGATTTTATTGTATCGAGGATTTTTCAATATACTATACATAAGTAAAGGGCTTTTTATTTTTTTTTTCGCTTTATTTTTTGTTTTATATCATATTTCTACAATTTCAATAAACTTCATTGCTGATGCGCTCCAAATTCGTTTATCTGTGTTTATCAATCCTTCATAAAAGTATAACCGAAAAAATAAATCAAACATTCGTTACTGAAATCATTATGACATGTTATTTTCATATTTCTTTTAAATATTTTTCATCTGTTTTGATGATACTAAAGTCAGTGTGAACGAAAACAATCATTAGTTAGCCGCTCTTGCATTATTCTTATGATGTCTTGCTGAGGTCTTAAATATGTTTGGGTCGATGTGGTTTAGACCGGTCTCGCTGCCAGTAGATATCAAACTAACATCCGCATCTGTTTTCTCCAAAAGATGGGGTGCGAGTAGAAGAAATAGTTGCTGTAACAATATTACAAACCTACTTTATTCCATCGCATACTCGACGTGAATTTTTAATCGTAAAATGAATACATGAAATGTTTCAAAACAATATATGGGTTACATTCAAAGCGAAGCAGAAATCAAAAGCCCTTCCATACACCGGATATAAGTAATTTTTCTATTTGTAATTTCACAAAAAAATCAAAATTATTTCTTTGGAATGAAAAATTATTATTTATTTTAAATCTCGAAACACGTTACCTCAGCCCAAGGGATAAGTGGCAAATTAGCGAATGCTGCTTGCCATCCCGGCAAGCCAAGATGAACTAAAGCCATTCTGAAGTAGTGCGTAAATGAATCAGCCAGCCAGCCCCAGCCACCTTCACGCGTTGCCAGCCACACCGACCACGCGCCGCCGGTGTATATCAAACATACCTATTTTGTAGTTTACATGAGATACCTTACTAAATATCATGAAATCGAAACGAAAAATTCTGCTTGGACACGTAACCAAAAACCATTAATGAACAGCATAAATGTATAGATAGGTACATAACTACTATCCTACTAATATTATTTATAAGAAAGTTTGTAAGAATATGCATGTAAGTTTTTTGCTTTTTCACACAAAAACCACTGAACGGATTTTGCTGCTATCCATGCGTACTAATTTTTAAATATAGCATGAAGCTCCGTTAAATAAAATTATAACAAATAAGTCAAGTTTTAAAAATACTTTACTTTTCCAATGTTCCGACATGTGTCCAATTCAAAAACTTTGCTTTTCGTATTGAGAACGGGACGCGGTCCGGATGATTGTCGGGTTAGAGAAAAATCCAACAAATCTTTCAGAGAAGGCGATAAATAGAGTTCATTCAGCGAGTTTACACGTATCGATCCAACTGGTAATATTTCATCAGCTGTAAGTTTTAAAAATATATTGGAGTTAAAATATTGGGCTATTTAATATGAATTTATATAATTAATTTACTGTATAATCTTTAAGAACATTAAAAAGCAGACGCCCGTGACTTTGTACGTGTTAGATGAGTGAGACAGTTTTGTGGACATTAGATTCTCCTTTATTTTTCTCTCCTATTGCGTCATTAATTTCAATCGCTACAGCCGTTTCTAAGATAAACAGACGTAAAATGTCCTAGTTGTGTTAGCGTAGAGATAGTTTTTTGAACAAAAGTCGACAGCATTCCCTTTCCTGAATATTTATAATGCCATGTAAGCTGAAATCCATCTGTTGATAGGTAAAAGTTACGAAGATCATCAGGTAATATCGCCGAATGCTTTTGTTCCCAATTGGAGAGAGCTACGCGGTCACATGGAGGTCTTCTTTCTACGGCAACATTTGAAATACGAGGATCTGATTCTAAAATAATAATATTCACAAAAACAATATGTAATAAATCTGAAGTGATAAATAAAATAAATCTGTATAAAGCTGAAGAATTTGTTTGTTTGAATAGCTTAGCTCAGGAACACCTGGACCGATTTCAAAACTTTCACCGTTGGATAGCTGATCTGAAGTAACTGAGTTCTATTATAGGTGTATATATATTTATTAAGTACCAGACATTTCGCCACCTATTATACTTTACTGAAGTTCTTGAGAAATTTCGCAAAGAATTTTAAACCTGTTACCTGTATAGTGAGCATACACAGAATAACTCTCAAGCATTATTGTTCTGGCTCTATGACGTAAATATGTAATTCTTATACAAGAATAACATCACTTTTCCGAGTATACAAATTAAACATAATAATATTAAGATTTAGGCGATTTTTTCTATCTGTGCCCATAGCCAATGGTGATCAGCTGACGGCTGACGCCTGATAGTAACCAGTCAAACATTTGTCAAGAGTAACGACAGATACTTCTCGGCGTGTAGATCTAACCTCAATTGTAACCTGGTTCTCTTATAAAATTGATTTATTTGTAAATTTATAGCACTATATAAGCTATGACTAGTGCAGTAAATAATAATGCAGGTGTATGTAACATTAAACAAGAATTTATCATCCATAAAACTGAAAAAAATATAGAAATAATAAGTAGCGAAAATGTAGCAAAAAGAAAGTTTACCGAAGATAATGTTGACTGTGATATTAAAAAAGCAAAAAATAATGAAAATCCTTGTTTAGGAAAGGTGAAGAAAAGAGGTCAAAACAAAGCTAGACCAAAAACATACCAAGATGATAAACAAAATAAACCATGTCCAAGTATTATTAATGTTTCATCAAAAGAAGAAACAAAACCTTGTCAATATGCTAATTGTAAATTTATTCATAATTATCTTGAATATTTGAAAATTAAAAAAGAGGATATTGGTGAAGAATGTCACGTTTTTAATCTTAGGGGAAGATGCCCACGAGGTATTGCTTGTCGTTTTGGCTCTAAGCACATTTCGGACGAGGGTTACAATATAGTGGATGATGAAAAGGCTAAAATGTGGTTGGAAGATACGAAAAATACTATGCAATCATCTTTACAAATACAGTTACAAAAAAGGAAGTATGACTTCTCTTTAGCTGAAAAATTAGTGAAAGCGTTAGATGATGTAAGGAAAGCTAAAAAAAATGATCCTAACTATGATAAAAATTCTGTGGCTGACGATAGTGAACCTAAAGACAAATATAGTGGAACTATAACTGACGAGGACCTGATCAGGTTATTACCAAGGGAAAAAAAGGATATTGATTGGAAGGATAAATTATATTTAAGTCCACTTACAACAGTGGGTAACCTCCCATTCAGGAGAATTTGTAAGTCATTTGGTGCTGATATTACATGTGGGGAAATGGCTCTTTGTGAATCCTTGCTAAAAGGAACAAAACAAGAATGGGCATTAGTTAAAAGACATGAATCAGAAGATCTGTTTGGTGCCCAAATATGTGGAAACAATCCTTTTGCAATCACAAAAGTTGCTCAACTGTTACAAGAGAATGCAGAATTAGATTTTATTGACCTCAACTTAGGATGTCCTATAGATTTAATATATAAAAAAGGTGGTGGCACAGCCATGATGCATAGACTCCCAGCTTTGGAAACTTCTGTAAGAGGAGCTTCAAGTATATTACATATTCCATTCACAATAAAAATGAGAACCGGTGTTTATCAAGATAAAAAAATTGCTCACACCATTGTGCCAAAAATGAGAGAATGGGGTGCTGCTCTCATAACTTTACATGGCCGATCAAGAGAAGCAAGATACACAAAAATGTCAGATTGGGAATACATTGAAACATGTGCAAAGGCAGCTGCTCCATGTCCTGTCTTTGGGAATGGTGATATTTTATGCTATGATGATTATATTCAACGTAAAACCTTAGCACCAACAGTTCAAGGTGTAATGATTGGTAGGGGAGCACTCATAAAACCATGGATTTTTACAGAAATTAAAGAACAAAGACTATGGGATATAAGCAGTACTGAAAGATTTGAGATTATTAAGAAATTTACAAACTATGGTCTGGAACATTGGGGTTCTGATACGCAAGGTGTAGAAAACACAAGACGGTTTTTATTAGAATGGCTCTCTTTCTTATATCGCTATGTTCCTGTGGGATTGTTAGAAAGACCACCACAAAAGATAAATGAAAGACCTCCTAGCTATTTTGGAAGAAATGATTTAGAGACTTTGATGGCATCTGGAAACTGCTCTGACTGGATTAAAATAAGTGAAATGCTTTTGGGACCGGTTCCTGAAGGCTTTATATTTTTACCAAAACATAAAGCTAATTCTTATTAGACTAGTCTCATTATTATTGAACAAACTTAATAAATGCATATTTAATAACCATCTTACTATTTTGTTACATGAAGTATTGTAGAAAAATATGTACATGATACTAATAGTCACATTTATATGAATGACAATTGTTGATTATATAAATACATGTTTTTCCTTACCAAGCAGTTTTGTTACACCTAAAGTGATATTTTCATAAAACGAATCCTCTGAGACTAAATCGACACAAAAGCTCATTTTACAAATATAGCTGTTTTAGTAATAATTTTGATTATGTATTTAAAAAAAAATATAATTCCAGTTTCTATAGTAACAATGACTTAACACTTTCGAGTTATGTCAACTTGAAATATGGCTTCTTTTTTTACCTACATAAATATCACCATCATCATAAGCCCATATATTATGTTCTCACTGCAGGGACACAAGCATCATATTATGAGAGTTCAGGCGCAGATTAATAAGTACAAGTAATACAGGCCATAATCCACACTGCTGGCCAAGTGCTGGTTGGCATTACATAATATACAACTAAAAAATTTACATTCTTCTAGGTAGATAGGACCTAATAAATTTAATAATATTCAATTATAAATATTTTAACAAAATCAAGATTCACTTTTTTATACCAATGAAAAAAATACAACCTAATCCTTCCTGCGAATATTTATAAAAATGCGAAAGTTTGTAAGGATGTGTGTGTGTTTGTTGCTCTTTCACGCAAAAACAACCGAACCGATAGCAATGAAATTTGGTACGAAGATAGCTGAACAACTGGAATAACATATAGGAATCTTTTTATCCCGATATTCCTACGGGATACGGAATACGCGGGTGAAACCGCGGGGCACAGCTAGATTAGCATAAAACAACATTTCTAAGTTCTACTTCTAAAGCGTGCGAGGGACTTCGACGTGGTATCACCAATAGGTAGAATATTTTTCATAAGGAAGATTTATGTACAGTACTAAAAATACTTTAATGAGCCATGCAAGCAGCTTGAATCGCTCAAAGAGTAAGAGCTGTGCAGAGTTTGCAAGTTTGAGCAACTTTTGTAATTTTTTTTAATAAAACGTTCGTTTATAATATTTTCAAGTTCTTCCTTTCAGCCGTGGAACGTCCGCAGCCAGATAAAAGCCTTTCTCGTAAATTTTGAAGATAATTTCAAATTTGAAATCAATTTTTGGATTTTTGTTATTAGGAATTTTATGTGTATAAAATGCTGAAAATATAGTGAATTACACCAGTTTGGCATATGGATATATACGTAATTTGACTGACAAATTCAAAACAAAACAATTTCCGTGCATGTGCCTTAATGGTAAGAACTACTAAATCATCAAGTAGGTAATCATATTCACTATCAAATTGTGGGCGCGGCCTACGCCATTTGATGTGAGCAATTGACCTTTTAAACCTATTAATTGAGGAATACTAAAGGTATAATCATCATGTAGGTACGTAGGTGAAACCGCTACGCACAGCTAGTTAATTATATAAACAACAAAAATATCCTTAAATTTTAATATTTCATTGCTTTTGGGTATAATAAAAAAACTGTTAATTAAAAATGTTTTATTTACTATTAAGGTGTTACATACTTATTCTTAATTAGGTTAAGATCAAATAAATTATACCACTCGGTATTTGTTTCATATTCAAAGGTAAATACAAATCGGTCTATTTGGAATTGCATGGAATTAAATACTTAGATACCGTGGATGGAACATATTTTTATAAAGTTCAACTGATACATCGAAAAAATGATTTACAAATGTAAATTGAAATTATAACTAAACAACCTATGTGAATCGTCAAGAATATTAATCATTCATATTTATAAATGCGTCCTTCATTTTTCAAATTTCCATATTTTATTTTTCAGTAGTATAAAAAAACGTTACATGTTTATAAAACCCAATACATAAGTTGTAATTAATGATTATTATTATTATGAATATTTATCAGTTTTATATGTAGTATTAAAATTACAAAAAAAACATAATATTGTAACTGTAGTTTACCAGAAATTTTATATGTACCTATTAAATTTTTCGTATAAAATTTTGCAATTTATATGCTACAAAATAACACTTTTAAACATGGAATGAAGTTGTTTTTATGTTGCTCAGAATTATATTTGTTCAATGAACTGTCTTCTGTCGTACTTTCGTTTTATCGCCTCCTGCGGCGCCGGGAATCTCCATTATACCCGTTTTCTGTAAACAAAGAGAGAATATTTTCTACATTATTTTTTTATTGTCACAATTTCAATTATTAGACAAGAATACAGCATAAAATGATGGCAAAGGACATTATGTTTATAAGTATTATTGCAATATTAAAAAGTTTACAATTTACTAAATATGGTTAGAGGTGAGTCTGCATTGGTTTTCAGTATAACAAACCTCAATCGCATTCACCGACGCTGGCGGTTGCCCTGGCGGTCATTATGGTATCCCATGGAGCCGTTAGCCAGCGCACCATTGCTCTGATCTAGTCCATCACCATATGGTCTGCCTGGTCCAAAGTTTTGTTGTCCATAATATTCCATGCCAGAATTATTTTGATTATAACAGTGATCTCCGCTGTCTTGTGGATTTCTTTTATTTTTGTTTCCATAAGAACCAAAGGCAGTGAAGTTTGCACCCTGCGGTCCAACAAAGTCGCCGTTTTGGGGAAGCATGCGCGGCAATAGGCTCCCATGGGATACATCAAGACCGCCAGAATCTGGGCCGCCTGACATCTGGCCGAGGCCGCCAGACCCGAGGCCCCCACTCGCGTAATCCGAGTCGGGGCCGTCGCGGTCACGGTCGCGCCCTCTTCCGCGCCGGCGCCGGTCGCGGCCGCCGCGCGAGCGCGCGCCACCCTCGTCGGAGCCTAGGCCCCCGCCAGAGCCCAGGCCGCCGTCGCAGCCCAGGCCCCCGCCGGAGCCCAGGCCTCCGCCGGAGCCCAGCCCGCTGCCGTAGCCGAGGCTCTCACCTGAGCCTTGACCTCCGCCGTAACTTTGGCCACCGGAGCCTAGTCCTCCGCCGCCATAATGATTCGAGCTCTCTCCGAGCCCGCCAGAACGTCCTCTTTTTCTGGAATCTGACTCTATGCCACTTTGTCCCAAACCAATTTGCCCATAATTTTGTGTATTAGAAGGAGCGGGAGCCGGAGGCGGGGGCGGTGGAGGAGGGGCGCCCCAGTTAGCATTTAGCATTGAATTTTGAGCAAAAGGAGGGGCCATCATCATGCCATATTGATCAGGGAAATATGTCGGCATAACAAAACCCTGTCCGTTCATGGCAGCCATAGGAGGCATGCACATATTCATTTGAGGATTCATCGTCATTAAAGAGGGAATGACATTAGGAGGCTGCTGGAAATTATTTGCAACACTTTCAGTAGGGGTACTATTTTCTTGATTATTACTTTTATTTCTAGATTCATTTCTAGGAGGAGGTGGTGTCGCATCTTTCGTCTGCGATTTATCATAGTGGTTGGTGGGAAGCTGAGGGCCTATAGGTGTGGGCAAAAGTGGTTTGGGAGTAGGCAATAAGCCTTGTGATGGTATCTGATTCACAGCTGGAGCGTCCTTTATAGGGCTGCACTTGCCTGATCGAGAGCGGCTTCGAGAACGGGAACGGGAACGTGAATGGCTTCGTGACGACTTGGACGAACGACTTCTGGACGATCTTGACGAGCTGTGTCTGCGCCGGCGGCGGTCTCTTGAACGGGAACGAGATCTCGTGCGGCGGCGACGGTCTCTTGAGCGAGAGCGTGAGCGGGAGCGGCGCCCTCTGCGGTATCGACCTCCACGTCCGCGGTGACCTGAAGAAAAATTTAACATTAATGAATAAAGGTGTTACCTATTACATTATAAATCGAGCAAATTTCAGAGCTAGATAATAACAATGACGTAAATGTAAATTTCATAAAATTATAAGATTACTTACATTTTACATGCATTCAAAATAT
Organism: Zerene cesonia; assembly: GCF_012273895.1. NCBI lineage: Eukaryota > Metazoa > Arthropoda > Insecta > Lepidoptera > Pieridae > Zerene > Zerene cesonia. The sequence continues at coordinate 7,875,282 of NC_052102.1, read as the reverse complement.
ATATTTATTATTTTAACTAAAGCTATTAATATTTACATAATATTATGGCGTAGTTAACTTACGTCGCCCACCACCGCTCCCACGCTCTGCTAATTCTTGTAATTTAGGATTAACCACTTGTTTCGCTTCTTTTAAAACTGCGACAAGATCCCCAGCTTTTGCAGCATTGGATGGTGTAAAGAAGGTATATGCAGTACCAGTCTTGTTTGTCCGTCCAGTTCTTCCAATACGATGAACATAATCCTCTGAATTGCTGGGGTAGTCAAAGTTTATAACAAACTTCACATCATCAACATCTGCAAAAAAATGATTCAGTCATCAGTTTTATTCAACATGAAATAGGACCAAATTACAAAAATGCTCTCAATACATACCCAAACCTCTGGCAGCAACATCAGTGGCTACAAGTATAGGAGCCTTTCCACTCCGGAAGTCTGAAAATATTTGATATAAATTAATACAACATTTTAGGAATTCAATTTTTACCTGCACCTTGAAAATCAAACGAGTCAGCCATCCAATGTGCTAAAAAGTTCTAAGACAGTACCGCAAAATATTTTTATAATACATTGTAATATATATATACACATTATTTTTTTCAAGTTGTGGAAATGTTTCTTAACTTATGAAAGATATTATATTTCATTGAAACACTTAATCACTGATTTACAGGAAAACAGTATTATAATTATTGGGTCAGCCAAGTTGTTTAGGGTGGTTATATCATTACTTTTGAGTAGCTTTTTCCATTATGATATCCAGTTCTATTTAGTGCAAGCCTCCAAATAACATTACAAATATATTTTTATGCTATCTTGATCCCTCATGTCTAAACATTTCATGTTTAGATTGTAATCTTTTAAGATAGTTAAATGGTTAAAATACACATAATTATGAAAACATAAATTATACATATATAATGTTTGGTAAATATAATATCATGTTTTTAAAACTCAACAGTCATGTCATGTAGCTGTTCTCAACGCTATTTCAATAAACTTACTAATAAAAATAATCCGCAAGTTACAATAGGGAGCAAAATATCTAATAAGGAAAGTGGCCGCCCGGAAGCGCTTGAAGCGCAAATGGACGGGAACGGCGAGGGGGCGGCGCGCGGTGAGGCCTCAAGCAGCGAGCGCTAGCGCTAGCGCCGCGCCGGCCGCCGCACCTCGCCGCTAGCGAGAAGCGGCTCAGTAGCCGCGTGGCAAGGCTCAGTGCATTGGGCTTAGCCCCGGCAACTAGAGACGGACGCGGCGCCCTTCGCCCGCGAGCCGCCGCCTCCGCCGCCCTGCCGCAGCCCGCCACAGCCTGCACATGCAGACATGTTCTCAGATACTGTTCCAGCTTTGCACTACATGCACTCCTGCCACACCCAACTGTGATTGACTGACCTGACACCGCTTCTCTTAACTCGCTAATTTATATCAATCTTTTAATTACTGTTTAATTTTTATTTTCAATAAATTTTCAAAGCTTTATAAGATTTTATTTTATGTAAAATAAAAAAAATGGAATATTCACAGTCATTGTAGTCACATCAGTCTTACCTTGCAATACCCAATCCCTCTCATTTTGAGATTTATCTCCATGAATACATACAGCTGGCCACCTGGAAATATTTAAATTATTAAACTCATGTATTTTAATATTTTGAATTTTATAAACATTTTTTTTGCAGGATTTGCCAGTATATATATCAAATATATTTTATAATTTTTTTTCTTGAAGATTTAGTTGATTTTGCCTCATTTAAGTTTTGTTTTGGATAAAACTTTCAAAAACCTTTGTTTTATTTTATTTTTGATTACTTAAATATTTATATAACACCGAGTTAAACCATACACATAAATCTATGGCAACAGAAAACTTTGTGGTTTTCATATAAAGAAATAATAACCATGAGGTAACAAAAAAAAGTTCAATTGAGAAACTCTTCCTTTTTTTGAGGTTGGTTGAAAATACTAATAAAGTGTCATATGAAATTGATTGAACTTGATATATGATATCTAATACTTGTAGATTTAAAATAAATAAAGGATATTTTCAAACCCTGATTATTTTAGGATTCTTACTTACCCATCCCTTTTCATTTTCCTAGTAATATCATCTACTCTGCGTTTTGTCTCAATAAATATAATTGTTTTATTTTCCTTCTCTGCCATTATTTCTTTTAGAAGAGTACTTAGTTTTGTTTCTTTTTCATATTCCATACAAACATCTATGATTTGCAGAATATTATGATTTGCAGCTAATTGCAGGGAACCAACATTAATTTGGAGGTAATCTTTTAAGAATTCTGAAGCTAGACTTTGAACTTCTCTTGGCCAAGTAGCAGACCACATGAGTGTTTGCCTATCTGGCCTTATCTGTTCAATTATTTTTCTTATTTGTGGCTCAAACCCCATATCTAACATTCTATCAGCCTCATCCAAGACTAAATATGTGCACCTTTTTAGATTTGTTCTTGCACTTTCTAAGAAATCCAATAAACGACCTGGGGTGGCAATGACAATTTCTACGCCAGCATCCAAATCTCTGGCTTGAGGGCCTTTAGGTGCACCTCCGAATAAACATGTATTATGAATTTTAGAGGTATTTGCAAACTTATCACAAACTTCTTGAATTTGTTGAGCCAATTCTCGAGTAGGAGCTAATACTAATGCAATAGGGCCATCTCCCCTACTAGATTTAGGTTGATTATTTATATGTACAATAGCTGGTAAAATATATGACAATGTTTTGCCTGAACCAGTGGAAGCTATTCCTACCATATCATATCCACTTAAAGCTATCGGCCAACCTTGAGCTTGGATTGGTGTTGGCTTGGAGAATCCCATTTTATCTATTTCATCCATGACATAATCAGGGAATCCAGCTTCATCGAATGTCAATGTTGGTTTGGGAATGTTTTTGCCCTTAAGAGTGATTTCATTAGAACTGCGCCAAGCTTCGACTTCAGAATCGGGTCTTTTTTCAACATCAGGATGAGGTATGTAAAAATCTTTCTTGAAAGGTTTTAATCTGCTCAGGTCCCATTTCGGTTTTCTGAGATTAGCACCCGGATTGTTTCTCCGACCTCCTCCGCCATATCCGCCGCCGCCGCCGCCGCCGCCACCACCACCGGAACCGAGGCCATAACGCGGACTACGACTACGACTTCTACTCCGACTCCTGGATCGACTGCGACGTCTATCACGACTACGATCTCTAGAAAATTTGAAAAATCATTTAAACACCAATAAAACTTGATGTAATTCACGTAATCGATATGCGCAAATGAAAGCTCAAAGAACAGGTAATTATAAAAAAACAAATCGTTTACCTGCCACGACCCATACTTTAAGTAATAGCCTTTTTTCTCACAACTAAACTTAAGTATTCTAATAAAGATTTTAAACTATTATTGCTACTTTACAAAGGAATTCAACACTTCAATGCGATCCGGCAATTTTAGAATCGATGCACACCAAGACGCCGCATGTAGAATACAAAATGGCGACGGAAACAGTATTGCCAATTGCAAAGTGCAAACGGCAGCATCATCCGACTTAATGTATTTTCCTTCATAAAACACTCTATATTAATGTATCCAAAAAAAATTTAAAGTCTCCTGACTTTGGAACTTGAATGAGAATTGAAAAGTAGCAAAACGTATTGGTGTAAGTTTTCATTACATCAGTCATTTTATAAAGTTATTCAACATATATAATATATATTAATTCTGTTGAAAACCAACTGGCCAAGTCAAATCTAACCTGCTCACAATTTAAATAACAGCAGTTGTTATAGGTATCCAATAAAGCAAAGAACTAGAGTTGAATACTTATAAATACATATTTGAATTTGCATAGAACTTGGCACTAATTTAGATCTCCTTTCTCTTTGCGACGAAGA
>NC_052102.1:7849287-7870388 GCF_012273895.1 Zerene cesonia | reverse complement strand
TTTTAAATAAAACTAGGCAGGTATTTCAATTTAATGTTTCTTAATTATGTTCTGTTTATGAAGATGTGCTGCGCGCCGCAAACGACAGGAATATTATTTTTACATAACTTTATTTCCATTCTGTCTCGGTACCAGCCACCTAGTTTAGTAAGATTAAAAATATTTGTGAACCACTCTATCTAACTATCGATAAGTTGTCATTTTACTTTCATAATAGATGTTTTAATATTTTGTTCACTTTTATAAAACAATAAAAATATGCAACCTTTTTTTTTTAATAATCTTTATCACTTGAAAAGGAACGTAACCAATCGGGATCCATTTTCTGTTGTTGTGACATTTTGGATTTTGCTGTATTCGGGTTTCAGTACCTACCTACCTAAAACTAAACCTCTTGCAGGGAAGTGGGACTTTGTGAAAAGAATTTGCAATGGAATGAATTGTTTATTATCCGTATTTATATTCATTTAAATATAAAATAGTGATGAATAGGCACACCAATGACTTATGAAAGAAATGTGATTTACGCTTTCAGAATATACACAATGGGTTGAAAAAGCAACTGTGTGCGGCATTTACTCTTCACTTTTTGTACACGTTACTTTACAGATCTATTTCACAATCGTTTAGTTTGAATTTATCGAAAATGGAGTTAGATGTATCACCCGTCGAAAGTATGGACATGGAATATTCAGACAATTCCTCTGATAATAAATACTTGACATGCAGTACGAATGAGCAATATACTGTCATTCGCATTCCACAAGATAATGAAAAGCCTAGTAAACATTCCTCTAAAAAACAGTCGAAACGAAGAAAAAAAAGTTCAAACCACTCCAGGCCTTTACCAAGAATCATAGTAAAACCTTTGCCTCCACCTCCACCGACCGAAAACAGGGAATGGACGGCCGCTTCAACATGTACTGAACCATCTTCATCAAATAAACCATCAACAATGCGTGAAGTGCTGGCTAGTATACCAGGATTTTGTTTAAAACCAAGAAAAAGAAGTGGAAAGAAACTGTCCACAGCCGCCCAATTACAACAAACCAGAGAAGGTTGTATTGACTTAGAAACACCCGACTCTATACTTGTTAATACTAATATTAGGCAATTATTGAATAAACATACATTTTCACTATTGCCTCCTTTGTATCAGTGTAAACTTGGACAATTACTTCCTAACGTTGATAGGATCAGTTCTTCCGGAAGGTTAAGTTCATCTAGTCTTAATAATGAGTTTTTTGCCCGTGCTTGCTTGGAATGGCAAGAAGGTCTTTCAGGAGGTGAATTTACACCAGAAAATCAGCAGAAAATGAAGACTGAAGCAGAAAAAGAAAAAAGTAAGATTGATCCTTGGAAGCTTAAGCATTTTGAGCCATTTTGGGGTGAAAAATCAAGAAAAGAAAAATCTTCATCAAATGTAAATTCAGAACGGCCATCATTAAAAACCACAATCAAACTAAGACCAACAGCATCAATAACTAGCAGCAGTACTGTACCAAAAGTTAAAAAAAGTAAATCATCAAGTAACAGCAAGAGAATGCGCTCTGTTGGAGCTGTGACACGCTCCTCCGCAAAAGTTGAAGAAAATGATGAAGAATGTAGTATAGCAACTAACAAAACTGCAGCTCCAATACCAGATTTGTTGCCTATTAAAAATGCTAGGGGGCACAATCATGGCTATGTTGAATTTCCAATGGATTTTAGTTTTTCAGATTCATCTGTAGCTAGAACTGATGACACTGTGTCAACTACACCTGTTGATCCTCTTCTACTTCCAGATAGTGAAAGTGAAATTAAACAAGATCTAGATATGACTGTAGTCAAAATAGAAGAAAGTAGTACATCAAAAGATTATGAAGAAGATAAGTGCAATGATTCAGATACTAATTTTGCTGAATGTAATAAAAGATTAAGCAGTGACGATGAAGAGTATAGATTTTCAAAAAGATTAAGGTATGAAGAAGATCCTACAACTCCTAAACACTTTGAAGAGGTAAAGTGCACAGCTTCTGATAATGAATCTCTTGAATGCATAAAGAGAATAAACAATGATTGTGATAAATACTCATTTTCTAAGAAAATAAGATTTGAGGCTAATAATGCTTTCATTACAAAGCATGCAGAAAAACCAACAAATTGCAATGGTTCTGATATAGACACTAATGAAAATGCAGACCAATTATATCAAAACAATGATAATGATTACCCAGACCATGATATAGGTGACACAAATAGTGAAGACAGCAAGGCTACTACATCTGCTTATGAGTATGATGAGCGAAGTGTTTCTTCTATATCCAGTTTAAAAATAGAGGCCCACCTTAATAATGTTTCTATTGTCAATGAGACCAATGACAGTGAAAGAGAATATGAAGTAAAACATGCTCAAGAAAGCACTAGCACTGAAAGAGAAACAAGTGAAAACAACAGAAATAAATTTGTACCTGAACTATCTGAAAACAGTGAAAATGTTTACCTTAATGACATTCCTGCACAACCTAAAACATCTCCAAAAAGAACTAAAGATGAAGTAGATGATGAATCCTATGAAAATATTGAAATGATAAAAGATGCTGATGATAAAACCCTTGTTCATCAGAATGTAGAGGGAATAGACTTGCAAAATGATGATACTGAAACTGTTCATAAGTCTCCTGATAAATGTAAAGGTTTACAAGATGCTCCCAACTACTATGATGAACACTTTAAGGATGCAGAGTCATTTATTTTAGAGACTGGTGGCTTACCTATTATTTCATCTCGTAAGTAAAAAAATCATATTAAGTGCCTATACTTATACATCATATCCACTTTATCTAAATTAAAAATTAAAAAAATGAACATTGTAATATTTAATATCTTCACATAAATTTTCACAATTGAACATTATTCTGTTCCATTATAAATCAATCTTAAATATTTCAGAGAGTGAAGATGTAAAATATACATCCCAGCCTAATTTTATGGAACTGACATCTTACATGAGTGAAACAAGTAAGTTTTATTCAGATGACAATTGCAGAATAAAAACATATGTAGGTAGTTGTTAATTTGTATACCAATTTGTCAGTTACAAATCTTTAAGTCAAACTAGCATTTGAATTTCTTTTACTTTACTGAAGATATTTTTTTATGATAGTGAAATTTTATTTTTAGATGCTACTGCAATAGTCACAATGCCCATGACACAGACCACTTCTTTGCCAATGATGGAGGTGACAAATACATCTGTAAGTTTGGCTTTATTATTTCGACATTTATCAATAAAAAAAAATTATCACAGTAATAAGGTTTATTAACTTTTTACAGATGGTATCATACCCTGAAGACATGCATGACCCTGCCAAACCTAAGAACTCTTCAATTTTATGGAAAACTGAAAATGAATGGGTAAACAATGAAAACATTATAACATTACATAACTTTTCTAACATGAACACAGATAGTGCAAAATATGTAAGTGAAGATTCAAAAACAAGTATAGAAGATGTAAATATAAATGATGAGAATTGTATGTTTAAAGAGGAGAGAGATGCCAATTTTAATATGGAGTCATCAAATTCATCGGAGAGTTGTCAATCAATGAAAGATACATTAAAGCAAGAATCAGAAGCAGTACCTAATCTAGTGTCTAGTACAACTGTGGCAAATCCACAAGTGAATTCGTCAGTGACACACACTGTTAGATCTTCTGGAAAGAAATCAAAATCTGGAAAAGAGTCAAGCAGGTAAAAATCTGTTATCTGTATAAATATAAATATATGATTTGCTCAGTTTTAAAATAATGTCATTGAATTGTTGTTGTATTAACATGATAAGTATCTACTAAATGACTCCTTGAAAAAATGTATTCACATTTTTTCAAGGAGTCGCAGCACAAATAAAGTACCACCAGGGGCTGTAAACCTAGAACGGAGCTATCAGATATGTCAAGCTGTTATTCAGAACAGTCCAAACCGTGATGCCCTGCGGAGTCAATTGAGGCCTCCTCCAGCGCTACTGACGAGACCCACACGGCAACCTCGGCCACCACCTCCTGTTCTAGTTAGACAAGTATCTGGAGCTGTTATACAACACAATGAGGTAATACACTCCAGCACTTATTAAAATTCCATGCTTATACACTATTGTCTATGAAATATCATTGTTGTTATTTTCTGGTTGTTATTGAATTTTACTTTAAATTGTTCAAAAATTTGCTTAATAAAAATGTTTTGATGAGCCTCTGATGATGATTATTTAATCACATTCTCGATATGTTAGGCTTATTGTAGCTTTTAAATGAATTTTTTACCATAGACTCTACATGTCATTCACATGTGTGCAACAATGTCCTTGGAGCCTATTCATTGTGGTCATCTGCTTAATTAAACTGTAATTTTGCATTCTGGGTGAGGTTGTAAGAATGGGAGGTAATTGAGAGGTGTTGCTTTTATATGAAACATTACATTATTATATGGCAAACATCTCAAGTAATATTAAATGGACATTCTTATATCTATTTCAAATTAACTGAATAAATTCAAACTCAAACATTTATTTACAACAATAGGACATGGTAGAGAAGGGAAACAATAATGCCAATTTCAATCTCATTTTGGGTATTCATTCAAATTCTAAAATATAGTATACATTATCCAAAGTAATTCTATGCAGGTGTCCAGAAATTTATATTAACTCAGTTTATTAAAAGTGTAGTTGCAATCTAGGTTAAGAATATTATGTAAAAAGTACATTCTAGTTTATATTTTAACCAAATTCAATTGTTCATTCCAGATAAATGAGAATCGACCAAACAACATGGGTCAATATATTCTAGTTCAAAGAACTCCAAACGTTGCACCTCGAGCATCAAGTGCGCCACCCACCAATCAGAATATAAATATTGTAAGTAGTTGCTTGCCCTAGAAAATGTTTATCCCTTGACCAGAACATTTCATTTATATAAACAGTGATTGCTATGCTATAAGAAAATGTGTATGTGGGTTCTACAACAATGATTAGTTATCAACGTTATTCTCAAGTAATGGAGGAGAAGCTATAATACACAAATTAAAATTCATTCAAACTGTTTTTAGCCATTTTGGAGTTATAAATAGTGTAAATAACAAATACACTTAAAAGTTACGCCATTATTTTGTGACGATTAACACCATTTATTGTATTTAATAAAATTATTTCAATAATTTTTTATTCTTACAATTGTCTATATATTTGATTAAATATAAATAGGATAATCACTGAAATACTTTACTTTTATAAATTCGAGAGTGTTTGTAATATTTTCACGATTTAACAAGCATTTTCATGAAATTATAAATGAAAATGTTTGAACACCAAACTATTTGTTTTTAAAAATGGTTTTTTCAAAAAATGGTCCCCAAAGGGAAGAGGCTACAGGTATTTCTCGTGTTTTTGTTCGCCGGTTTTCGCTCGGCGTGATTTAAGTGACAAGTATTTTTTTACAGAATGTAACACGATGCAGAAGTGTGGGCGCTGACGATTCTTGCGTCTGCAACTTGCGCGCAATGATTCTGTGCAAGAAGTGCGGTGCCTTCTGCCACGACGACTGCATCGGATCTGCGGAACTCTGCCTCACCTGTCTTATACGCTGACCACTGGAGCTTCTCCGAATACCTTGCCATATCCAAGCAATAGACTGATAATAATTTTACTTTTGTGTTAGGAGTGCAGTGATACGTTGGACTGAAAGTGAATTATGAAGCCAAATGGAATGTAATGTGGTTGTATGAACGGTGGTGCTAAATGATTTAAACATGTCAAGTCTTCACTTATTTTCAGGAACATTTTAGAACGGAGAGTGGCATGTAGATCAGGACTGTCTCTGAGACACGTTTTAATTATATTTCAGTGAAAAGTGTGTAAATAAATAGTATCATTTTGATAATAATCATTAGAGAGCAAGTGCAGTAATTTTTATTAATGAGCAAATTATCCTACAGTGCTATGCTGTGGGATGCCTAGGTGCAGTACTAAATGTAAAAGATATATTTATACATTGTATATTTCAAATAAATTGTATCTTTGTTAGCAATACCTAGCTTGTGGATGGATACATATTATGTATAATAAATTGTTTCATATATATAGTATGATCATAAATTAACAAAATTGTACTGGAAATATTTATACATGTGCACAAATGTTTTGTAGTGATATTTTTTAATAAAAATAGGTTATGTATGTAAATTTCACATTCGGATACAGCTATATAAACTTATTATGGTTCTGACAGTGAATGATTATGCACCGAATCATTAATATATTTAAGATTTATGTTTGAATATCTAGTTATTAGAATAAGACAGTATATTTTTGCCATTTTCTTATAATTTTGAAACATCACAAGTTTTAAGTTTTCACTTCTTTTTCATCTTAATAATGGTATCAGGTATCAAATCGAAGCTATAAATAATAGCAATTATATAAAATTAAAGTGGCTACTGAAAATACGATTGTGCAAAGCTGTAGCATTGTTTAGCTTCAAAATCTGTCAGGATAAACGATTTTGTTTTGAAATATCCAAATATCATTTCATATAATGTTACAAAATCTTCTTCATTTTTTTTTTGACATTGAATGTAAGGAGAATCTATTGTCTCTGCTGATTTAAATTAATAATAAGTGTTTAAAATTACGTTTTTTCTACTGGTTTCTTTATGTTTTGTAAGTGTATGTACAGATATTTATTGTCTTGAGAAGGCTGATGAATGTAACATCGGATATAGTTTTAAGTGATCGTGTAGATTTAAATATATAATTGAAGCTATCTTTGAATATTTACAATCCTCTGAATTTTTTTTCAATTTAAGGTTAGGTTTTTTTTAATTAAAAATGCTAAGATATATGGAACTCAGTTTTTAATACAAAGTTTAGTGTACATTTAACATATTTTGATAGTTGCACACATGTATTTGTATTTGTCCTTATTTATAGTACAGAAAATTGCTCATTGTGGTTTATAACCTATGTCTCTTATATTTAAATAATGACTACAAATTATTTTACTATAAAAGTAATAATAACTTTAGCATACTAATAAACTCGCAAAATATTCTATTAATGAAAATAAGTTTTGTAATTCTTATTTTTGGATAATAATAGACTGAGGTTGATGTGGATTTTCATACTTGCAAATTTTTTATACTAAAAATGCTTTTTTGAAAGTATTGCTACATACTTTCATGAATAAATAGGTACTAAACTAATTTTGCCTGACTCAATTTTATCAAACGATTTTGTCAAGCCAAAAGGTGTGCGCTAACATGTTTTGTCCCATATTGTTAGAAATATGCATATTTTTCATATTGTATAGGTGAGCAATAAATACGTTAAGATATAAATTTGTTTCAATATATGAATTACGAATCGTTAACATGCTTGCGCCATTACCAGCCGAGTAATCAAATATCAAATCGGAAGCGTTTTCCCGTCTTATTTACATTTCAATTCATTGCAGGGGGGGGCAATTTCCATTTTTTTTTTGATTGAAGACAGTTATTTATGGCTCACCTGTAACTAATGTGCCATTTTTATAAAAAATATTTAAGAACGGAGAACTTGCGGCTTTCTGCATATTATACAAATATTTATACCCTAGGCTAAGCTATGTGAACATTAGCATCTACATAGTATTAAAATTGTCACATTCAAATTTTGAAACTGATAAATTATTTCATATCTTTTTTGGTAACATATATTATCATTTTTAGTAGGCACGTTTTGTAGCTTCTCTTTCAAGCGTTTTTTTATGTTGAATTTATTAAAGTGTATTTTTTACAATACGAAGTTATTTTATAGTGCAAATGATCGTGAATAGAAAACGGTTTTTGTGTATGTAGTTATAGGGTATTGGTAATTTTATATATGCAGTAAATATATATTTTTGCGAAGTGGATTTGTAGGATTGTCCCAACCTGCGTATTTTTCCTTTTTCGTCCCTCTGCTATTATCATCGTAACACACTATTTTCAACAACGATCATAGTATGTTTTATGTACTAGATACAATCAGTTTTAAATTATACATATTCCAAGAAACTTTGGATTATATTTCCTCCATTAATATTTTCAAACTATATCAAGGTACTCGCTGCTACTCTTTGGATCCCTCCACTTAAAATTATATCTCACCCATACTGATAGGTACACGTACTACATTGTCTTGCTTGGAATATTAGTTTTTTTTATAGCAAATTTGCTGAAAATATTAGTATGGAAACGTGGTTTATGTTATTTTATTAATACAAAAATGAGCATTATTATAAAAATGTTCATAGAAACAACGTCAATGTCGACACATTTAATTTTATATTTAAAATATCTAGCGTTTTTTTATTATAATATACCTACATACAATAATAAATAGTGCTCAGTAAATCATCTAAACTCTCAATTAATAAATATATCAAATCGATATCAACTTTTACTAATATTTAATCACATAAATTTTGGGGCATACTTATATATTAATTAACATGGACCGTTCATTGAGAACGAGATTTCTTTGTTGACACCATGAACCAGCTAATTTATTCATCGTCAAAATAAGGTATATAATTAAACATTTTCATTTGAAAATATTGAAGGGTTTTGCTCCACTCGACGGAATTTATTAGAAAACCACATAGGTTTATCGGATTATGTAAAACACTAATAGTTCTATTTGAGTTTTTACATCATACATTTATTATGTACAAAATTCGCAATTGTTATTTATTGGTATAAGTTAATTTAAGCACATGAACACTTTCTCTAATTAAAATTATGTTCTTTAGAAATTTAGTGTTTTATTTTTGTACTCTACCTAAAAGAATGACCTATGAGACCTATGTATCTATCTATATATATTATGATTGTTTGGTATTAAAGGGACTTTGACTAGAAGATCAAATTTGATTATGATCAAAAAGAGAAAATATGTGCATATCAAACCGTGACAGAATTTTCGAAATCGTTACAATAGCTCTTAAAATTCCCGTGTTCAAACAAACAAACTCTTCATCTTTATATTATTGGTATAGATGTATATTGCCCATTACTGTTTATCAATATATGTAAGTGCTATGTACCACCTACAACCTACCAGCTACCTATAATTTTTTTTATGCTACTTACTATATACTAGCTTGCCGCCCTCGACTTCGCATGCGTCTTCAACTAAATTCCCTAAGAGAGTGAGACCTTTCATCGCGTTAAAATTATGATGTTCTATTGGGACATGAAAGAAAGAACAAGACTTTAGAAAGGGAACTAGGAATTTGGGAAAATCCTGAAATTTATCTTTTCCTTAGACAACGCGGGGGATGCCGCAGTAAGAAAGTTTGTAATATGATATTTAATATATATATATATACCTATATATATATATATATATATATATATATATATATATATATATATATATTAGTTTGGATGAACTTACGAGCAGTTTGAATTTGCATCCATTAAATCCATTCATATTATTGAATCTGTTGCTTTTAAATCATTTTTAATGTCCATTATCAAATTCAGTGTTTTAATTTAGGAATAGTGTGTTGTATAGTTCTTGACACGTATATTGAATCATTCAATTTTTTACTTTAAATACCAATTGAATGCTATACTGTATCTATATAATGGAATATTTTACTTGGTATACATTCATATTATTTTCGTAATAGCAATACATACTAAGTTACTTCAATTTATATAGAAGCAATTCACAATTTATTCTGTCAAATGTGTACATAAACAAAACCATAGAGAACAATACACGTGTCGTATGAAATTAACCAATCAGAATAGAACCATCTTGGAGGTTTCCCTAAGTAAACCAATAAACACCCTAGATGTATGCAAGCTTCTAGAACCTGAAAGATGATTCAACATTGACATAAAAATGTCAAAGTTGCAGTTTGACAAGTAGTCAAATAGTGTTTTTTCTATGGCAGTTGAGCGAAATATTGTTATGGAAAGTAGCGTGTGTCTGCGTTTCTACGCTCTACACCGCTGAGCTTGAGAATTACTTTCATATTTAAAATGAAATTGTAATTTTATTATGTAGAGATCCCGTCTATATTATATTTATGCTCCAAAAATGTCGACAGTGCTTTTGGCCGTAGTTGCTGTGATCTTGTGTGTACTTTTCCGAATTTTGAATGTGAATAGTCAACCTCATAAGCCTCTTATTTATGGCCGAGATAAAAATTTCATTGAAAATATTCTATTCATTGCTCCGTTTTTGAATGAACCGTAAGTAACATTTTTATTATATATTGTGTTTTTATAGACTTAATTCCTTTAAAATATGAAGCATTCCTATAATTTTTTATCATCAATTAACAACATCATTTAGCATTAAAAGAAATAGTCTTTAGTCAAACATGAATTTATTAAAGGTAGGACGAACAGGTAGGAAGGTGTGATATTAGCTATAAACGAAGATTTTGTTCTAATGGTATTATTTTATTCAAACAAATTATACAAATTTATTTTTACCTCCTACCTATTATAACAGATTGATGCCTTATGGATTCTATCAAAAAAAAAAAAAAATTAAGAATCTAACTGGAACCTTTGGCTTCACTTGCATGGTACCTTATGGTTAATAATTACAATTATGGTTAATGTAGACTGGATTCTATCTCTGTACCAAATGTCATACAGATTCCAACTGAGGTTTTCATGTGAAAGAGTAACAAATAAATGTATGTAACATTCTTACAAATCTTTAGGGTATACAGTAAAACCAATTTAATGTTGGTACAGGTTTTATGTGACTTTATTTTAAATAATTTAGAATGAGTTATGCAATGCAACTAACATGTTCTTATTATTACTTGTATGATATTAACTTTTAAACACTCAGCATATATTCATTATCAAGTATTACAGGTTGATATCTCTCAGAACTGTGTAGATTGATCAAGTGGGTTGTAAAATAGGTATTTCAGTATTAATAGCTGTTAAAATGAATAAAAATCCTTAAATAACTTTTATAATTACATACAATAAAATTTCCCAGTTATTTCTTTTCAATTATTAGCTGTGGTATCAGGCAGGGCCTGGAATGTTGGAGACCTTCATTGTATTAGAAGATAGGGTTCATTTTCACAAGTCTTAATGATTAAACAACCTATAAACAAAAAGTAAAAGTTGTATAAGTACATGTTCTTACATCTTGTTACAATTATCATTTAAATTGAGAGATTATACATATATATCCTATCTTTCACAATTATATTGAAATAATAATCAAATGTTATGATGCTGCTCAATTGACATATGATATGTTTGAAACATGTGACCACTCTGTTGAACTACATTCAATTTATGCACAATTGACTTCAATTTAAGTATACTTTTGCATCTTTAAGAGAACATTTACAATTTTTTTATTAGGAATGTAACATAAGGATTTCCAGTTTTTCATTTGTAGCCCACCACTTCAATTCAAAATTATGAATGATTTAATATAAAACGCAATGCAACATAGTGTGAATTTTTATTTCACATTAAAGTATAATTGTTTATTACACTATGCCTGCAGGAATATCTGTGAGGTTATTTTTTAACATACTTTTTTTTAGCTTCACTTGTATTTTTATAGTACCCAACTCCTTCTGACTTGATTTTGACCTTAAAGAAACAAATTTAAATCACAATTTATACACTCAACAAGGATCAGTGACAGTACAATAATTTCTTAATTTTATCTTTTATCTTGTTTAAAATAGATGTAAGAGTGAGGTAGACAATTTATTGAAATTTATCATTGAAGTGTTTGTAAGTTTTTTTGGTAAACTTTATTTTCTTTTCATTTCTTATCGATAAATGTAACTTGTATCATAGAACAAACATCATAAAAAATAATATAAAAAATAGTATAATCTGTATATGTTTTTAGTTCATTTATTGCTTAATTTTTTATCCTTATTATGCTCGGAAAAAATATATGCGATTCACTTAATCGATCGAAGTTTATCGAATTTATGAAAAATGTAAAGTATAGAAATATTCGATCGTGGGTTGGGATTCGAGCCGCCATACAAGGCGACATCTTAACACCAATTAATTTTAATCCTTAATCTTTAAATCCTTAAAAATTACATTTAAATGTATAAATGCTAACAAAAGAGAAATCGCTAGTTATTCAATTACTATTCTGCTAAAAGAAAAATTTGCTAAAGAATCAGAATGATTGCCCAAACTTTAACATGGATTATCCTTCTTCTGTAAGGATGTGTGTGTGTTTGTTGCTCTTTCACGCAAAAACTACTGAACCGATTGCAATGAAATTTGGTACATAGACAGCTGGACAACTGGAATAACATATAGGCAACTTTTTATTCCGATATTCCTACGGTATACAGACTTACGCGGGTAAAACCGCGGGGCGCAGCTAGTATTTTATATTGTCAACACATACAATTTTTTCTGTTTTTTTTTTTACTGCAGTGGCCATGGTTTTGTATATGTTACTCAATTGTGAATAGGCTAAAAAGGATGTTATCTAATACTACATGAGATGATATACTGCTGTCACTGTCTCAGCGTCATGTTCATCGAATAACTGTTTCTGCTTGTATCCTGTAAAATTTCATTTCATATAAAAAAAATAATCAATTACCTTTAATATTAAATATTCATTTTGTTTAATATCTTATATTTAAAAGTAGATATTTGTTGCAAAAAAAAACTGAAGTAATTTCAAATACATTTATAAGTCTTCCATTGCTTTAGCTATTGTATAATTAAAATTGTAGACTGTAATGGAAGTCGAATGTCCTCGTGCAATAGACATACATATTCTATTTAAATTGTTATTGTATTCATTTCTATAAACTCAAGTGTAGTTTACATACCTTCACTCTTAGTTTAGTCAGATTTATGTTTACGTTCAAGCAGATGTCTTAAATACTCTTAAAAACGCGGAAATATTAGTCTAACGACGCCCACGCACTGGGTTGGGCTGAGTTTGTGATTGATATTTGTAAGATCCTAATGGTTAATCCTAATGGTTGCAGTTCAACATAACTTATAAATTGAACTCTATCATTATCATCAACATGCTTCTGTCCCCACTGCAGGGACACAGGCGTCATATGAGTGTTCAGTCCATAATGGAAAATGTGGGTTGGCCTGCCGCGCGGAACTTCTTGGACGTTTCAGTTTCCACAACAACCAATTCGAATAATTTAAAACGTAATTTTCTGAAACTGCCTTGAAAGTAAAATCGTTTATTTGGATAACAATTAATACTACAAATAATGCGTCCTAACTTCGCCTAGCATTTTAATTACTTAACTAAAAAAGTTATAATTATAAAACTATAGCTAATAGTTATACATACGGTGTCGCGGACTTTTTTGATGAGTTCCATCAATATGCAGATACAGGAGTACAACATTTCATTTGTAAAAATATTGTCAATGTTTATTACAGCCTACGCCAAATTTCATTTATCTTTAGTAATTTTTTCGAGAACTTGGTGCACATTATTGCAAGTTTCGTTGAGATCTCTACTTAAAAAAAAAACAACCTATGACGCTTAGAATTAAGAATTAATTGTTACTAACAAAATGAGTCTGAGTTGCTCGAAATTAAATAAAAATAAAAAAAAAAAAAATTAGCCTTGGCTAGGAACGATTTTTATTGGCTAATGATTGTCTAAAATGGGTGTAACTATCATAAATTCACATTTCACCTCTTTTTAATCTTGGTATAGATAACGATGTCAATAGTTACATCAAATTAATATAATTCGTCTTGTTACAGTTACATACCGACACGACTATGGGGATTCAGCGGCCACGTGCAGACTATCCTGCACAGTCTGATTGGTCGTGTCCGTTGTCCTTGGCCGATTGGAGCTAGAATATCCCTTATCTTGCCCGATCGTTCTACTCTCACTTACGATTTGTATGAACCAGTCGGTGCTGAACATGAAGGTAAGATATCTATGGAAATTTCTACTATAATGATATAAGAGGAGACGTAGGCTTTACGGAGAAAAACATAAATCGTTTACAATTTTCTTTACAAATAATTTACACTCCGGTGTTGCTTATGTTTATGTAAATAGAATTATCAATTAATTGTCTAGTAGTCTGTTTAGAAATAATTTTACCCCAGAAGGATAAATCGAAAAGAAAAATTGCATTTATAAATAAATCGATTCGAATCGGCTTCATTGAATAAAAGTTCGTAATTTATATGTATGTACTAGAGATGCCACGAATAGTTGATTGGCCGAATACCGAATACCGAATATTCGGCAACGCTGTCGGCCGAAGCGCCGAATATTCGGTGGATGCTTGTCGGGGGCGCGTACGCTGGAATAAGACAAGTAAAAACCTGCTTTCTTCGTTGCGTGGCGCGGCAGGAGATCGATGGCTATTTGTTTCAATTCAATTGCGAGTAAATCACGTCAAGGATAGTCGCCTAGATAGGAAGACCGAGCCTTACAAGTGGTGGTTAGCAAAAACAATACCCAAACATTTCGAAATTTGCTAAAGTATATCTTTCTTCTCCTGGAAGTAGCGTGTATAGTGAGAGGTTATTTTCTGAGGCTAGTATCATTTACGATGAAAAGCGTAGTCGTTTGCTACCAATAAATGCTGAAAAGCTTGTTTTTATCCATCACAACTTACCACTGATCAATTTTAATTACTAAAGAGTTGTAATTTGGAAATAAATAGATAATTTTGAGTAATATGATGTGTCTTTTTTTCATTGATTTGCTATTCGGTATTCGGCCGAATAGTACGTATTATTCGGCCGAATACCGAATAGTTGAAAAGTGGCCGAATAGGCCGAATACCGAATAGCTGCCGAATATTCGTGGCATCTCTAGTATGTACCTATAGCTCATTGATTTCTGCTTGAAAGTGTTGATTAGTGAGGAAGTAACAGTTACCGACATTTAATTACGTATTTACGTGGTGCATAATATAAATACAACGCTTATTTCCGGATTTTTATATAAAAATGTAATGTAAAAAATTACAAGAGGAAAAATTGATATGATCTGTGTGAGCAAAAACACTTGTACTGTAGGTGGTTTTGATTGAAAAGTTAGAACTATTAATGAAATAACTTTTTTTCAGTCAATTCAATATTCTAAAATTGAAACTCTCACAATACATTTTTATTATATTATCCAATTTTAACTTAACGGCATGGAAAGTTGAAAGACTTGATTAACCAAAGTGCTGTGTTTCATAAGCCAGTCGTATTTTGAAGGTTCATTAGCTCGGCCATAGATAGTATAATACCATACTAGAGACCGCATGCGCAGATAAATTGAAAAATCTGTTTATTTCTTGTACGCTCGCCTGGTCTAGAACCTCTATGATTTTAAGTCCGAGGTCCCCACCACTGAGCCATTTTTAATAACATCGCCGCTGTTACATTATGTTAAATCGTGAGGAAACCGGCATGCCCAAGATCAAAACTTCGACGACATGTGACATCTGCCAAACCACCCTTGGCCAGCGTGGTCCGAGCAATGGAATCATGTATGGGCTGATTATGATACTGATGATGATAATATAAGAGACTCTGATTTAATATGCTATGATTTTGGGATATTAACTATAATTCACATATAGTTAATGATATAATTGTCTTCAAATTATAATTATCTGTTATAAAATTATTTTACCTCTATTAGTTTAATCATGAGCTCTTAGATTTCTAAATAACCATAACTGTATCAAGTATGAACCTATTAAAAAATACAATATATTGCATATTTTACACATTCGCAGCTAATTAAGTAAAAAATCTAAATCGAGCAAAGCTAACAAGTTAAATTAATTAACCTTTGTCTTTGACAAGCTACTTACACGCGACCACGGCCCTCGACCCACCTACGTTTACCGGTATAGGTAGTAGACCTACTAGTCAATTTCCTAATACCAGCTAATGTTACAATGTGAAGGTCTCTAGCCCTACGCATATTAAGTAAAGGTCTGATATGATTTTTCAACTATGTTTGAGACGGTTTAGTATGTAATTTAATAATGTTTGGCTTTGCGCCTTCTTCTATAATCGGACTATGCAACAATAAAAAAAAATATTCTTCTTGAGATTAGAGCGTTCAAACAAACAAAGTCTTTAACCTCATATAATTAGTATAGATTGAAAAACAATTATTTTATCTTAATTTAATACATTTATAGTTCACTATACGAACAGTTGTCAATG
Source organism: Zerene cesonia (assembly GCF_012273895.1). NCBI lineage: Eukaryota > Metazoa > Arthropoda > Insecta > Lepidoptera > Pieridae > Zerene > Zerene cesonia. Next base: position 7,854,171 of record NC_052102.1, on the reverse strand, counting down.
CTACGAATCGAAATTAGGACGTGAGATAGTCAAAATAAATAAAAATTTATAAAAAAAAACAATTTGTTTCTGCACCGCATCGGTGTGTGATAAAAATACTTGGAACTCTCCTGATAAGTTAAGAAACCTAGGTCAGGTTTCTTAACTTATCCTTTAAATATTTATAAATTATACGCGCTTTTTTATTGAAATCACATACAATTTAGGCTCTACATGTATCTTGATATTTAGGCATATGAACGAATCAAGTTTTATTAAAATTTCAATCACCTCCGCCTATAACTACAACCATCTATTAGACAATGTTTACAGCTGTAATGTAAACTAATAAAAATGTTACACTATCCCCTAAACAAATACATTTCGGTGCAGATGACGTCACAGTGGCAATCTGTCCCGGCATCGGCAACACATCGGAGAGTGTGTACATACGCACGTACGTGCATTACTCGCAACGTCACGGGTACAGGTGCGCTGTCTTGAACCACATTGGCGCACTCAACAGCGTGCCTGTTACGGGAACTCGGATATTTTCGTATGGTAAGTGCGTGCGTTTGTGTGTTGAAATTATTTATGTGCGTGTTGCTTTTGATTTTAAATTTAGTGGCGGTAGATTTGGAAATTATAATTGCATTAGCGGTTTTAAACTCTTCTTGCGTTAAAAAAAGGAAATATTGACCGCTTCAGATAGTAACCGATTGGTTTTACTGAATACTGAGCTATCATATAGACTATAGTAACAACTTATCACATCTATAATCACAAATCACACACATCTTATCGAACTACTATATAGATATCATTTTACGTTAGCTACCCGTAAAATGCATAGATGTAAAAAATTTCTGCATCTATTTACGGTATATTCATCAAGGAGTCAAGGGACTTCTTTTTTGTGTTAAAAATATGCGAAATCTTCACAATAAATACAGCAAACCTTTCGTCTGATGGTAACATAGCTATGTCATTACAAAAGATATATAGACGCCTATTTTGAATCACTTATCACTGTAAAACATTTTAAAATTGGATATTATACTATCAAAAGCTTTTCTTCGTAGTATTTATAGGATATGCTCTATATCTATTTACTAGACATTTCTAAATTTTAATAAAGTATTCCAATGTATTGCAATACTTTATTAAATTTACCTGTAGGTAAACACTATTCAGACGTATAATTGATCAGATTACATTTTTTGTTCCATATTATGAAGCCTGAAGATATTTTTATTGAGTGATACAGCCTTTTATTGAATATACGTATTATGAGAAAAAATAACAAACGCATTCAATCTTACATTAGTGTAATTTTTGCCACCGCTTGCGATTTGTTAGCAGTTGAAATACAAAGTGGGAATTCAATGTCAATACCATCTCATGCTTATTGGTTATTCTATTAGAGTAACTATATAATGTCTATGATCAAATGATGAATCATTTATTTGCATGATCGGATAGTCTATAATAATTATTTACTTCTCGATGTATAAGTAATGAAATAAGAAAAAAAAAAATTGTTTGTCTACAGAAAATAAACACCTTTCTTACCGGAAGCTCATGTTGATATCTTTTCAAGTTCATGTACTATTTACGTAAGACTATCTTTATACCAATATCCCGGAAAAGGTTAAATATGTAACCTTGTGTTACTGTTTGATGATCCGTAATTTATTTAAAAATTACGACATTAGTTAGGTGTCGATTAAGATGTGATGTCATCCCTCGTAGATCGCATGTATCGACACGCGCAGGCTTGACTCATGCTAACCAAAAGGCTATAATATAATGATTTAGGTGTTGCATTATGTAATTTTTATTTATAGTTCTATGCTTCAAGCATTGGACATATCTTAGTGTACTATCTAAATTTGCTTCTATCAGTTTTAATGGCCGTGACCGATGAATACTCTTCCAATCGATCCTTTTGCCTTTGTTGTTAAAAATAATTTCATGTTTATAATACCGTTCAATGCATATTTGCACATACGAGTATCTATAATACATCATTGTACATAAACAATCGTCTGTATTTGATTTTATTTGTTTCATTCAATTAGGGGTAAGGTTTTTTTATAAAGCTTTTGTTTCGATCACATAAGAATAATTTTGTTGAGAAATAGCTGTGACAAAATGATGAATTCAATTTTATGAGGTCTGATGCTTTTTTTTAATTAAAAACCAAGAAGTGTTAAATGTTAGTATTCCAACGGTAAACATACTTTCACTCGGCGCTAGCAATAAGTGAAAAGTTTAATAAGTAACAAAGCAAGTATAGCACGTATGTATCTACGTTTCATAATACGTGCTAATTATTTTGTTTCCTCCACACTGCAGCTCTATTTAACACCGTTCAGCAAATATAGCGCATTCGCAAAATAATTTCCAAATAACACGGCTATCACGTAAGTTAAACATGTCATAGTTATCTACAAGGCTAATGATCTTTTCGTTGTCCGCCTCGCGTAATGTTCGAAACGATTCGATTTATCTCTAAAACTCATTATTGTTTCAGGTCACACAGATGACTTTAATTATATGATAGAGAATCTCATGGAGCGATATCCTAGCACGAAATTGATACTAGTCGGCTTCAGTCTCGGCGGAAACTTGATTACGAAGTACTTGGGCGAGGACAGGAAAAGGCCTACGAATATCATCGGCGGGATCTCAATTTGTCAGGGATATAATGCCATCGAGTGAGTATTGGAAAATTCGAGATACGTACGAGAACTTACAACGAATGTATTTCTGTCTATATGGATAATATTATGGATGAGGTCAAATGGATTCTATTTTTTATGTCTGAGAGAATGAAGAGATTAATTTAAGACTAGAATGAACTATTTTTAACCAATGTATTCTTTACTAGAGGGATATAGCCTACATTTTTCTCCCTGCCGTATTTCAGCAATTTACATAAATAAGATTTTAAAGCAATGGTACATTCACATATTAATTATTTGTCTTAATGTTAGTAATAGGAGATTTATTAATTTTACAAAATAGAAAGAAATTTAGCACGATTGCGTCTTAGCTCTTATATTGTATGTCCTAATCCAGACTAAAAAGAGATAGTCTTTACCAAATTTCATACAGATACCATGAACTGTCGCGTGAAATAGTAACATACTAGTACATCCATCCAATTAACTTACAAGCTTTCACGTTTATAATATTAGTAGGATAATGTTCAACTGTTTATCTTGCTCTGCTTAATTATTGTATAAATGGTTCGATATTCGAGCCGTTTGATAATAATTTTTTGTTTGTAATCAAAACATTGCCAGCCTTACCACGTTGATATGACAATGATAACCTGATGGTCAAGATTTGTATTGGCTATTGGACTTATTACTACAAATTATGTAAGCGAGGGAACACATGAATTATATGATTAATTTGCAAAACACATCCAATGCTTTTGGTTGAACGCTTTACGTTTTAGATAACTAAACAACACATATTTTTCTAAAAAAAAGCGATTTAAATATTATTGCACTAGGGTTTAGATTAAATATTGAAGTAGTAAATATTGGTGAGATGGTAAAATAAGTAAACTAATTCATACATGTAATAATAATAGCAAAAATTGTATTTAGATATGTTACAGAGAAGTTATTAATCTCTTTCTAATGGGGAACCAGTTTAAATTATGCGCGTGTATACTATGTAAATTTTAATCGCAATTTCGTAGCGGTATTTGTTATGCAATATTACAACAGCGCTCTTCCAGACAATTACAATATTGCGTATTGACTGGAAATAAGTTTCCTGATTCCGGTAAAAAATATTCAATGTCGCGGAGTTGAGGAGTGAATCAAATGAAAAAGAATGTTTAATTTATATTGAATTTTGATATCCGTGTCATTCGTAATTTCAGTACATTTGCAATAATTTTCTTCGAAATACTATTTTTTTTTGTAATTTGGTTCTAGCTCATAAAATGTTTTTAAATTAACGCCTCCGTACAACCACGTTGTAGATAAAAATCAATTCAACATCTTATAAGGAGTAACGTCACTATAAATGAGGCTGTATCCTTGCTTTCATATATTCGATATAGCGTCGAATTTCCCCATACTCTCCGTATTTATAAACTGTGGTTTGTAAATATATCGTAGTAGGTATGCATTAGCTTTTCCACTTTAGCTAAGTTCAAGGCCGAACGTCTCAAATTTGTGAATGCTTTAATCGTGTGTATCTAGCCATTATGTGACATCATAAACTTAAATTATGACAGAATAAAGTGATTGTTTAGCCATGTTTCAGTGCAAATTGGGTTTAGCTCGGCGAGATAATTGCCTTAAATATTGATTTCCCGCCAAACCGCAATTATGTATGTGTATCGTATTGCCATTTAAATTAATATGCTTCTTATATTACGTATTTATCATCAGGGAACGAATCTTACAAACTTTTCTCATTTATCTACTTAAATTTTTTGTGTGATCATTATTAAAATATTTATATAGTTTTATAATCTTACGACTCTTGCAGATTCTTATAATGCGTTAATATTCAATATTGAGGTCAAACATGACTTCTATATAAACATTTCATTTATCAGTTGCTATTATTAAATCAAATCCCGCGTTTTTTTTTATTTTTTTTTCTCTCTTCGTGGGAAGAACCTAATATGATAATATATGAATCTGCCTTTAGTAACTCTATACATTACATATAAAAAATTTATGCCAGTTTATTTATTAGAAGAATCAATCTATATGGTCCGATTTTTCCGCTTCAAAAAGACAACTAAGCAATATCAAATTAAAATAGAGTTTTAAGATATGACACAATTTATGAATTAAAAAAGGTTAAAATTAAAAAGAAATCACATTTAGTGCAATGTCGCTCGCCTGGCTTACCTTGAAGCTAATA
>NC_052102.1:7846287-7848287 GCF_012273895.1 Zerene cesonia | reverse complement strand
TAATAAATGTTATTTGCAGTTAACAATTTTCTTTTTTCTTTATTACAATATTTATGGCAAGACTAGGTATATGTATAAGTTGAATACATTTTTATAATTTCCACAGGGTTAACTTTTTTTTAAACGTAAAAGATGAATATTATTATGAGAAGAATATTCCACAGACATATGTTTGTTACCATACTATTATTATAATGCGATTGTGACCACAAAATTGGCACATGTACGCTAATAGAGCCTTTCTCACAGAAATCAATAATTCCCATAGTGTACGTCGTATGATTCATTTGACGCTCCACGATATTCTAGAATGAACTAAATGCACGACTTTGATTGTTAGAATCAATGGCTATCAAATATCTCGCTTACGATGAAAACGTCTTATCGATTGTGCATAATGTCAATTTGAGCGGATAACAGCTATTTGCGATTAGTATCAATACGAGTATAATGCAATAGTCATTTTAGCAACAAGGGTAGGTATTAATTATTTTGACGAAGATTCAAATTGTTTTTGTATCTCAATCGAAAAATTTATTATCAGTTTCAAATAATTGCCAGAGTAAGTAAACGATAAAACTGAGCAAAAAAATTTAAAACATGTCATTTATATGTTAATTTATAATTAACATCTTTCATTGCCACTTGGAATTGGCTGCTATGTTGCTTTAAAAAAGTTTTTTAAAGAAGTCAGCAGCAATTACTAACTGTGTCGGTTTTATATTGTCATATATAGGAATCGAATAGTAATCATATACTATTTGGGAATACAATATAAAACTATTATAGCATATACATAATATATGAACTAGGTATTCAATGATTTTTTAGCTTTAGCAATATTATCAATATAAAGACAAAAATATTATCATGATGATATAGCATTTTCCTTTTACCATATGTATGTAGTCGTGTTATTATAACGATCGATCTGTACTGTATACATTAATCGTAAAAGCTGAAGTGTCTATGACGTGTTCTATTTGAAGCTTCTAGAGATATTATGATAACATTGATTTTATATCGTATTCGATCGATTTCATATACATATATAAAAAATTATAAGTAGGAACCTATATACAGTAGTAAGTTTCGCAACTATTATTCTTATTTATTCAAGCATGTTTTTTGAATTAAGCTTGTTTGAAGTGCCTGTTTAATTAAATATAGCTAACGTGATTTATAAAAAAATGGGCTACAAATGATATGAAATAACTTTTAAGCCTTTAGGACCTACGTCATAAATATTTCAATTAAATTCAATTAAAAATTATTGTAGCTCTTAAGTATTTTTAGTTAAAGTAACATGCTATAATTATTTTGATCAAAAGACTGAACTATCTTCAAATTGTCTGAACAAGACCCAAATTTAATGGTACTACAAGGGAGGCACCAGCATACAAACAAAAAAGGATCATTTAAATAGGTTTACCTAGTAAAAAGTTATGAGGTGTTACCTCCCTGTCAACACGAATTCAAAACCTCCTCCTTTTTTGAACTTGGTTGAAAAAAGTTCGTTTTAATTCCGTAATGCATACAACATAGGTTATTTACAATAGGCAGATATAAATGTCGCCTTTCTGTCATATATGTTTTCTGTTTAAATTTTGATATTAAAAATAGTACGATGTTGTGTTTTTGTTGTGTTTGATAGATATTTATTATCGGGCAGTAGGTACTTTTCTATTTCGCTTCGCACACAAATAACTAATCGATTTCACTCCGTTTTTTTCAGTACAATGGTGTATCTGTTGCAATGGCAGAACTTCCGGCGATTCTACCTGTACATAATGACGGACAACTATCGCAATATCATAACGCGACACAAGCGGATGCTGCTCAGCCCCGAGATGAAGAACAAGTACAATCTGGACGAGAAAATGATCGTGTCTGCGGGTACTTTGCCCGATTTGGACGAGGCTTATTCTAGGTGAGGGTTTAACATAAATTACTGTTGTATACATTTATATATATATACTAGCTGTGACCCGCGGTTGAAA